>NC_057343.1:103101428-103431071 GCF_016509475.1 Prionailurus bengalensis | reverse complement strand
TAAAATCTCAACTTCTCCCAACCAGAAGGATAGGGGAGGAAGACCAGAAGGATTCCAAGCCAGTCCTTGAAGGAGCAACACTTGGAAATGGCACATACTGATTTTACTTAAGTCTCATTAGCTAGCAAGGCATGCTCCTGCCTCAGGACCTTTGCATTTGCTGTTCCTTCTGCCTGGACTCAGAGATTACTGTATTGCCTCCTTCATGTCTTTACTCAGACATAACATTCTTAGTGAAGTCATCCATAAACACCCTACCTATTTTATTTCACTTTTAAAGTTTTATTTACTTATTTTGAGAGTGACAAAGGTGCGGGATGAAGGGGCAGAGAGAGGGAGAGAGAGAGAGAATCCCAAGCAGGCTCGGTGCTAGATATGGAGAGCCTGATAGGGAATTTGAACCCATGAACCATGAGATCTTGACCTGAGCTGAAACCAAGAGTTAGATGCTTAGCCGACTGAGCCTCCCAGGTGCCCAATAAACACCCTGTTTTATACTGCAAACCACCTCCCTTGGTCCACCTTTCCCATTTCTTCTATCTAATAGTGGCGTTTACTTTTTAATATACTGCAGAAATTGCTCATTAGTAGCGTGTATTACTTGGCTCTCTCATCACCGCCCCAGTAGAACGTCAGGCCCAGGAGGCCTGGATTGGTTCTATCCACAGCCAATTTTATTGGCTATTGCACCCCAGTCTTAGAACAGTGTCTGGCAGATAGTAGGCACAAAATAAATATTTGTGGAACCATTTGTTGCCTGAATCAAGAGAAACCCTTATAAGCCTAGTAATTATTGAGAGTTTAGAAGGTAATTCCCAGGGGAACTAAAAGGTTAGAAGTTGCTTCGGGAAATGGATCTGGGTATGGAGGGAGAGACAGGGGATGCTTTTCTTTATAAACCCTCTTATACTAGTTGACTGTATCGTGGGCGTGTATCACTGTGATAAAAATTCTAAACACTTTTAAATACGCCAACATGGCTGGAAAATCAGGGGATGCTAACAATGTAGGAAGGCTAGCCAACAACAATTTGCTTTACAGTAAATTGCTCTAAATCTGTTTTGAGAGCAAACTCTTGAGTCTGCTAATGGTACATACAGATGGTACAACACAGTAAACTTCTTTTTGGTGTTGGGTGTCATTTTAAACGGAACATCTCTTATCTACGGATGTGATCACGCTTTATGTTATTACGTTAAGTTCCCCATATTTTGCGAAGAGTAGAAAACATACAGGAATGCCATCCTTAGAGGCTTTCTGTAAGACGTCATTTCTTGCCTTTTTTAATGTGGGCGGAGAAATAATACAAAAAAAATTGGTCAGGCACAGATAAGTGGCCCGTGTGAATGCTCACTGATTTGCAGAGGGAAGTCGGGAAGAAAGGATGCAAGGAACAAAAATAATTTTGTCTAAGGCTGCAAGGGACATATATTCAAACAATGGCTTTTTCAGGGTCCTCAGGCTTGTTTCTGTTCATTGTTTGCTGAGCCTTCGAGAGGGCCGAATCCCACCATGGCAGACTGCCATCTTTCAGAAGCAAAGAGCTGTTTACATTCAAGGCACATGATAAGTACAATGCGAAGTCAAAAACAGTGTGAGTTCTATTATGGCTGATGAGTCCATTGCACACTGTTACAACCAATATCTTCCTTGTGCTAAAAATAGTGGGAAGTCACAGGACCTCAAGCAGCATGATCCATCAGTACTCTACTCTTTCACAAGACTGCCAACAAAGGCTGCCTTCTAATTTCCCAGAAACATAAAAGGGCCACTTATTCACTTCGGCGTCCTCCAAAATATGTAGTTTATCTGAGCCGTGAGGGAACCTTTCAGAAAATGAGGCGCAGAGAACACGCGGCTTCTAAGAAAGCATCTCCGTCTTGTTGGTAGCTTCCTTTTCTTGGCAGGATGCTTGATACGAACATCCTAAAAGTCCACTTTTTGCCATTTTATTGGTCTCGCCGACTGCTTCCTTAATTGTGGTAGCCGTGGGATCGATGCAGATATTGACACGCTGCCCCCCCCCCCCCCCCGGCAGCCTAAATAAGTAAATAAAGTGAATCCGCCTTTTGGGGGAACAGGAGTGGAAGGGAGTGGTAAACTGAATCCCAGGTCATGTCATTACGAAGTCAATAGCCCTTCTTGTTGACGGGGAGAAAACAAACCGCTTTCCCTTCTTTTGAAAGCCTGGAAGAATTTGCATGGCGGTAATCCTAAATCCAGGGGCAATCCATTAAGAACTCAGCATTGCCAATCCTGAGACTCAACTGATAAGCACATTCTCCCCCTCCCCCACCCGCACAACACACGCATTAATCCTCTTAAAGACTGTGCTTAGTAATGAAAGGGTGTGATGAAAGAGGCCCCCCTTTTTATTAGAACCACATAAACTGCTTGTGTCAATGTTTCATTAACAAACGGCTGGACCAGGATTTAATATCCCTGGCCTCCCTCCTCCCGGCCCCCTTGGTCCTGGGCTCCTGGTACAGCATGACCAAACGTGTGATTTACACATGTTTCAGAGAAACATTCCCACACTTGAATGCTGTTCCATGACAAAAGGAGGGGAGGGGCTGAAAGAGAGGTGTTGAACCTATTGTAGACATTTTAATTTACAATTCTCCCTTTTTATGGGCTTTAAAAGATGAATGACTTCCACCCCCTGACCAGTTTGTTTCATTTCTCGGTGTTCTCTCTCAGTGCTGGTCCCGTGGAAGGGCCCTTGGCCAGATAACTTGCAGCTAGTCTTTTTTGGAGACAAAGTTAAATTGTCTGATGCTCCAAGAAAAAGCAAGAAGGAATTCTGATGTGTGTGCTCCGTGCACTGAGCTCTCTTCTGAACTCCAGAGAAGGCAAAATAGAGGACTTACCTTAACTTTGAATATGCTAGTGGGTGCCAGAGAGCTTGTGGAAATAATGCAGCCTCTGTTTTTTTTCTTCACAGCTGTCCAGTCACAATTTGATATTTATTTATTAATTAATTTATTTATTATTTATTTTTTTATTTTTTTAGCAAATCTAGTATATCTTAACAGGATGCCTGTGTTATCTGATTTTTAGAATATGACATTTTGGTATAAAAAATGAATCTTCCTTTCAGACAAGCAGTATGTCTGTGGCACCCACTGAACTGGTCAGCGTCCAGTAACCGGATATAGGGATGCAACTTGAAGATACAGAATCAGTCTCTTAATTTTTTTTTTTTTTTTTTTTACTGTGTATTTATTTTTGAGAGAGAGAGAGAGAGAGTGCAAGCAGGGAAGGGGCAGAGAGAGAGGGAAACAGAGAATCTGAAGCAGGATCCAGGCTCTGAGCTGTCAGCACAGAGTCTGACGTGGGGCTCGAACCCACGAACTGTGAGATCATGACCTGAGCTGAAGTCGGATGCTTAACCGACGAAGCCACCCAGGTGCCCCCGGAATCAGTCTCTTAAAGGCCTAGGTTAAGTGAAATCGTGATAAAGTAGAACATTGAGACAGGTGCTACTTGGCTAAATCCCTAGAAAAAACATTTGCGTTGCCTTCCAAAAAAACTTTGGAAAATTCATACGTAAGATAACCAAATACAAAGGTAGCCTCTTTCTATACACATGTCTTTGCCCTGGTGTCAGCTGTTTAATATCGGTTTACCCTGAGCATCTGGCCACAGCTGGGGTCACTCAGTTAGGGGTAGAGCCCCAATGGGGTCAGCGTGTATCTTTGTGCTTCTCCCTGCAACCGTGGTCTGGTTTCAAAGTGAATAGATTCATTTAGATCAACAATGCCCTGGAGGATAAATACTTAAAATGTATTCAACCTTAGAAGAGCTGAAAACATCAATACCCTCATAAAGCCACTTTGATTTGTATTGACTACGTTGTGCTGCTAATTCATATACATCATTGTTTACTTCACAGAGCTTTTAACATGACTTTTGATTTATAGAAATGGTGATTCAATTTCTGCCAAGAAGTGGTAAGCTCAGACCTCCCCCAGATTCTTACTTTCTCTCCGATGGGATAAATTTGAAAGAGGAACTCTCTTGTCACAGCATAAATAAATTGCCGTACTACAGTCTAGGGGCACTTAAAAAAAAAAAACAAACCAAAAAACCCTTCTGTAGGAACAGGTAATAGCAAAATAGATTGTCCAAATAAGGGCATTCGGTTATCCAAGCACATCATTAATGTGTTCACAGCAAAACCATTGACTTACAGTGGGACAGAGTCTATGAGCTAGGTGTAGTTCCCAGTCAGAAAATCTTGGGTTAGGCAAAAGAGAAAATTCGCCAGACGTGGACATGTTCCGTCGCTTGTCCTGTGCCAAGCGCCGAGAGGCTTTTATTTACAGGAATCACTTGGGCACATTGCAAAGCTCCGTAAGTAGCACCCAGTTCCGTGCAAAAGATGCAGCCTGCATTTGGTAAGAGTTTTCATTTTGTTTGTTTGATGCTACCTCATATGGAGACTGTAAAAACTCTTCTCGAAGTTCACTTATTCCTCAGCCATCAAGATAAATGGCTTCAAACCAAACAAAATGGGCTTAAGTGGCCAGAACTGGATGTGGCTTTGTTTACTGGTTAGTTTCCAAATGTAAATGGGAGTGAAATATTTCAGATTTTCTTGTGTTACAATCTTAGCAGAACAAAGGTGTGGGTTTTATCAGGACTGATGTTCGTTGCTCTAGAAGTGGCGTGGAAATAATATTTAAGCAGGCACGGAATTCAGACTAACAGGGGACAAAATGGTGATGGATAAGGAGGGGCCTGAACCCAACCTATCTGTGGCTCAGGAAAAATTCCAGTTCTGATGGAGATAAAGTTAGAAAGCCCCGAGACAGCCCAGACTCGTCAGCGTCTCACAGTTAATTAAAGAAGTGAGAGAAGGCATCAAGGCTTTTGCTCCCTTCTGCCTGAATAATTCACCGCCCGTATCCATTATTAAAACCCGTTACTTCACCACAATGAATCCCAGCTCGAGATGGATTGGCCTCAGAACCAAGAGATAAATTGTAACAAGGCCTACAGCTATATTAATAAATTGAAATGAACATTTATTTGCTCATCTAATTAGAACTGTAGTTTTTCCAAATAGTGTAGTAATGCATTACCTTGACAGGCAGCACTACGTACCTTTTGTGAGATAAAATGAACAGGAGGGCTTTGCCCCAGATTTGGGGTTTCTCTGCATAAAAAGTTCTTTGGTCTCTGCTGTTCTTTTAAGCCATTCATTTCAGCACTGTGCCCTGCCGATCCTATCTCGCCAGGATTGATGGGAGCTTAGCTTTTGAGGTACTTCGTCAGAGGGCTGCAAAGAATTGTGCCTAGAGAACGTGAATTCTTCTTTTGTCCTGTGTCTCTTTTTCAAGTGTTGCAAGGAGGAAAAAGAGATGAGTTGAAAGATTTTCCCCACCCCTCCCCATCTCTATTTCCCTTCATTAAGAGTACAAAGCGTTATAGCTCAGAGGTCCAAAGGACCTGTGCTTGGCGGCTGATTCCTGACTCGGGCGCTAACTTGTGCCCAACCTCACTTTCTTCCTATGAAAAATGACGATAATAGAGAATGTCTGCAAAGTGCGAAAACCATAGTAGGTATCGAACCAGTGGGAAGTGCTGTTATTATTCAGCAATTCTTGCCCTTCCTTGTTTGCAAATTAGATTGGAAAGTCTTTTTGTCCCATTTGCATGCAGGGGGGTTTTTACAGAGCATAGCCAGCTCTCAATTTCCGAAGGACAGAAATGAATAGCGCAGGATATTGACATAAAACATTTTCATTATGAATGCGTAAGTCCTGTCTCCTCCAAGTAAATTCTAAAATCTCAGATGACAAGAGTTTATGTCTTCTCCCTTTCCTGGCAGAGGGCCTCAGACATTGCGGATGCTCAGTAATTTTTTTTTTTTTTTTTTTTTTTTTTTTACTGTCATGATGAATGTGGTGATTACGTAAGGTCCTGTGAAATCAACACCCCTGGGCCAGGGACCTATGCTATGACGCTGAGACACAGTGAGGCTACCTACCGTCAGCCCCTTTCTTGAGTTGACACAGTCAGATGCAAATTCATGCTTCTCCAGATTTCAGCCATGTGGTCCTGTGAGAAAGAATATACTCTTTCTTAAAATGAGCGGAAATTATACACACCAAATATTCATCTTAAGTTTGAAGTCTGATCGGATGAGCACTTTCCATCTGATAAAATGGGAAATTTTTAGAAAATAAGTTCTGGGTGGCCAGAGTGAGCATCGGGTGGGTGTCTTAAAATGCTCTTGTCCCTGCAATTAACATAGGAAATTAGTGGTGATTTCTTCTCTGGCAGGTTCTGGCCAGGGCCACACCATTATAAGCAAAATGTTAGACTTAGTCTCTTAATCAACATAAAGCAAAGAGAAGCGGGATACAGTTTAGACCCCTCCTTCCATAATTTCTTATGTTAGGTACTCCTTTTGCTGTCTAAAGACAAGATACATTGGAACCACATTAGTCTTACAGGTTTTAGTAACTCTTTTTCTATTTAAAACTAATGTACATTTAAGGTAAAAAGTCCATTCGATACAGAAGGTTACAAAGTAAAAGGTGAGAGTCCTACATTCCTCATACAAGGACAATACTTCTCTCTCTAGTTATAAACATTTTTAGTAACTGCTTGTATATGCTTCCAGAATCTTACATGCTTGTACAACTGTACGTATATGGTTTCCGATTTGTCCTGTGTTACAGAAATGAATTTGAAATCTACCAATTTTATAATGTTTCAAAACTGAATGTTCTTTTTTTTTTATTTTTTTTAAAGTTTATTTATTTTTGAGGCAGAGAGAGACAGAGCATGAACGGGGGAGGGTCAGAGAGAGGGAGACAAAGAATCTGAAACAGGCTCCAGGCTCTGAGCTGTCAGCACAGAGCCCGACGCCCGACGTGGGGCTCGAACTCATGGACGTGAGATCGTGACCTGAGCCGAAGTCGGACGCTTAACTGACCAAGCCACCCAGGCGCCCCATGAATGTTCTATCTTGACTGTATTCCCACATGGATCTAGATCCTCTTTTTTTAAGGATTGCATAGGTGTTTGGTGACATAGATGTACTATGTATTACGTAAATTGCTTGCAGTTTTTTGGTATTGTAAATAATGGTTCAGTAAATAACCTTGTAACAATGTATTTTTCCACGCATTTGAGTCAAAAGATAAGGCCAAATTTTCCTCTGGTATGTAGATTTTAAAAAGTTTTTTTCACTATTTAATAGGATGCTTCTATAAATCAAGGAATACAGTTAAAACCTGGTCAAGTTGCAGAAAAATTGTTCTTTTTAAAGAATGAGTTATGAAGTATATATGTTATATATACAATGGTACTTAGGCTGTTTGACAAATGGAGAGTTCGTTCATTGATTAGAGTAGTAGCAATATGCCTCTTTCAAAACAAAACAAAATGTCCCAGGATGCCTGGGCTGAACTCAGTCAATGCAACAGAATCTCCAGAAACAGAATTTCAGATTCCAATTAAAGACTAAACATTGAGACCTTTCCGCGGCCCTAAATTTCTTTAAAAGATGTTTTTGGGTTTTGTTTTCCCTGATTGAGCCTGCTAAAGGACATTGCAACACCATAAACTTTGCCCTAGTGGAAGAACAAAATACTATATACTGCCATCTTATTAAAATGATGTAAAGAAGAAGAAGAAGAAGAAGAAGAAGAGAAAGAAAGAAAGAAAGAAAGAAAGAAAGAAAGAAAGAAAGAAAGAAACAAAGAAAGAAAAAGGGAAGCCCTGAGGAATTTAGGATTGCTTTGGTCCACTTTTTAGGACCTGATTGTCAGAAGAGGAAAAGAAGAGGGAACAGAAGGTATAGTCCTTGGCCTGTAAGAGTTTCCATTCGAGATAGAGGAGAAATTGGATTTTCAACCCTACAAGGGAGAAAATGCCAGTTCTTCCCACCTTCCAGGATAGTAGAAGCCAAGGCTTATAGCAGAGCTTATGATGGCCCAGATTAAAGATCTTACGGTGAAGAGTGGCTGTATGCCTAAATTCTCTCTAATAGGTTAATTGCAGAAATAACACGTGCAACTTCCAGCGTCTGCTTTTAAAGAGAAGAAAGGGCCCTCTCCTTCCCTCTTTTCCCCTTGCTGTCAGGGTGGTGGAGAGTCATCTTGGGTAATTGCGACAAAGACAATACCTTGTGGGTTCAGAAGTCCTGACAGAGAAAGGCATCATGGAACCACATACCTTACAGCTTATCCTGCTTACCCTCAGACTGTTACAGCAGAGAGAACTAAGCTTCTGTGTTTTTTTTAAACTTTTTTTTTTAATGTTTATTTATCTTTTGAGAGACAGAGGGAGACAGAAGTGTGAGCAGAGGAGGGGCGGACAGAGAGGGAGTCACAGAATCGGAAGCAGGCTCCGGGCTCTGAGCTGTCAACACAGAGCCTGACGTGGGGCTCAAACTCACAGACCTCGAGATCATGACCTGAGCCGAAGTCGAACGTTTAACCGACTGAGCCACCCAGGCGTCCCCTAAGCTTCTGTATTTTTTTAATCTTACATTGAAATTTTGGTTTCTGTTCTAGCAAACAGATATCGTAACTAATGAAAGACTGTGCATTTTGGAATTCTCAAACGACCTCGGTTGCTGGTCTTGGGCAAAAGCACCTCTCTTAGCAGTGGTGAATTTTCTTCCACATCTGGGTAGACTGGCTGTCTCCGGAGAGAGTTCATCTGTCCATTAGAGCTTTGCTAAGAGCGGCAAGAAGGGCTTAGCATATGCCAACATTCTGTGTCACATAGGAGTCCGTAGACTGCTTTTCAAGAGTCTGAAAAGAAGTGTTTTGCCCTGTGTTGATATGGATCAACTAGCCAGCACTACTTGTATTACCGCCTTCACTAGTCCCCCGCTTCCATTAAGCAAGTATTTTAGGTTCTATTTAGGTTCTGTTACTTGAAGCCTCTTTGCCTCCTCACGCCCCCCACCCGTTCTGACGCCATATTCTATTTTAGTTAGGAGTTACATTTGGCTGTGCACATCAAAGACCCAGAAATTCGAGGCGTGACCACTGTGAAGGAGGAGGGAGGGATCCTCAAGTGAAGAGAGGTCCAGAGGACCATAATTGCTGGCTCTCAGAACCTCTTCGTTTCTTCCTTCTGCAAAACGGCTCGTTGGTCCCAGCGACTGCAGAAGAACACAGCCACAACAGAATGTGTGCCTCCCAGCTGCTTCTGCCCTATTTTGAGAAGCTTTGAGTAACTTCCTTTTATATCTACCATTGGCCAGATGTGTGCTATGTAGCCGTCGGTAACCGCGAAGAGGCTGAGACTGTGGCTTTTTAATCTGGGCACAGAGCCACTTAAGAAAGTCAAAACAGTAGATTGTTTTATTTTACACAGGTCATGATCCATTCTAAGATTTTGACATTTCCAGCATTTATTCCAGTGGCAGATTTGTGTTTCCTTTCAGTCCAAAACCAAATCACAAGAAAACACACCCTTTGTATCTCCTTAAGTACATGTTGAACTATTAAGTGTCACCTAAATAAATGCTTTCATCAGTAGAGTCCCTCATTTGTGTATCTTTGCGAAGAAATGCTAAAAAGGTGTATTGCCCGGGTGGTAGAACTCTTGATTATTTTTTATTACTATTTCAGAAATAATCGTGCAGTCGATGCCTGATAACCCTTTACTGGAGGGAGAGAGGCTTCTTTTTGCCCTGAAAGTAGAGGATCTTGTGGGCTTAAGGCAGCCTCTCAAAACTGCTTTCTGAAAAGAGAGAAAAGAGGAAGGAAGGAAAGAAAAAAGGAAAATGAAGGATAGCATGAAGCCAAGTGCCATGACTGGGTTACATGAGCTAATCACATCCTTTCTCCCTGAAACCCTACAAGCTGCAGTGGAGAATTTCAATAAAACGTGCTATGTAGTGATGTTCTCTGGTCACTATCATTTTTCTCTTTCTGGGAATTCAATTTGTCCCTATTATGCCAAGGTCACGGATTGAGGAATCTTAGTTGCCATCCAGGCTCTGCCTTTGAAGCAAAGGGTCAGTGCATTAGTACAAAAGGGAATTAATCCAGTGTGCTCGCTCACCAAACGGTGGTTAATTCATTTAAAAAGAATGACCAGGGTTCCTATTCTGGGTTTCCATCTGGACAATCAGAAGCCTCCCTTCTCCCAAACAAGAACTTCATTAATGAATATTCAACGGAAAGTATTACTTCATTGTCAGCTCTAATTGCTAGTTTTACCTTATTAGTAGAAGCTTTTCTGTGGCTGAGCCTGACATACATTTGTTTGCACACTGTTATTAGTCAAGACTCAGTGAAGTCTTGTAATTAACACCTCCACATTATCTCATGCAGGGAAAGCAAAGACAAAACCAGATGACTCACTTTGTTTTAGCTTTGCTCTTGTTTTCTGATATAGAAACACTTAAGGAGAAGTGTAAGCTCATCAGAATGCCATATGGAGCCAACAGAAACCATAAAGGGGTTTTCAGGAAGCAGCGCATCGAAGTTCATTAAGTGAACAACACTACAGTCAGCGTGCTGATTTAAAACTCTACCTGGCATTAATAAATTGCACAGGTACATTACCCGAATCACACTCAGCAACCATTCCGGGTCACTGATGAAGGATCCACAGTTCCCAAGAAGCAGGGGGAGATAACGTATTCTCTGTAAACATGATGAAGTTAATGATTCACATGATAATTAAATAGCTTTCAGAAATCTTATCAGTTTACAGATAAAGCAGTCCAAGGCAATGACTATATTTTAATCATGCCTATCATTGAAAACCGGATGGCTTAGAACTGGCTGCCAGCAGCCTGTAGCTGATATTTCCATGGAAAATGAGGGCAGGGGATGGAGAGAGGACCCACAGTTGACATTCCAGCTTCGTGTTTGAAAAGAGATCTTTTCCTAGATGCCTTTGTGAAAAAGGTAGAACTTGTCACAGTTTAAAAGAAAAAAATTGCTTATTTCCTGTTTGCAAAAAAAAAATTTTTGTAAGGCCATAAAAACGAAGCCAACAGCAGCTACACTAGGAAAGACGAATAATATGTATGCAAGGGCAGAACAACCTCTCAATTAGCAAGGATTCCCAAAGCGAGGAAGAACCTGGCTATTAAATTAAAATCATTATTATACACAACTTGTCCTACCTGCATGGTCAGACAGCAAATCTTGTTTATAAATGGAAACACGCCAAAAAATTTAATGGACTCCCGTCTACTTAATTTCCAATATTACACAAGTATCCGTGAGGGAAAAAAAAAAAGTCCAAAGTGCCCAATTTATAGTACGCAAAGCAATGTACGGATTCATTGCAAGCCCTATCAGAATTCCAATAGTGTTTTTCATAGAAGTAGCCCAAAAGTCCTAAAACTTGTGTGGAACCACGAAAGAGCCAAAGAGCCAAAGCAAGGGTGTTGGGAAAATTGGACCCCTTTCTTACCCCACACACAAAAATTAGCTCAAAATGCATTAAAGACTTGAATGTAAGACCTGAAACCATAAAACCTCTGGGGGTAAATAGAGGCGGTAAGCTCCTAGACATAGATCTTAGTGATGGTGTTCTGGATATGATACCAAACGCAAAGGCAACAGAAGTAAAAATAAATATGACTATATCAAACTAAAATGCTTCTGTACAGCAAAGGAAATCGTCAACAAAATGAAATTATCTAAATGGGAGAAAATTTTTGCAAATCATACATCTGATAAGGGTCTAAAATCCAAAATATATAAAGAACTCCTACAACTCCGTGGCAGAAAAAAAAAAAAAGTCTCATTAAAAATGCACAGAGGACCTACATGGATATTTCCCCCAAAGAAGTCATACTTCCCCAAAGAAGCAACAGCTACAGGAAAAGATGCTCAGCACCACTAATCATCAGGGAAATGCAAATCAAAACCACAAGTGACAGGGGCGCCTGGATGGCTCAGTCGGTTAGGCGTCCGACTTCAGCCAGGTCACGATCTCGCAGTCCGTGAGTTCGAGCCCCGCGTCGGGCTCTGGGCTGATGGCTCGGAGCCTGGAGCCTGTTTCCGATTCTGTGTCTCCCTCTCTCTCTGCCCCTCGCCCGTTCATGCTCTGTCTCTCTCTGTCCCAAAAATAAATAAACGTTGAAAAAAAAAATTTAAAAGAAAAAAACCACAAGTGACAAATGTTATCAAGGATGTGGAGAAAAGGAAACACGCGTGTACTGTTGCTAAGAGTGGAAACTGGTGCCACCACTATGGAAAACAGTATGGAGGTTCCTCAAAAAAACTAAAAATAAAACCAGCATATAATTCAGCAATTACATTTCCGGGTATTTGTCCAAAAAATATGAAAACACCGACCCAAAAACATATAGATGCACCCCTATGTTCACTGCAGCATTATGTACAATAGCCAAAGTATGGAAACTGCCTACGTTTCCACCAACAGATGAATGGATAAAGAAACTGTGGTGTATATATTTATGATGGAATATTATTAAGCTATACCAAGAAGGAAATCTTGCCATTTGTGACACCATGGTGGTCCTTGAGGGCATTATGCTAAGTGAAATGAGTCAGTCCGAGAGAGACAAGTGCCGTATGATTTCCCTTACGTGTGGAATCTTAAAACAACGATAACAAAACCGAGCTCACGGATACAGAGAACAGATTGGTGGTTGCCAGAAGTGGTTGTTGGGGGGGGGGGGGGGGTGGGTAATAGATGAAGGGGGTCAAAAGGTACAAACATCCAATTATAAAATAAGTCAAGGGGGTATAATATACAACATGACAGCTATAGTTGATAATACTGTACCATATATTTGCAAGTTACTAAGGGAATAAATCTTAAAAGTTCTCATCGCAAGAAAAGCAAATTTTGTAACATCGTATGGGGACTGATGTTCACTAGACTTAACAGGGTAATCATTTCTCAGATATATACACATATCACACTATTACACTGTATGCTTGAAACTAATGTAATGTACGTCTATTATAACCCAGTGTAAAAAAACCCAGAATGGGGGCACCGGGGTGGCTCAGTCGGTCATGATTTCATGGTGTGTGGGTCTGAGCCCCACATCTGGCTCTGCACCGGTGGCATGGAGCCTACTTGGGATTGTCCCTTTCTCTCTGACCCTCCTTCACTTGTGCGCTCGCCTACGCACGTTCACTCTCTAAATGAATGAATGAATGAATGAATGAATGAATGAATAAACATAAAAACAGAAAACAGTGTCCACAAGTTGCCTGCCCTCTCTGGAAACCTTGCTACTGGGCTTCCAACTGACTACACCATGAGGAAGAGGCCTTTTCATGCATACATCTTATTTTATTTCAGTTTATTATTTTGAGAGAGAGAGAGAGAGAGCGCGCGCGCGCACGTGTGTGGGGAAAGGGCAGAGAGACAGAGGGCGAGAGAATCCCAAGCAAGGTCTGTGACCAGCGCAGAGCCCACGCCAGGCTCAAACCCACAAACCCTGAGATCATGACCCGAGCCGAAGTCGGATGCTTAACCCGCTGAGCCCCATTTTACATCGTCACTCATATGTATCAGCCGGGTCACTCTTCCGTACGATGCTGGTTGTTCATGCCCGCACACAGACTGATGTAAATGACTGAGTCACGGAAGTTACTGCGTCCTGGGGACCTGGGAAAATTATTTAAACATGGCCCCAGCGTCACTGATATCTCACAGGTAGTATCCCAACTCCAGTAGTTAAGCTTCTGTTGAAACAAGAAGTCGGGGCAGCCGGGGCTGTGGCTGTCTGTACTTTCCTCCGCCTAAAAATACGACCATGAAAACATTTTCCATGTTCATGCCCCTGTGCGTGTTTTGGCAAGAGATGCCAATGTTGCCCCTCCCCGTGCCCTGCTGGCCCTGAGTGGAAGTTTCTGCATATCTATTGCACTAGAGGAGCGCAGTCTGAAAATAGAAACACGGACTGCTTTGTCGCCACTGAATGGGAAGGCTAATAATAGCATTGCTTCATTGTTTGGCACGGACTCAAGGCTACCCTGGCCAAGGAGCAGCACACCGCGCAGTAACCAAATCATAAAATTTCTCCAGGGAACGGTGCAGCTTTTCAGAACATGTTTTATGTTCTGGGGTTGCTTGGGAAGGAAATAGTTGCGAAGTTCTTTTGACTTAAATGTGGTTTGTTTCCAATTTGGAGGCACGGGGGGCGGGGGTGGGGGGGTGGGGAGGGGAGGGGAGGGCTGGAGAGCCGAGCTAGCAGGTCAATTGCAGAAGGGACGCCAAAATGTCATTAAGGAGTTCCTGACAGGTGGCGAGGAGGCTGTGGCCTGAGGCCTGGCGGGAGTCTGTCGCTGTCAGGTTCCCAGCGCAGGCTCGGGATCTCCTATTATGTTTATTTCTGTTGAACTTAAAGGGTGACCTTTTCAAAACTGCAGTGCATTGTTGACCCACATGCATTTTTGAGACCTAATTTCCCTGAATGCCTTCCTTGTTCCTGCAGAAGAGAACTCTGTTCACGAAAATAGGAAGAGGCTGAGGACAAATAAAGAGCGTTGCAATGGAAATCCTTCAGCCCTTGAATTCTGCCTGCTATTAATAATTTAGAAGTGTTTTTAATGCCCTGATATGGAAGGAAGGTTTTTTGACACCAAAGGCATCTAAATATTAATTTCAGAGGAATTGGTTGTTACAAGCAGTTAACATCCATTTTGTTAGTTGACCTCCCAAGGAAGGTTAATGCACTGAAATCTGGTCATTAAGTATAGTAACAAATGTTTTTTCAGGGAGGTTATTACTATCATAAACTCTAATCCATGGTTCACAGGCAGCAGTCTCCAGTGCAGTGCTCTGAGTAATGAAGAATTAACTATTTCTGAGCAGTTAATAAAGATTTTTCCCCCCCACCAATCAACATACTCTACATGATCCTTATAATTACTGGAAGCATTAAGCTCTGGCTAGGAGTGCCCACATGTCAGACCAGAATTCCACTCTGAGTAAATGACAAATGGCAAACCTAATCCCATTTCACTTAGTTTTTTTTTTTTTTCTAACATGTTCACTGAAATAAGAAATAATGGAATTGGTAAGTATTAGAAAAAGATGGTCCAGTACGAAGCGTTTGCTAAATGAGTATTGATGAGGTCTTTAGTCATATTTTATTGTGATGGAATATTTTATACTCTGGTTTAGTTCTTGCTAGAATCGACAAGTTAATTGGCTATAAACGGGCTTTTTTTTTTTTCTTGCTGCTTGCTTGTTTTATTTTGTTTGTCTTTTATTAAAAGGCGGATTCAGGGGCGCCTGGGTGGCTTGGTCGGTTAAGCGTCCGACTTCGGCTCAGGTCATGATCTCACGGTCCATGAGTTCGAGCCCCGCGTCGGGCTCTGTGCTGACAGCTCAGAGCCTGGAGCCTGTTTCAGATTCTGTGTCTCCCTCTCTCTCTGCCCCTCCCCTGTTCATGCTCTGTCTCTCTCTGTCTCAAAAATAAATAAACGTTAAAAAAAAAAAAAAAAGATTTTAAAAGGCAGATTCACCCACAGCAACACAGGAGATAGAGACTTGTGTGACAAACCCTAACATCCGCTTCATAAACAATAAGAGGGAAAAGGTATAGCCTAACCTTTCTGAAAAGCCTCGGGCGGGCGTGTTTTGCTTTTCAATGGAAAGGTCTGTCCAGAATTAATTAAAGTCGCTTTCCCGCTGAGGACGAAGCATTTGGCTCTACTTTGAAGGCTCCAAGAAAGTTGCCCACGTGGATTTCTTAGGGACCCCAAATTTAAAGCAGCATAGCCAGAGCAATGCAAACAGCAAATACACTGAGGCCCTGCCTCTGAAGACACAGGCCAGAGTTGACAGCATAAAATACTTTCCCCCCAGGGCACTCATCAGTCACTCAAGTGGGATCAGCCTTCACACTTACATATACCCTACACACCCTCATTTTTATTTTTATTTTGAGGTTTTTATTTATGTTTTACATTTATTTATTTTTGAGAGACAGAGCACAAGTCGGGGAGGGGCAGAGATAGAAGGAGACAGAGAATCCAAAGCAGGCTCCAGGCTTTGAGCCATCAGCACAGAGCCCGACGCGGTGCTGGGGCTCACACACCACGAGATCATGACCTGAGCCGAAGTCAGACGCTTAACCGACTGAGCCACCCAGGCGCCCCAAGTTTTTTATTTTGAGAGAGAGAACCCGCAGGGGAGAGGCAGAGAGAGAGAGAGGGTAACAGAGGCTCCGAAGCGGGCTCTGAGCTGACAGCACAGAGTCTGATGCGGGGTTTGAACTCAGTACCGTGAGATCATGACCTGAGCCAAAGTTGGGTGCCTAACCTACTGAGCCACCCCGGTGCCCCTTCATTTTTATTTTTTTTTATACATTTTTTTTCTTTTTTTTTAACGTTGATTTTTGAGACAGAGAGAGACAGAGCATGAACGGGGGAGGGTCAGAGACAGAGGGAGACACAGAATCCGAAACAGGCTCCAGGCTCCGAGCTGTCAGCACAGAGCCCGACGCGGGGCTCGAACACACGGACTGTGAGATGATGACCTGAGCCGAAGTCGGGCGCCTAACCGACTGAGCCACCCAGGCACCCCCCTTCATTTTGATTTTTAACTTAAGCTAAGTCCTGTCTTTGGGGACAGATGCCTCCTGTATTGAACAGTGAGGAGGGTGAGAAACTGTACTTAGTCAAAATAAAAGAGACATTGTCTTACAGAAAAGAAAATGTATTTTGGAAAGTTTTGCATTATACATGGGAGCTTTGAAAGGGGGGTCACGTACACTGACAAAATTCACCATCTCAAGCCTCTTTTGTGGACGACCCGACACCGTGTAGTTCCCTACATAGCCAGTAGGGCTGGGTTATCTGTGCGGGTTATGATTGGTAAGAGCATTTTGCATTTTTTGAGAACTCTACTTGCTTGAAGATAACTACATTAATGTCCCGTTCCTAGTGAAGGTGAAGTGACTTGGCCTTTTTAAAGCCTCAGTGTCCTCCTCTGTAAAATGGTATTATAATGTCTACTGAGGGGAAAACGAGCCACGATATAGATACCTGGGAAACAGAAGGGCCAGGACATAGCAATATGAATGTGCTTCACGCTGTGTTCACTGCTTTACGTATTTTACATTTTATAAAAGCGTCTGGTTTCCTAAAACACCCCCCGTAAAACCGTTTTGGGTTTCAAATCGGGATCCAGGGAGTAATACCTCGTGAGGCCGACTTCTGAGAACTCGGGAGCCCCGCTCATCCATCACAGCCCCAGCCTTGGACTCACAGCCTTTCCCCGGTTACCTAGGCCAGACATAAACTTTCCAACCTCTGTGTTCTCATTTCCCTAGTACTTTCCTAGTAGCGTTCTTCACACCCAGCCTCTGCTTGGAGTTATTTATAGACCATCTTGGATCTGTATTCTCAGCACTTAGTGCAGTGCCTCAAACAGGAGGAATAAAAGGGGTTTGTGAATTTCACGGACTCTCTCCTGTGGCAGTTTTTCTGCCTAACCCATGGCGGCTGCGCGAATGAATGAACCATGGTGGAGGTCATCTGTTCTTTCTTTCTTCTTTTGCAGCGTATCCTCCCTCCTACTTTTTTTTTTTTTTTTTTTTTTTTTACTTCTAAATTGAGTCTCTAAAAGTTTGCCCTGCCCCCTCCCCGCAGTATCTCATGGTCGATCACTTGGCTGGATGGTGTTTCTAAGCTGGGTGTTTGCAGAGCAGGGGTTTCCTGCACTTTGACAAGGTTTCTCCAGTGAATATGGTAAACAGGAAGCTGCAGATTGAGAGTCTGTAAAGACAATCAGAGTTGTCTTTTGAAGTCACCGGTTTCCCCATAGCCTTACTGCCGGCTCCCTTGTTCTTCATAGAAATCACGGAACAGGAAGGTTGACATTCCAGGATTACTAGTGATTTGCCATGTTGACCTTTGACATGCTCTTCAACCTCTTTGGACGTTAGTTTTCTCATCAATAATAATAACTTAGCCTATTCTCACTGCTTCATGGGCTTGCTTGCTAGGCGAGTCACGTGATGGGGTACGCAAAGAACTCAGTCAAGAGAAAAGCCTAGTAGTGAAAATGCAACTCCTAGAACTAGATATTAAAAGAGGGTCAGGGGCGCCTGGTGACTCGGTCGAACGTCTGACTCTTGATCTCCGCTCAGGTCACGATCTCCCGATTCATGAGTTCGAGCCCAATGTCAGGCTCCGTCCGTGCTGACACTGCAGAGCCTGTTCGGGATTTTCTCTCTCCTCTCTCTCTGCCTTTCCCTCATTCTCTCTCTCACTCAAAATAAATAAACATTAAAAATATAAAAGAGGGTTAGATAAGCTGCTTGACTTACTTTTTCTTAGTGATGAATGTGGTCTGAATCAATATATTAATAATCAGCAAAATTAGATTCACTTAAAAACAAAATATTATTAAAAGCAGATAGGAACCAAGGAAGGAAGGTTTGACGCGTTGTTATAATAGAGTACGAATGTTGCTAGATTCACCGTCGTAACGCTCTGTGCCCTCCACCCTCGCCACGAAAATCCCTTACATTGGAAACGCTCTCCAATCCCCATGGTTTTCCTGGTTGGCTCAGTGGTGGAAACGGAGGCTGTCAGTTGCATACCTGCCCCTTCCCTCAGCACGCGCACTCGGTCATTATTTAACAGTGGGCAAATGGACTCAGGGACTTTCGGCAATTCCCGAACATATGTAATTTCCATCCTCCCCACCAGTTTCGGCCAAGCCTATTGTGAAGTGGAGCAAACGAATTGAAGTACAGGGTTGACACTACACTGAGTACCGGTACTTTCCTGCTCCAGAGGAAGAGGAGTGTAAATGCCTGAAAACGCACAGTCGAGAGAATAATTGAGATCGGGTTCAATGTCTTCATCCTCCGAGAATACGTGCGGGCGGGCGGGTGTTTGTACTCGCTCTTTCATAAAATGTGTGTTTCTGTTTTGATTCTGAAGCTTCCCTCTGCCGTGGGTAGGTTTCACAGAGGGGTTCCGGCTTGGAAAGGTTAACCGGGCAGAAATCAAGGCTTTGTGCATTTTTGTAAAGGTCACACTCATCAGCGGTTCCGGAAAGACTGCTGGGCAGGGCCCTGGTAACCACCCCATGATTGAACCGTGGCTCTGGGTTTCATTTCCTTAAGCACACGGCCACAGTGCCCGGTTGTGTCACCCAGAGATAAAGAGGCTGCTCAGTCACTTGAAATTCAATTTGTACATGACTCCAATCCAGCCCACCTCTTTCGTTCATGGTGTTTGGCAGCTAGCTGCTTGCTGGCACTCTTCATTTCAAATGCCTGAGCTGCAGGAAGCTGTTTAATAAATGGCATAGGTTTTGATTAATGTAACAAGCCGAAAATAGACCATGATGTAATGCATATCTCAGCAGGAATCACAGATCAAGTTGGACAGTTTCAAGGGGCCATGCTGGAGCAGGGAGTTTTCTCCGAAGAAATGTATTTATGTTTTGATAGCACCTTGAAGGGTCAAGCCGTAGCCTGTGCACGTTTCGGACCTGGAAGCGTGCCCCGTGGGTCTAGGAAAAGCGATTATAGCTGACCACACAAGAAGTTCCCCCCAAAAACTAGATTTTTTTTGGACATTGACTCAGGTCTCTGAAGAGTCACCTACACTTTACCAGGAGCCCTGGTATTATGATTATTTTTTAGTTTTTTAATCTTTATTTTTTTTGAGAGAGAGAGAGAGAGAGAGACAGAGTGTGAGCACGGGAGGAATAAAGAGGGAGACACAAAATCCGAAGCAGGCTCCAGGCTTTGAGCCGTCAGCACAGAGCCCGGCACGGGGCTCGAGCCTACGAACCGCGAGATCATGACCTGAGCCGAAGTGGGACGCTCGACCGAATGAGACGCCCAGGTGCCCCAGGAGCCCTGGTATTGCTAAAACAACAACAAAAACAGCAGATGCTAACGGAAATGATAATAGTAAAATTCTGGTAGTGTGTGTAAACTCAGTTGCTAAAGTTATGCAGTTAGTTTCATCTAATGATGTCAAAGCTTCAGGTAGCCCTCTGATTAAAGGCTCTGATTTAAACTTTGCTTTCTCGGTGGGTAAAATAATTGGGACTCATATTGCTCGGTGCTGTACAGAAAGAACAGTGAAAAGAGAAACAATAGCCTTGTGTGCCAAGATCTCCTTGCATTTGCCGGGGAATGGTGTATTATGTAAAAGAAATGTGGCAACATTGTCATTAATTAAGTGAGCAATAATGGAAGATTAAGAAAAGACTCTGGAATGTACTGAAAGGAAAAACTAAAGTAAATACATTGTTTTTAATTACTGTTCGCCGTATCTATACGTGTGAGTTGCTTAACATCACTTCGGGAATTTAGTCTGAGTCTAACCCTGCTCAGTTAGGTTGGTGTGTGTGTGTGTGTGTGTGTGTGTGTGTGTGTAAGTAAGTGTGTGTATGTTGGTGTATATTGGTGTATTATGTGTTGATGTACCTGTGTGTGTGTGTGTGTGCTCGTGTGTGTTTGTATATGTGTGTGTGTATTTGTGTATGTGTGGTGGTGGGTGTGGGTGTGGGGGTACCTGTGCGTGTGTTGGTGTGTTGTATTCAGGGTCAGAAGTGGAAACAATCATCATCTCTTGCTACAAACACAATAAACTCTAGAAAATAATTTACATTTGTATTTTTCCCTGCAGGTAAATTTCACTTTCCCTCTATGAGAATTTGTGTAATTTATGAATGCTTTCACACTCCAGTTGCCGTAAAGAAGTTGACTTGTTAAGACTTACATTGCCTGTGAGGGAGAGCCAAAGTGAATATTGTTGGGCCTACTGAGTCACTTTTTCCTAGCGAACTCGTCTGTCTAATCAACGTGCTTTCTCATGAGGCATTCAACTCATACAAACAAGGTCATAGAATCAATAAAAATAAGTTAATTTCAAACAGAGTAAAACTCTCCCAGCCACTGAGTCTAGTCCCATCCACACCAGCCATTTAACAACAGACTGTCAACAATTAAACAAAATCCGTCGTCATCATTCCATGACAACAAAAATCGCGTCAGTTGCGCTGTAGTGCGTGAATGATGCCCCTCAAAAAGGTACGTTCCCCGGGACCTGGGATGTGGTCTTATTTGGAAAAAGAGGTACTTTGCAGATGTTCTTTAAGATCTCAAAATGAGGTCATCCAGGATTAGTGTGGGCCCTAAAACCAATGCCGGGTGTTGTGAGGGAAGAGAAGGAAAGAAAACATGCACACAAAGGAGAATCCAACATGGCGAAAGGGGCCAAGATGGCAGTGATGCGTCTGCAGGCCAACGAGCATCAGAGAGTGTTAACACCTTGACTTCGGACTTCTGGAATCCAGAGCTGTGAGAGAGTAAAACTAACACCCACTTTGTGGTGATGGGTTATGGTGGCTCTGGAAAGCAGACACACATATCTGAGAGCGTTATATTTGTGTACACAGTGAAGAGAACAAGCTAGTTGAAAAGTGGGTTGGTCATATGTTGCAGGAAGTGTGCCTGCAAGTTTCAACTTCTTTAAATACACATTGTTGCTTCTTTGAACACTGCTCGCTTAATATAGGTGTACGTGAGATGTCTTACCATCAAAACACAGTTACATGAAGAATAAGGATAAGGGATGCCTGGGTGGCTCAGTAGGTTGAGCGTCTGACTTTGGCTCAGGTCATGATCTTGCGGGTCATGAGTTCGAGCCCCAGGTTGGGCTCTGCGCTGACAGCTCGGAACCTGGAGCCTGCTTCGGATTCTGTGTCTCCCTCTCTCTCTGCCTCTCCCCAGCTTGTGCCCTGTGTCTGTCTGTCTGTCTCTCTCTCTCTCTCTCTCTCTCTCTCTCTCTCTCTCAAAAATAAATAAACATTAAAAAATAAATAAATAAAAGAATAAGGATAAGGGGCACCTGGGGTGGCTCAGTCATTTGAGGGTCCAACACTTGATTTTGGCTCAGGTCATGATCCCAGGGTTGTGGGATCAAGCCCCACTTTGGGCTCTTCGCTGAGCATGGAACCCGCTTGAGATTCTCTCTCTCCTTCCCTCTCCCCATCTCCCCTGCTCATGCTCTCTTGTGCTCTCTCTTAAAAATAATAAAGAAAAGAAAAAAGAAAAAAGAACAGGATGATTAATATAGAATAAGCTAAGCAGACAATAGTGAGAAGAGGAAGGAAGAAGAGAAAATGTACCTGGAAACCCTGACCTGTAACAAACCAGAGAAGGTGAGAAGAAAACTGTAGCCCAGAAAGAAAGGAAATGGGTTGTAGGGATCTCAAGATCCAATAAAAGGAATACGGACTGTTTAGCCAAACTTAGTAAGATTTGTTTGAACGGCAATGATTCAAATCAACTAGTGATTGTAGAGATAAGTACACATACTTACAAGTGAAATGCAGTCTGGTCTGGCCCCACCGTGCTTCTCCGATGGGCACAAGCTCATATGTGATTGTAAATAAGAAAACATCGCTAATATCACAAGGAAGTCCTGTTAGTTCTTACATGAGTTTTTATTAATACACATATATTTATATATAACACACACATATATATGAATTGGCTTCTGTGCTTCTGGAGACTGAGAAGTCCCATGACCCCCATCTCCAGGATGGAATATCAGGAACTCCCAAGGTGTCATTCATTCCAAGTCCAAAGCCCCAAGAACCAAGAGTGTGGACGTGTCAGTTTCAGCAGAGAGCGAATTTGCCATTCCTCTAACTTTTTGTTCTCTTCAGGCCCTTAGTGGATCGGACAATGCCACCAGCCCTGGCGAGGGCAGCCTTCTTTACTTAGTCTCCCAGTTCAGATGCTGATCATCTCTTCCACTGACACACCCAGACATAATGTTTTTCTAGCTATCAGGGCATGCCTTAGCCCGGTCAAGTTGACATGTAAAGTGAATTATTCCTCCCACGAATGTTTTATGTCACCAAGTAACAAGAGCTGGATGGAGCAAACCACTGAGAAACAGAGTTTCCCACGTGATGGC
Organism: Prionailurus bengalensis; assembly: GCF_016509475.1. Lineage (NCBI taxonomy): Eukaryota > Metazoa > Chordata > Mammalia > Carnivora > Felidae > Prionailurus > Prionailurus bengalensis. Next base: position 103,408,176 of record NC_057343.1, on the reverse strand, counting down.
CATTTGCCACACCGTCCTCTCCTTGACTCAGTTTAGTCAGAACTTGATGTAGGTGCTTTTGGCCCGGTTCTTCCTTACTCTTGGTATATTTTGTTCTCATCTCTGTACCGTAGCAACCTTGGTTCTTCCTTCGAGTCACTTCCCTTGAGCACCTTTCACTTCTGTTTGAAAAAAAGGATAAAATCCGGCGTGCCTGGGTGGCTCCGTTGGTTAAGCATCCAACTCTTAATTTTGGTTCAGGCCATAATCAGACGTGAGATCAAGCCTCACATAGGGCTCTGCGCTGACAGCTTGGATCCTGCTTGGGACTGACTCTCTCTCTCTCAAAATAAATTTTTAAGAAACTTAGAAGGATAAAAAGGATAAAATCCTACGTTTGTTTAAGTATTTGTTGATTAGGAATTTCAAATGTCTTTTTAACCAGATTAGAATTTTTATTAAGATCGTTAACATGTTGGGGGCACCTGGGTGGCTCAGTGGGTTAAGCGTCCGACTTCAGCTCAGGTCATGATCTTGTGGTTCATAGGTTCAAGGTCTGCGTCAGGCTCTGTGCTGACAGCTCGGAGCCTGGAGCCTGCTTCGGATTCTGTGTCCCCCTCTCTCCCTGCCCCTCCCCCACTCGTGCTCTGTTTTCTCTCTCTCTCTCTTTCTCAATAATTAATAAACATTTTAAAAGATTTTTTTTATTATAAAAAGATCACTAACGTGTTCCTAGTGGGCTCTGATTGCAAGGTTGCATACGTTTGAATGATCTGACCTGACCCTATATACCCATTGGACCCTGTTACTTTCAGTGCTCAATTTTTCAGAACATGAAGTTTTTTAGGAACACATAATGGCAGAAAAAATTGTATATGGCACCTCACTTTTAGACGTTCTGTAAAACAGACAAAATAAATGGTCTTTGCTTTGCTACCCCCACCCACATTAATAATTGCCATGCTGGGGCGCCTGGCTGGCGCAGTTGGTTAAGCGTCCGACTTCAGCCAGGTCACCATCTCACGGTCCGTGAGTTCGAGCCCCGCGTCAGGCTCTGGGCTGATGGCTCAGAGCCTGGAGCCTGTTTCCGATTCTGTGTCTCCCTCTCTCTCTGCCCCTCCCCTGTTCATGCTCTGTCTCTCTCTGTCCCAAAAATAAATAAACGTTGAAAAAAAAAATTAAAAAAAAAATAATAATTGCCATGCTTTCAGAATAACCAACAGCAAAGACTACTCTTTGCCAAGTTTATTGTTCTGGAAAGAACAAATCGAACTTACCTTTCTGGGCACCAGAATCTTGATGGCGCTAATGGCGTGAGTCCAGCTCTGTCAAGGAAAGTCCCCTTCATATGCCTGTACAGGTGTCCCTTATAAACATCTTGTAAAGGTCAGCAAAGCTGAAGAGTTGGTAAGAATTAAATCCATAATGTGACATGAACTAAATGTAATGAGTCCATTACATTTATACTATGTGGTTCAGGTGCTAATTTCAGTATTTCGCTTGGTGAAATCCTTGGTCGGGTAGTGCTTAGGAGAAAATGATCGTGTTTGCCCCTGATCCCATGTGGGTCCCATCCTGAATTGTGCCTCACACGATCCCTGCAAGACTGTCCGCCTTGTTGTACCCGAACTGCCATACCGACTGCCGACAAGTTGTTTTCTTTCTTCAATTTAAAGTTGATTTTTTAAATGTTTATTTATTTTTGAGAGAGAGACCGAGCATGAGCTGGGGAGGGACAGAAAAAGAAGGAGACCCAGAATCTGAAGCAGGCTCCAGGCTCCGAGCTGTCAGTACAGAGTCCCGACGCGGGACTCAAACTCACGAACTGTGAGATCGTGACCTGAGCCGATGTCAGACGCTTAACTGACCGAGCCACCCGGGTGCCCTTAAAGTTGATTTTTAAGAGTCTTCTTTGTATATTAATAGAGTCAGATGATCTCAATTTGTATTTGAAAAGTATCGTCAAATCGCGGTCTCACACTTGGACAGGCTTTCATATCCAACCATGGGATTAAAATAGTGATGATAAAACTACAAGCGATAAGAGGCTCTTGGCAGACAAGGTTACATACATGCCATGTTTCCTAGTTCAAATCATCTCATAACTTGAGCTAGACTTTTTAACAAGAATTGCGCTCAAATTTTCATGCAAAAAAAAGGTGCACAGATGCTCATTTATGCGTGCAAGAAACATATCTGACCTGATCATAACTGTTTGGTGCTAGCAAAATAAAGTGGGACCATATAAATGGCCCTCCTGACCACTTAGACCTGACAAAACAACCCTACACCAAAACTAATCGTCGTCGCGATATTCATGCACCGTGGGCTCGGTCAAAGAAATGTGTGTTTGGGCTTGATGGCCTTTGTGCTTTCTGGAACTTTGCTTTTCTTTTCTCTGGATCCTGCAGAGCTGACACGACCCCCTTGGAAGTCTGTGGTGACCTGAGGATCAGCTCTGATGCTTTGGAGTGGGTTGGACTGGAAAGGAGATGTGAGCGCATGAAGCGCTCACATTGTTGTGCCAGTTGCATTTGATTCCAATGGTTGTTGAAGGAGTTGGGCCTCTCTGTTTATAGATTTCAAAGGTAACATTATAAGATACCATCTCCTTGCTGTAGTCATTTGGGGGCTAGTGTCCTGGAAGGGAATAAAGGTTTTCCAGCAATAAAAACAATGAATATTGTTATCGCTGGCTTAGAAGAACGTAAGTATTCCCAAAATGTAGTGAATGTATCCCTTTCTTCTTGTGGAGACCTTCCATTTATGTTCTTGAGCATCTGGCTGCAAATTTCATTCACCCGGTACTTCCCTCCACATACAGTGTCGCACAGCTTTCTGTATCTTACCCAATTAAACAGCACGCGTCGAACACCATCCGTGTGCCGTGTTCAGCATGCCAGGAACTCAGGATGTAGCAATGAGAAAAATAGTTGACATTACAGGGGACAAGACAGAGAGCTGACACTCAGGATACTGAAAAAGAAGACAATAGGATAGACAGCAAGAATGAGCGAGCACCTCCTTAACACAGAGTGGCCGAGGAAGGCCTCTCTCATGGTGTACCATCCGGGCAAAGGCTGGAAGAAGCCAGCAATGCAGCAGTGCAGGCATCAAGCGCAGCATGTGCAGAGGTCCTGAGGAAAACACAAATTTAACTTGGTCATTATTGGTTTGTGTCCCATCCCACGATATTATACACAGAGGTATCACGTCATCCGGGAAGTACCCATTGTGTGTTTATCGTTAATAAAAGACGATTTAAAATAATATCAACGTGACCAATAGTTGATATCTCTTGCTCTTAGTATACTCCAGAAGTTCTTCTAAATACTTTGCCTGTGCCACCTTATATCTCGCAACGGACTTGCAAAGTAGTTATTAAAGAAACCGAGATTCGAGGTGAGAAAGTAAAGTGCCCAGTGTTATGCGGCTGCTATACCAAACTGGCTGATCTGGAATGTGAACCTAAGCATTCTGAAGTTAACCACCACCCCCCACGGTTAACCACCTGATATGGTCTGAATTGTGTACCCGAAGCCCCCATGCTCCAAACTCTAACTGTCTTGCAGAGAGCGTCCTTGAAGACGGGATTGAGTTAGAATGAGGGCATTAGGGTGGGCCCTAAGCCAATATGCCTGGTGTCCTCATAAGAAGAGGAAATTTGGACACAGAAGCAGACACGGAGGAGAGACCGTGTGAAGACACAGGGCGGTGACAGCCATGTATAAGTCAAGGTGAGAAGCCCCAGAAGAAGCCGAATCCTTGATTTGGGCTTTCAGCCTCCAGGACTCTGAGAAAAGACGTGTGTGGTGCTTTGTTACGGCCGCACTGGCAAAGGCATATGTGTCCTACTACAGAACATAAACGAAGAACATTTCTTTAACAGCAATTTCATGAAAAGGGAAAGAATTGGCTTAAGCCTGGGTCATTTATCTGTGTGTCTAACTCTGCCCTTTACGAGTAGTGAAAAAGGAAGCACGGCTAATGCTCTATCCCTTCACTGTCTGTGCTCAGAACATGGTGTAAATGATGCAAGAGGACTGATCTAGACTTTTGTAAGTCAAGAGATTTGTCCTGCCTACCCAGCTACTGTTTGGTCTGGTGGTGGTCGTCATCATCTTCTCCTTCTCCTTCTTTTGAATATATTTTTTAATGTTTATTTTGAGAGAGAGACAGAGGATAAGCAGGCGAAGGTCAGAGAGAGACAGACAGACCGACAGACAATCCGAAGCAGGCTCCAGGCTCTGAGCTGTCAGCAAAGAGCCCAAAGTGGGGCTCAGACTCACGAAGCATGAGATCATGACCTAGCTGAAACCAAGAGTCAGATGCTTAACCGACTGAGCCACCCAGGCGCCCCTGGGGCAGAATCCTTGAAGCCTCCCCGGACGACTGATTCAGGTGTTTCTTCCCTAGATTACCTTGAGTGAGACACCTTCTCATGAATGGCTTTTTTTTTTTAATTTTTAAAAAATATTTATTTATTTTTGACAGAGGCAGAGGCAGAGTGCAAGAGGGGCGTGGGTAGAGAGAGAGGGAGACACAGAATCCCAAGCAGTCTCCAGGCCCTGAGCTGTCAGCACAGAGCCCGACGTGGGGCTCGAACCCATATACCGTGCGACCATGACCTGAGCTGAAGTCAGATGCTTAACCAACGGAACCACCCAGGCCATTCACCCGTGAATAGCTTTTTCTGGTCTCCTAGGGGATGGATTGCCACAAAGTTTGACTAGCAGCTTTTCATCCGTTTAGTAAGCGATGGCCACGACCTCTCAATATTTAGATCTCAGCTCTGGGGAGACTCTCCCTTGGCTTCTCTCTCTCTCAGCCATGGTGTAAGGGACATGGTATAGTGTTAGAGTATTATGTGCTAGTATGTCTTATCTTTCTACTTTCGTCAGAGTTCTCTTTATCTCCTACTAACAGATACCTCATTACTCCAGTCCCCTCTTAAATTAGAAGTTCTTTATATTGAACTTTTCCTATTCAAACTACCATGTGGCTTCTCTCTCCTGATTGCACCATGACTGATACAGTACTCAAGGTTTTGTTTGAGGTTCCAAGGTAGATCGTCATAAGGGGAAGAATCATAACCTCACTTTTTACTTCAGACAAAGAGTCACCCTCACTCTGACACTCGTAACCCCGGAGAACATGAGCATCGGACCATGACTTCTTTGGCTTGTTTTCCATTGGTACCTGCAGCTCATGATTGACAGCCCATGATGGGCCACACGGTTCACAGAGTCTATGAAGTTGAGGTCCCAAAAACAGTGATAACGCATGCCCCTTCTCCCCCTTCCCACCTACTCCCCTCTTAAAACCAACCCCATATCACCACCGTATCCCCAGCCAGAACAGCCTTTTGTTTTGTCATTAAAATTTTTTAAGATCACTGCCCTCTGAACTACAATCTCTGTGAATATTTTTGAATGTATCAGAGAGGATTTTTTATTCTCTTCGGTCCTCATGTGTTTATCCTAAGTCCTGACTTTACATGCCTGCTCTTTGTTTATCATGAGTCCTTACTACATATTCCAGGACTCTAAAATTAAATATGTGCATACACAGGTCTGCCTCGTAGATATTGCGCCTTTGGTTTCAGACCACCACAATAAAGTGAATATTGCAATAATTCAAATGAATATTTTGTCTTTCCAGTGCATTAAAAACTTAGGCTTACACGGTACTGTCATTCATGAAATGCGCAATAGCGCGATGTCTAAATAAACAACATATATTCCTTAATTAAAAATCCTTTATTGCTGAAAAATGCTAACTGCCTTCAGAGCTTTTGGCAAAGCGTCATCACTGATCACAGATCACCATAACAAATATAATAATCGTGGGAAAGTTTGGAATATTGCAAGAACCACCCAAATGTGACACAGAGACACGAAATGAGCAAATGCTGTTGGAAAAAAGGCACCGACAGACTTGCTCGATGTAGGGTTGACTCAAACCTTGACTTGTAAAAGGTGCAGTTCTGCAAAGGGCAGTAAAACAAAGCACAACCAAAGGGGGCATGCCTGTATATTCACATATATACATATAAATACATGTCCGGGGGCGCCTGTGTGGCTCAGTCGGTTGGGCATCAGACTTCAGCTCAGGTCACGATCTCACGGTCTGTGATTTCTAGCCCCACGTCGGGCTCTGGGCTGATGGCTCAGAGCCTGGAGCCTGCTTCCGATTCTGTGTCTCCCTCTCTCTCTGACCCTCCCCCGTTCATGCTCTGTCTCTCTCTGTCTCAAAAATAAATAAACATTAAAAAAATAAATAAATAAATAAATAAATACATGTCCGGTTGCTGTCCTTTCTCGATCATTCTATGCTGGCCGTCCTCTTCTAGTCGCATTTTCTTATAGCTGTCTGCAATTTTAAATGCTCTAAGAGGCTGCTGTTGCTAGCTTTATTTGTCTCTTGCTGCAGACGTTAACAGTCGCAAGCACGTTGTTTAAAACACAGATCCCGGGGCACCCGGGTGGCTCAGTCAGTTAAGCCTCCGACTTTAGCTCAGGTCATGATTTCATGGTTCCTAAGTTCGAGCCCCCCATGGAGCTCTCTGCTGTCAGCACAGAGCCTGCTTCAGATCTTCTGTCCCCCTCTCTCTCTGCCCTTCCCCTGATCACACTCTGTCTTGCTCTCTGTCTCTCTCAAAAAGAAATAAACAAAGAAATTATATACACATATATATACATATATATACACATGTCTATATATATGTATATATATATGTGTGTGTGTGTGTATATATATAAATGTAAAACACAAATCTATTATCTGAATCATTCTGTTGGTAGTGTACTGTGATAGCATACGGTTGATCTAAAAGTGCCCTGCCTCCTTTCCAAATGCCACCAGTTTCTAGTACATTCATACCATGATTTTCACTTGGGAAATCGTAGAAAAGGTGCATTTGAGTGACGTCAGACTGTGCCTCACTCGGTCGAGCTCCTGTGTATTGTTAAGTATAGGGCGTGCTTAATATTGGATATATTGGTGCCTTTCATCTTTCAGTATAAATTTATTTCACGGCGTCCAGGAAAAACTATATAAATTTTCATTAAAGAAAACACTGTATTATGACGGCACTAAATGAATCATCTGCAATCACTTTTTAAAAGGCTTGATTTATTTCCTGCACTTGGGAGGCACTATGTTGTAAAAATATTTTCACTAACAAGTATGAAATATTGCAATATATATATTTCTACACGCTGCATGTGGCTATATAATATGTTTCATTTTGGGGTGTATCGGCACACACGTGCCTATCTCTAGGGGGCCCTCCAGGTAATGTCTTGGTCACATTTACTTCTTTACTCAAAAAAAAAAAAAAAAAAGAGGGAAACAAATTGGCCAGGCAGCCTAGAGGAACATCAAATTCATCATAGCTGAGGATAATATTTTCCTGAAATGATTCATACTCTCACCTTCCTGCAGCAGCTTTCTCCACCCAGTGACATGGTGACATAGCGAAGTGTCACCGAAGTGAAGGCTATTTCATTTAGCCCTGAGCAAACACAGAAGCCGAAACGTGGATACGCGGCTCTTTTTCCTTCCAGAAGACAAGGTTTTTGTGCCCGTGTAACTAGAGCTAAGCTCTAGAGAGCTGCTGCATGATAAGAGGTTGGTTTGAAAACACGTGCAGTGGAATGACTTGAATAACAAAACCCCAGACAGACTCTTTGCTGCGCTAACTGCATTCGCCCTCTGCAAGGAGATCAATGCTTCGCCTCATTGATTTCCCTCAGTTGCAGAGCCAGGATTATGCACGTTGTGAGGCTGTATTCCCAGCTTCATCCCATCTCATTTCCCGGGCAGCACCAAAAAGGCAACCTGCTCCACTGTAAACTGGAGGTGAGGAAAGTGTGGCTGTATCAAATTTGTACCTTCCCCAAGACCGCATGTTAAACAGACGCACAATAACGTATTCCCGGTGTGATCGAAGCCTGCACGAGCAGGTCGGGTTCTGTTTGTGTGCGGTTTCTCAGTGAACGGCAGAGAAGCCAAAGATAAGGCTGAGATGCATTGCCTACGTTTGCGTAATTCCCAAGATATTTTCAAATGCAGTAGAGCTTCCTTTGGGGGTGACTTGAAATGCAAAGTCACCATGTAAAGAAAGGATTCTCTTCCTAAATTCACAGACTGACTGCAGCCCTTCTGATTAAAAATTGCCTTAACGCATATACTTGGCGAAGGTGGGTGGTTGGAAGGCTGTAAAAATCGTGATCTAAAAAAAAAAAAAAAAAGTGTATCCTGCAGATGACACAAGTTCTGATCTTCCTGAAAGTCGTGGAATTTCACCTCATCTGTGTGAGTACTAACAGCCAACTGCAAGATGAAAATACCCCACAAAAGGGGCACTTGGGCGCCTCACGCGTTTAAGCGTCCGACTTCGGCTCAGCTCACGATCTCGTGGTTCGTGAGTTCAGGCCCCGCGTCGGGCTCTGTGCCGACCGCTCAGAGCCTGGAGCCTGCCTCGGATTCTGTGTCTCCCTCTCTCTCAGCCCTCCCCTGCTCATGCTCTGTCTCTTTCTCTCTAAAAATAAAGAAACGTTAAAAAAAAAAAAACATTAAAAAAGAAAATACCCCCACAAGGCAACTTCGCCTCTTCACAAATTTCAGCATGCTGCTAGTGAGGGGAGAGGCAGAGCTGACCTCCCGTATTAAGTTTTCTTTTCCTCATTCCGCTTTCAGCATGGGGAATGTGTCACATTACAACCAAAACTTCAAGTCTGCTTTGGAAAAGAATGTAAAATAAGCCATTTCCTACCAAGACTAGATAAATGATCACACAGCGGCTTGCCTTTCGAGCAGAATTTGCTCCGAATCTGGGGTTGCCCAGGTGCTCACTTCATTATTAAAGAGGACTGTCACAGCTCACTCCACACATACCCAGGAGCAGGGTCCTCTCTCAACACACCCATCCATAATCTCTGCTTCCCCTGTGCAAACGATATCTGGGGCACCTTTGGGTAGACCCATATCCAGGATTAACAGTAACTACTTCCCAGACTTACCGTAGAAACGGACTTCATGGGGCAGACCTACCCTGCTAGCTAAGAAATGAGAGCGTGTTTCCAAGTTACCTCATCAGCGGCCATTTTCCTAGTGAAAGATTAACCAAGCTGATCCATTTTCCAGGGGCTAAAAATAAAAAGTAAATTGTCTGTTCCAAACGCCAAAACTTACCCCAAAGGTCATCGCCCCTCCTTTAAGTCGTTCACGAAGACTTTTGAGAAATTAAGTAGAAATTGTTTCCCCCTGTAAAGTTGAATGAGACCAGGCCAGCCTTACCCACTAAAAACTGACGAACACATCTTGGTTTCCCTCTATGTTTCTCTACCGCCGTATGCAAAAGACACTTTTTAGTTGCAGGCCCTGGCAATAAAATGGATTTTTCATTTATTATTGTCATTTATAAGTGTGGGTAATATTTTCAGTTGATTATGCGGTGACATTAATTACATAAATATTTAAAAGACACTGTTCTAAGACTCATTATTAGTTTTTATTAAAAGCAATTTATATATCCCATATAGTCGTCTGGAGGTATTTGAAACAGATATTGGAACGGATTTTTTGAAAGCAAAGAATACATTGCTTCTGTCCCTGTCCGGACAACTTTCCTCATGGAGCATTTCCTTCACCAAAGTCTCAGAAAGTCGTGTTTTTATAACTTGGTGCCGTTGATTCTGTGACAGCAGTCTAAATAAACATCGTGGGGCGCCTGGGTGGCGCAGTCGGTTAAGCGTCCCACTTCAGCCAGGTCACGATCTCGCGGTCCGTGAGTTCGAGCCCCGCGTCGGGCTCTGGGCTGACGGCTCAGAGCCTGGAGCCTGTTTCCGATTCTGTGTCTCCCTCTCTCTCTGCCCCTCCCCCATTCATGCTCTGTCTCTCTCTGTCCCAAAAATAAATGTTGAAAAAAATAAATAAATAAATAAATAAATAAACAAACATCGTGAAGTCATTCGATAATGAGTAAGTAGGAGAAGACACCATTGTTTAACCTCCGCACTATGCTGATGAGTAGGGTGATACACTTTGCTGTGCTGAATAATGGGACTTTTATTCTATCCCAGTGGGACTGTCTCCAGGGCCTCCTGGGAAGATTTGCCAGGCTGGTCTATGTGCAGCTCCCGAGGGCACTTTACAGAGCTTCCAGAATCTTGTTACGGCACATGTATCAAAGGAAGTCACAATCTGGATGAAGACCACATTCTCTCCCTCTTTGCAATACAGGAAGCATCCCTGTATGTTACTTTCATTCTACTTGTCCTACCTAGGTAAAATAGAATAGTAATCTGGGAAAATAGTTGTTAATACAAAGATCTACAACACTGAGAGAATTTCATCCCTTCGGCCATTTTAATACTGTCAGACAAAAAGTATACTTTCCTTACAAAGCCCGAACGTGCTAGCATATTATTATACGCAGCATAAAGTTAAGGGTGTTTGAACAGTGAAAATAGAAAGCATTCGTAGTTATTCAACCCTGAATACTTAGGACATTTCATTTCTTTTTTACAGCAACCATATTCAGTCAATAAAAGATCAAATGCTTTTGGTTACTGGACTGAAAAAAATCAAATCCTCCGAACTTTTAGCACTTGATGTTCCTTGAGTATTTGCTCTCAGCTATAGCTCATTAAATGAGCTGATCCACCAGTGACTCTATAAATTGAAACAAAAGCAAAGAGCTCTTTTTTTTTTTCCCCCAAGTAACTGGCCCCAAAGTGAAACACACTTAAGTCTGGTTGTTTACAGATATTTTCTTCCACATAGTCGGTATTCTACAGAGTAAATGCGTGTCGTGCGTGAAACTGGAAATCTTTCAGTAACAATCGAATTAGGACTTCTCTGGGTAGGAGTGGTAGAACCATGATTATTAGTTGATAACTTGATGAGATCGAGGGCAGAGAAAGGTAAAGAAAGGTGAGAGAAAGGTAAAGAGAAAGGTAAAGAAAGGTAGATAAACTGGGCAGTTTGCAATGACTTGCGTGTACTTAATGTTTTGTTTTGTTTTTAATGTTTTTATTTTATTTGTTTTTGAGAGAGACAGAGCGCGAGTAGGGGAGGGGCAGAAAGAGAGACAGAATTTGAGGCAGGCTCCCGGCTCTGAGCTATCATCACAGAGGCTGACACGGGGCTCGAACTCACAAACTGTGAGATCACTACCTGAGCTGAAGTCAGATGTATAACCCACTGAGCCACCCAGGTGCCCCTGTAGTTAACAGTTTTTGTTGAATTTTATTCATATTATTTCACTTCATGTAAAAATACAATGTCAGGCACTCTTCCAGGAACTTTAGAATATAGTATATAAACAACTCTATGAAATGAGTATTATCACTTACTCTCAGATTAAAAGTGATCAACTAGGTCACAAAATACACAGAGCTAATAAGCAACAGAGGTAGGACTTGAACCCAGTGAAAGTTAGCCTAGAGTTTATCCTCTAGACCGGTACACTACACTACCTTTTGTCTCTTTCTTAAGAAATCCTAAATTAAGAAGCTTTTTTTCTTACGGGACGCTAAATGAGGATTTTCAACAAATTTGAAGTGGATTGGTCAATATACAGCAGCCAAGGGATTCACATCACCCATTTCTGCCATTGTCTTACAACATAACCTATCGAATAAGACGTAAACCTAACATCCTCTGTCTGCTGGTACATGTAATTAATGATTCATTCCTTTTGTTTTGTTTTTGTGCGTATTTTTTTAAGCTTTGTTTTGACAGAGAGAGAGAGCGTGAGTAGGGGAGGGGCAGAGAGAGAGGGACAGAGAGAGGGACAGCCTCCCAAGCAGGCTCCATGCTGTCAGCACAGAACCCGACACAGGGCTTGAACTCGCAAACTGTGAGATCATGACCTGAGCCGAATCAAGGGTCGGATGCTTAACCGAATGAGCCACTCAGGCGCCCCAATGATTTTTTTTTCATTTTTAAAACCACATGTCAATCTGAGAGGTGATATTGAGGGTAACGTTACAGATTTTCTGTTCCAGTCCTTACTTCTCCTTGACTTTGTATCCCTAACTCAAAGAAAAGGTTGCCAACTGTTGGGTCTTAACCAAGGCAAGATGGTATTTCAATAACAGCTCTTCAGTAGTCTCTAAACACAGAGGTTGGCTGTAGGGTTCAGTTTTACTAGTATATTCTAGTGCTGTTGTCTTAGGAACCTACGTTATGTGGGTTATCTGCTAGATATTGTCGAGCTAGAACCATTATAAAATTCTCAAGTCTGAGTCACTGTAGACGGAAAGCACATATTCCGTTGCTACAAAGTAAAATTCGTTCACTCGACAGCTATTGAAGGAGCACCCACTAAAAACCGTGGTTACAAAAGTTACTGATACGTCCTATCAAAATCCCAGCTGACTTTTTACAGAAATTGCCAAGGTGATCACACCAGTCATGGGGAATCTCGAGGGACTCACAATAGTCAAAACAACCTTGAAAAAGAAGAAAGTTGGAGGACTCCCGTTTCTTGATGTCAGAACCTAAGTACAAATCTCTAGTTACCAAGCTCGTGTGCCAGCTGCAAGGATGGGCGTATAGATCAATGGAACAGAACTGAAATATAGAAACAAACCCTCAAAATTACAGTCAATTGATTTTCAACCAGGAGCCATGATAATTCAACGGGGAAATGATTGTCTTTTCGAGAAAAGGTGCCAGGACAGCTGGATATCCACGTACAAAAGAATGAAGTTGGAACCATACCTCCTATTTCACACCACCGATGAAAATCAACTCAAACTAGACTAAAGATCTAATGTTTCTTTTTGTTTTGTTTTGTTTTTTAATTTTTTTTTACGTTTATTTATTTTTGACAGAGAGAGAGACAGAGCACGAGCCGGGGAGGGGCAGCGAGAGAGGGGCACACAGAATCCGAAGTAGGCTCCTGGCTCTGAGCTGTCAGCACAGAGCCCGACGCGGGGCTCAAACTCACGGACCGCGAGATCGTGACCGGAGCCTAAGTCGGCCGCTCAACCGACTGAGCCACCCAGGTGCCCCTAAAGATCTAATGTTTAAAATAAACTAAATAAACTGTGAAACTCTCCGTAGGAAACATAGGTACAAACCTTCATGACCTTGCATTAGCCCATGATTTCTTGGCCATGATATCAAAAGCACAAGCAAGTGAAGAAGAAAAAATAGATAATGTGCACAAGCAACTGAAGAAGAAAAAAACAGATAATCTAGACATCATCAAATAAAAAATTGTGTGCTTCACATGACAACATGAAAAATGTGTAAAGATAGTCCACAGTATGGGAGGACATATTTGCAAATTGTATGTCTGATAAGGGACTTCTATCTAGAATATATAAAGAACTCTTACAACTCAATAATAAACATACAAATAACCCAACTAAAAGGAGCCGAGGATCTGAATAGACATTTCTCCAAAGAAGGTATACAACTGGTCAGTAAGTACATGAAAAGATACTTGGCATGATTAATCATCAGGATAATGCAAATCGAATCCACATGATATATCATGTCACACTAATTAGAATGGCAAGAATTTTTTTACAAACACGTTGGCAAGGATAAAAAGAAACGAGAACTCTGAGGCACTGCTAATGGAAATAGGGAATGGTGCAGTTCCTTGAGAGAACAGTCTAACAGCTTCTCAAACGATTAAGTACATTGTTGTCCTATAATCCAGCAATTTCGCTCCTAAGTGTGTACCTACAAGAATTGAGCCACAACGTCCACACAGAAACTTGTACACAAATATTCGTAGCCGCACTACACACAATAGGAAACAGTAGAAACAACCCAAATATCCATCAACAGAGTCACAGAGTGCAGCCTATCCATACAATGGAATATTGTTTGGCCAAAAAAAAAAAAAAAAAAAAAGAAAGAAAAAGAAAAAGGGAGGGGCGAGCAAAGTATGGATATTTACTGTGACATAGATGAATCTTGACAAAACTATGTTAAGTAAAAGAAGCTTGTCACAAAGGACTATGTATTCCATGATTCCATTTTTGTGCAACATCCAGAATAGGCAAATCTGCAGAGACAGAAGCAGATTGGTGGTTGCCTAGGGCTGGAAGAGAAAGGGAGAGTGGGGGAGTGATGGCTAGGAGGGATGGACTTTCTTTTGGAGACCTTGACAGTGTTGTAAATTGATTGTAGTAGTGGTTACACCAGTCTGCAAATATACTAAAAGCCATTGAATTGTGTGCTTTAAATGGCTGAATTATGTAATACAGGAATTATATCTCAACAAAGCTGTTTTTTTTTTTAAATAGTGAGCCAGGGGTGCCTCGGTGTCTCAGTCAGTAAAGCATCCGACGCTTGATTTTGGCTCAGGGCATGTTCTCATGGTTCTTGGGACGGAACCTTATGTAGGGCTCTGCCCTGACAGCACAGAGCCCGCTTGGGATTCTCTCTCTCTGCCCCTCCCCTACTCACGCATGTGCCCTCTTAAAATAAATAAATAAATATTTAAAAAATAAAAATAAATAGAATAGTGAACTATACAGATAAAAATCCCTGCCTCTATGGTACTTATCATCTAGTAGGGGTAATAATATGTCAGGTGAACATAGCAGCTATAAAGAAAAATCTGGATAAGAGTGATGGGGGGATGTCGTAGTGAGGTACTAGCTTATAGAGGGGAGGCCACTGGAGCTCTAATGAACCGAACTGGAGAGCTCTATATGGTACAAAGAACACTGCCAGGAGTGTGTATTTTATTTTGCATGAGATGGGACACCATTAGAGGGGTCAGAACAGGGAACTAAAGGGACAGGATTTCTGTTTAAAAGGATCATGCCATCTGCTGTGTTAAGAATTGGTTATTGGTGGAGGGGTGCCTGGGTGGCTCAGTCGGGTGACTCGATTTCAGCTCAAGTCATGATCTCTTGGTTATGAGATCAGGCCCCATGTTGGGCTCCACACTGAGTGTAGAACCTGCTTGGGTTTCTCGCTCCCTCTCTCTCTGCCCCTCCCCCTGCTTGTGTGCTCTCTCTCTCTCTCTCTCTCTGTCATAATAAATAAGTAAACATTTAAAAAGAATTAGGTTATCGGTGGGCAAAAGAAGAAACAGTGAGGCCAATTGAGAAACTATGTCAGGGCGCCTGGGTGGCTCAGTCAGTTGAGCATCCGACCTCGGCTCAGGTCATGATCTCGCAGTCCGTGAGCTCGAGCCCGGCGTCGGTCTCTGTGCTGACAGCTCAGAGCCAGGAGCCTGCTTCGGATTCTGTGTCTCCCTCTCTCTCTGCCCCTCCCCTGCTCATGCTCTGTCGCTCTCTGTCTCAAAAATAAATAAAAACATTAAAAAAAAAAAAAAGAAACTATTTCATTGGCACTTGAGTGGCTCAGTCAGTTATGTCTCCGACTCTTGGTTTCGGCTCAGGTCATCATGTGGGCGTTCTGTGAGTTGGAGGAGCTCCACATGAGACTCTGTGCTGGCAGGGCGGAGCCTGCTTGGGATTCTCGGTCTCCCTTTCTCTACCCCTCCCCCACTCACACTGTCTCTGTGTCTTTCAAAATAAATAAACTTAAAAAAAATTTTTTAAATGAAGCAATTTCAATTACCTAGGCAAAAATCATGGTGACTTGGACCAAAATGGTAGTAGTAGACATGGTAAAATAGTTGAGATATATTTTGATAGAAGGAGATTCTAGAGATTGGGCAGGTGCGATTTTGGATTTGGGAGGCAAGAGGAGTCAAGGATGACTCCAGAGTTTTGTGTTTTTTTTTTTCAACGTTTTTATTTATTTTTGGGACAGAGAGAGACAGAGCATGAACGGGCGAGGGGCAGAGAGAGAGGGAGACACAGAATCGGAAACAGGCTCCAGGCTCCAAGCCATCAGCCCAGAGCCCGATGCGGGGCTCGAACTCACGGACCTCGAGATCGTGACCTGAGCTGAAATCGGACGCTTAACCGACTGAGCCACCCAGGAGCCCCTCCCTCTCTTTTTTAACAGACATTATTTGTGAGAGCACCTTTAGGTTTATAATAAAAGTGAGTGGAATGTACACAGAGTTCTACATACTGCCTATCTCTCCCCACATGCAACCTCGTCCGCTATTGATATCCTTAACCATGGTGGTACATTTGTTACAATGGATTAACCTACATTGACATGTCATTAGCACTGAAAGCCCATAGTTTACATTGCATTTCCTTTTTGGTTTTGTTTCATTCTCTGGGTTTTGACAAACGTATTGACATATATCCACCATTATATCCTAATAGTTTCACTGCCTTAAAATCCTCTGTGCTCTGCCTATTCATCTTTCCCTCCCCTGCCCAGTCTCTGGCAAGTGCTTGTTGTTTTCCTGTCTTCACAGTTTTGCCTTTTCCAACATGTCGTATAGTAAGAATCCTTCAGTGTGTAGCCTTTTCAGATGGGTTTTGTTCACTGAATTACGCGTGGTTATGTTTCTTCCCGGTCTTTTTTTGGTTTGATCGCTCGTTTCCTTTTGAACACGGAGTAATATTCTGATAATGTCTGTATGTACCACAGTCCGTTTATCCACTCACCTCCTGAAGGATATCTTGGTTGTTTCTGAGTTTTGGAAACTTTGAATAAAGCTAGTATAAACATCTGTGTGCAGGTTTGTGCACGGACATAAATTTTCACTTCGTTTGGCAATGGAATATTACCCGATGATCAAAAAGAATGAAATCTTGCCATTTGCAACATCATGGATGGAACTAGAATGTATTATGCTAAGCAAACTAAGTCAGTTAGAGAAAGACTCATGCCGTATCATTTCACTCATAGGTGGAATCTAAGAAACACAACAGATGAACATATGGGAAGGAAAGGAAAAATAAGATAAAAACAGAGAGGGAGACAAACCATAAGAGACTCTTAAATATGGAGAACAAAATGAGGGTTGCTGGAGGAGTGTTGGGCGGGGGGGGGCGGGGGGTGGGCCAAATGGTTGATGGGATTGTTGGGATGACCCCTGGGCGTTATATACAAGTAATGAATCACTTAATTCTATTCTGGAAACCATTATTACATTCTATGTTAACTAACTTGCATAAAGTTTTTTTTTTTTTTTCAAAAAATTTTTTCAACGTTTATTTATTTTTGGGACAGAGAGAGACAGAGCCTGAATGGGGGAGGGGCAGAGAGAGAGGGAGACACAGAATCGGAAACAGGCTCCAGGCTCTGAGCCATCAGCCCAGAGCCTGACGCGGGGCTCGAACTCACGGACCGCGAGATCGTGACCTGGCTGAAGTCGGATGCTTAACCGACTGCGCCACCCAGGCGCCCCCATAAAGTTTTTTTAAAAAGATTTTTTTTCACTCATTTTGGTAAATAGCAATGAGTGCTGTAGGGGAGGGAAATTTTTTCTTAACCCTCTTAGGATCCCTGGCTGAGCCTGAAAATTCAACCTACTAACATAGATTGATAGGAGAAAAGCATACAGATTTCTTTAGTATAAAGTTTTATGTGGCATGGGAGCCTTTCTGTGGAAAAAAGAGCCCCCCAAAAATGGTTAAATCTGAGGTTTTTTTATGCTAGTTTTAATGAAGAATGGAAAGTTGTGGAAAGATAAGGTAAGGCCAAGATTGTGCGGTGAGTGGAAATGGGGAAATTCACCAAGCCCTGTTCATTCAGATTCCTGTCTCTGTCCCTCCATCTTCAGAGATAAGGATGCTTTTCCTCTCGGTATAGAGGGGGCGTCTCTCACAGGAAGGTTTTATGACCTGCTTCGGGGAAGGATCAGAAGGTCCTTCCTGCGCATGCCATTTGTCAAATTCCTTTAGCCTGAAACATTCAGTACGCCAAGGGCCCATATTTTGAGGTAGTATGTTCTGAATCCTGTCAGTGCTTTTCCTGTATTGTGTGGTAAGAGCCTGTTTAATTTTTTTCAATGTTTATTTATTTTTGAGAGAGGGAGCTTGAGTGGGGGAGAGGGGAACTGGATCTGAAGCGGGCTTTGCACTGACAGCAGAGTGTCCGATGTGGGGCTTGAGCTCACGATCCGTGAGATCATGACCTGAGCCCAGGTCAGGCACTTAGCCAACTGAGTCACCCAGGTGCCACAAGAGTCTGTTTAATTTTTTAAAAAATTTTTTTAACATTTATTTTGTTTCTGAGGGAGAGAGATAGAGAACCAGTGGGGGAGAAGCAGAGAGAGAGGGAGACACAGAATCCCATGCAGGCTCCAGGGTCTCAGCTGTCAGCACAGAGCCTGATGCGGGGCTTGAACCCATGAACTCTTGACATCATGACCCGAGCAGAGTTGGGCGCTTAACTGACTGAGCCAGCCAGATGCCCCGAGTCTGTTTAATTTTTTAAGGAAATGCCACATTCTCTTACGGACTGAATGTTTGTGCCTTCCCAAAATTCATATATGGAAACTCTATTCCTACCCCCTTTCCCAGTGTGATGGTATTTGGAGAGCTTTGGGAAGAAATTAGGGTAAGATGGAGGCGTGTGTGTGGAACTCTCAAGGATGGGACAAGTGGCCTTCTAAGAACCTTATAAGAGCTTGCTTCCCCTGTCTTCTCTCGCCCTGTGATGATCCAATGACAAGTTGGCAGTCTGAACCTTGGAAGAGGATTCTCACTGTAGCCTGACTGTGCCGGTCCCCTGATCTTGGACTTCTGGTCTCCAGAACTACAAGACATAAATGGCTGTTGCTTCTAAGCCACCCAGTCTATGGTGCTTTGTTATAGCCTCAACTGACTAGGACACTCCCTTCCAAAGTGGCTGCGCCATTTGGTTTTTCACTGGTAAAGAATGAGAGTTCCTGTTGCTCCACATTCTCATCAACATTTCACGTTGTCAGGGTTTGGGATTTTGGCCATTCTACCAGGTGTGTAGGGGGATCCCATGATTGTTTTAATTTACAATTTCCTAATGATGTAGGGTGTGGAGCATCCTTTCATATGCTTACTTGCTGTCTGTATATCTGTGGTGAAGTGTTTCTTCAGCTCTTTTGCTCATTTGTTAAAAATGCTTATTTATTTATTTTTGAGAGAGGGCGCAAGACGGGGAGGGGCAGAGAGAGAGGGAGACGCAGAATTCTAAGCAGGTTCCAGGCTCCGATCTGTTAGCACAAAGCCTGACGCAGGCCTCGAACCCCCGAGCGGTGAGATCATGACTCGTTGGATGCTTAATCGACTGAGCCACCCAGGTGCCCCTCTTTTGCTCCTTTTTATTAAAAAAAATTTTTTTTTAACGTTTACTTATTTTTGAGACAGAGAGAGACAGAGCATGCACGGGGGGGTGGGTCACAGAGAGAGGGAGACACAGAATCAGAAACAGGCTCCAGGCTCTGAGCGGTCAGCACAGAGCCCGACGCGGGGCTCGAACCCACGGACCGTGAGATCGTGACCTGAGCCGAAGTCGGGCGCTTAACCGACCGAGCCACCCAGGCACCCCTCTTTGGCTCCTTTTTAATTGTGTTGCTCGTTTCCTTGTTTTGGACTGTTAAGAGTTCTTTGCATGTTTTGGATAACAGTGCTTTATTGACTATGTCCTTTGCAAGCATTTTCTCCCGGTCTCTAGCTTGTCCTCTCATTCTCTGAAGCCGCTTTGTTTTTTAAGCTTACGATTCTTGGTTCACTGAAGTGACACACACAATTGGAAAAAGTTTAAATTTCTACCGCAAAATCTCATCTTCTCCCTTATGTATTAATTACAGGCTGGCTCGTGCCATTCTCCCTCCAGTCTCCCAAACATCATTTCTCAAGTTGCCCGGAGTCATTTTACATCCACTTCCCCTAAAAGTCTGGGTCCCAAGATTTCCCACGTAAGAGGGGGCCTGTGACATGTTTGAGCCTTGGCTGTCAGATGGAAACAAAGTGGAGATCTCTTCGCTTTTTTTTTTTTTTTTCCAACGTTTTATTTATTTTTGGGACAGAGAGAGAGACAGAGCATGAACGGGGGAGGGGCAGAGAGAGAGGGAGACACAGAATTCGGAAGCAGGCTCCAGGCTCCGAGCCGTCAGCCCAGAGCCCGACGCGGGGCTCGAACTCACGGACCGCGAGATCGTGACCTGGCTGAAGTCGGACGCTTAACCGACTGCGCCACCCAGGCGCCCCGAGATCTCTTCGCTTTTAACCACCTATCATCTTTTTACATTTCCTCTTCCTGAATCAGTGTCCCATTCGCTTTGGTAGTTTTCTTTGTCCCCTCACAGCCGTAAGGCAAAAATGGTAGCCTGATTTCACAACCAAGGGAGACAAAAATCGGGATGCGATTGGTTTCCCATAGAAGGCACCGCTGGAGCCGGCCGCAAAGAAGATTCGGCTGCTCATTTGTACTATCGTTTTCAGGCATTAGCGCCTTACTTATTAACACATGAGTGAAGAGAGTTGGTGAATGATGGTGCATGAGGACATTTATTTGGATTTTCACATAGGTTGACGAAATCGGAGCGGAAGTCTAAGGCCCAGTAGCAAGGCTCTGTGTTTTCCAGGCAAGTCTGTGGAGATGATCAGACATAAGGAACTCCACGAACTTTTTGTTCATTTAGAGTGTCCGTGGAAAGCGAAGGAAAGTGGAAACTACTCTTGTCCAGCAAACAATGTTGCTTCGAAAGCCTCACTCCTAAAGGCCTGTTGTTCCGATCTAGGTGAAAAAGCCAATCTGACCGTTGTGGCACGACTCCGATGTCCCACGTGTTCAGCACAGGCAGGAAGACACAGTTCAAGTAACAATGAGTAAAAGCCAGCCTGCCAGATGAGCTTGTTTTTCAGGTTTCGAGGGGTAATTTGCTCTTTTGACAGATATTTGTGTGTTCCCTGTTCTGGGCAAACCAGCTCATACGGCCAGAAAAACGTAGTCAGAGGGACACATCCAAGACGCCAAAAGTTCCATGACCTGAGAAGAGCAAAAGTCATTTCGAGTTCTCAGAAGGAGGGAGTTCTGTCTGTTCAGCAGGTGTCACCAGACAGACTTCAAGGACGACATGATCGTGAGCTAGGTGTTAACAAAGGACAGGATGTTGGCAAGTGGAGACGGCAGGAAAGGGCGTTTTGGATGGAAGAGCATCTTGGGGAAAATGTGTGGATGTAGAAGTCTGTGTCCTCTGGTTCCCGTTTGGGAAAAGACCAGTTCACTGTGGCTGGAACGTAGAACATACATAAGGACATAAGGGAGAAGGGAATAGGGTTAGGCGAGACAACATCAGGACTCTTGTATTCGTCATCTTTGCTGCTTAAGGAATTACCCCCCCAATTTAGCAGCTTTGGGCAAAACTAATTATTATTTAGTAGTTTCTGTGGGTGGGGCGCCTGGCTGGCTCATTCGGTTAAGCATCTGATAGCGCCTCAATTCATGATCTCACTGTTCGTGGGTTCGAGCCACGCGTTGGGCTCTGAGTTGGTGACTCAGAGCCTGAAGCTGCTTCAGATTCTGTGTCTCCCCCCCCCCCCCCCCCACTGCTCACACTCTGTCTCTCTCTCAAAAATAGATAAACATTAAAAAAAATTGTTTTCAATTTCTTTGGGTCAGAAATCTGGTGTAGTTTAGCAGGCTGACTCAGGCCTTCTCAGGGTCTCCCAGGAGGCTGCAGTCAAGGGTATCTGTGAGTCTGGATTGTAGTCACCCGATGCTTGTCTGGAGCTGGAGGTTCCATTTCTTTCTTTTTTTTTTTTTTTTTTAATTTTTCCAAGGTTTATTTATTTTTTGGGGGGGACAGAGAGAGACAGAGCATGAACGGGGGAGGGGCAGAGAGAGAGGGAGACACAGAATCGGAAACAGGCTCCAGGCTCCGAGCCATCAGCCCAGAGCCCGACGCGGGGCTCGAACTCCCGGACCGCGAGATCGTGACCTGGCTGAAGTCGGACGCTCAACCGACTGCGCCACCGAGGCGCCCCTGGAGGTTCCATTTCTAATCTCACATGGCTATGGGTATCGTGAGGATATCACGCGCTGTGGATCATTCGGGGCCAGTTTCAAGTCCGACGGTCGCAACTCTCATGACAGGGGTGCAGGTGGGGCTCTGCACATCTCTGAGGGGCTACGGTCGTATTGGAGACGTTATGGAAGAATTTTTGAGCAGCCGAGCCTGGGAACAAATAAACAGAACTTTACGCCTCCCAGAATGTACTTAGTGACATCCAACCTCATGCATTAGATAAATGGCAGAACGAGTAGATGCTGGGGTGAACAGCTGGAGGAATACTGCAGGTCTAGATGAGATCTAATAACGCCCAGCTGAGATAGAAGCAGCAGGATGGGAAAGGAGATCCAGATGCCCAAGTCAGTAGCACAAAGGATATCTCAATAGAACTTAGTATCTATCTCCAAAATAACTCAAGCAGGGGTCCAATGATGCCTAATGCACTTGCTCTATGTGTATGAATATGTGAAAGACATTAAATACTTAATATTTAGGTGGTCGGCGAATAGAGAAACGACATCTTTATAAAGATCCATTCAAAAAGCACATAGTTTCAGGGACTAGTGGCTATGAAGTCACTTCCTGTTTTGGACTTAATCCTAGCAGGCCGTCTCGTTTCGTGACAGCAAAAAAAGGAAGAATAGAATACAACGTGCTCTTTCCAATCCCTTTGCTCATCACCGGAGCATTTCACTCCTCACCTGCTCGGAAAGCCAATAAGCCAGCAAACCCCTGGGCCGGGGCCCAGAACTGGCATCCACTCCAGCTCTTGGATGTAAGTCAGACCAATTACAGGTTGTGGAGACACTGCAGGTTGTTTGAAAACATTAAGTAGGTCAGATCATCCCGTGAAACGTAGGCTGCCAACTTCTTCATTAGTCAGGAGACCATTTATTCAATTATTCATGTATTTGACATCTGTTTCTAGAGTTCAGGGCAGTGTGATGGAGATTCGGAGTCTTACCAAAAGGAATCTGAGACCCTGCCCTCTGGAGATCTACAGTCTTGCAGGGACATAGCCATAAAAGGCTAGAATACGATGGCACCATTTTACGCCAATGCAACACAAATTTCACGGCGACACGGTTGAAACAGCCCATCAACGTATTTTTGGATCCCTCCCTGATAGCAAAGTTGAGAAGTGGTGAAAAAAACTGCAGTAAGACAGTGCCGTCGGCAGGGAACCAGCATTTCCAAGCCAGCATCCAACCGCCAAGATGGCCCATGACACTATAAATATAGTTCAGGTGGTCTGAAACCGTGCTCTAAGAACTGAAATGTCACGCCTCACTTTTTGTCAAGCCGAGAGAAGAATTAGTTAAAATCACAACCGCTCCCTGGATGAAGACGGCATTAAGACTATCTTAACTGGGACCTCTGAAAATCATCCACTAATCCAAAGGCGGGCAAAAATACCAACAACGCGTCAAGAAGGAGGCAGAAAGATGAAACATCACAGGTAACTTTAAAGGTCAGGGCCGGGTCAGTGCTACTCTGCAGGCCTGCCCGAGGAGAGTTCTGGTGATGAGTACTTCTGGGGCCGATGAGTAGGGACAGCTTCTCTGGGAACAAGCAACAGGGGTAGTAGGAGGGTGGAGGCACAGGCATTGGAGGAGATGATGAGTAGGGGAATGATGGCCTCCGCAGGCTCAGGACATAAGCAGTGCCAGGGAGATAGAGAGTCAGCAACACGGTTTCATGGCTGATGAGAGCAGGTGTAGAGGCATGGCCAGCCCTTCTTGTTCTCACTTGTCTGGATGGAGGGAAGAAGTGACCGTTACAACTGGACGATGGTTTCTTCCATCTGGAATAAGTACCCCCTCGCGGACAGTCCCGAAGCATCTTGAGCTCGCCTGTCTCACAGCACCCAGTTGTGATTGCCTCCTTACTCGTGGGGGCCCCTGCGGAGGTTATAAGCTTCTTGACGTGTCCTTTACTTCTCTATTTGCGTTACCCCGCGCGGGGCTTAGCGTACGGACGCCATTAGATGTTGGCTACATGAGGCAGTGATTGGACAATTTGTTGTTGGGTTTTGTTGGCGCGTACGATGGAGGAGCGTGAACCGCGGGACGTTAGATGGGGAAGACAGCGTGAACGTGTAATGAATATTTCTCATCTACGCAGTATCTGAACACCCCCCCCCCATCTTTTCCTTTGAGGAATTCCCAGTTTCCTTGGTGGAATTCACCATTTTTGAGTCATGGAAGAAGGCGGATCCTACCCACCCTTAAAGGTGGCCAATCTGTCAACTCCTCTTTGCCGACCTCCCTTGCCGCTAGGGCATGGACATGGGACCCGAGGTCCACCAACGAGATGCACCCCATCCCCTGCATCTCTGAATAGGGAACTTGTAAGAAGCAGGGACAGAAGAAAATCCACACTGGCATGGGTGACACTTGCAGAATTTTGTGCGTGGGTTAGCAATAGGATGGTGGAGGGTGGAAGACCGTGAACATGCCAACACCACGTGGGAACTACCTCTTCTAGCGTTCGGTGGCAGCTGCCGTGGTGTCCTCCTCCATCCAGTTCCTCGGCATGACTTTGAGAATTCGTTCTGGCACCATAAGCTTCTGAGCCTGGTTCTCCAGCCCTCCCAGCAATTTTGTGAGCTGCCCAATATCCCTTTGGAGAAATTCTTTTTTTACTTAAATCAACCGGAGTCGGTTTCTGTAACTTGCAGCGTGGAACCCTCACTGATACAAGGTTAAATCCTGGGGGACCAGGTTAGAACTTTCCAATATTATCTGCAGGCAGCAGGGAACCACTTACACTTTTTAAGGGGCTTGTGACAATCACAGAAGTGCCCTAAGAAGATCAAACTGACAGCAGCATGTAGCACGAACTGGAGGAAGATGAGTCTGGAAGAAGAGAGAGCAGGTAGGAAGCTTTTGCACCTATGCAGGTGAGAAGCGATGCAGTAATGAGGGACCGCACTAGAGATTCGTAACTGCTCAGATGGTCGGCAAACAGAGAGAGGTCCGTGTCTGATTCCCTTTCTGGTTTTCCGCAGGGATTTCAGGCTAGTGCAGGGAAAACTGTGCTTCAGGGGAGAATGCGTCATTCCGATCACACCTTCCCAGATTATCTGACTGTAGTCTTTCAGCGTCTTGAAGCTATGTTGCAACTCGGTAATTGGTAGACAAGTGATAGGGCCGTAAAATAATTCTTGTCAACAAACGCATACATTCTGCCTCGCGGAGATTCCGCTGGCTTTCCTTCCTTCCTCATGGTGGAAGAGGCCCGTTTTGCCGCCATGTGCCCCATTGTGATCTATGAACGTGACCTTCGATGAACATTCTCCCTCGAACTTATTGAAACAGCTCACTAGTGTCCGCGCTAGTGAAATAAATAAAATCCTTAACTTGTGTTCATATTTACATCTGTCTGACACTCCGATCTAAACCTTGTGGTAAAAAAAGGTTCACAACCTTGATTTCTTTCTTTGTAAATGGCTTCTGGAAACACAGCTCCAAAAGTAGATAAATGACTGTGATTCCTGTCATCCTATGTTTGTGTTTAGCACTAGAGGTAAATTTCTAGTAAATGACAGAATTTACCTGAAAGAGGGCCACTTGCCAAGTGCAAAGGCCAGTGTTTCGAAAGTTAAGTCCAAATAAGATATCAAAGGCTTGGTGCAATCTCTGCCTTCCGGAGAACCCTGAAAGTTCCCACGGTGAGCTTGCTTCTCTTTTCCCAAAATTTTTCGGCCTATTCTTGAAGATAGCACTTTTGTTAATTGCAGAAAAAAGCGACACCATGTCAAGTGACAGAAAAAGAACAGGGGTTGCATCCATATTATCGGCAGCCGTCAAAAAGAAATAGATATTTGTTGTTGTTGTTGTTTTTAATGAGGTCAGCTTTATGCCCAACGTGGTGCTTGAACTGACGACCCTGAGCTCAAGAGTCACGTGTTCTACCAACTAAACCAGCCAGGCACACCTGGATATTGTTTTGTTTCATTTTGTTTTTCTTCATCGTTTTATTTATTCACTTATTTTTAAGAGAGAGGCGGAGACAGCATGAGTGGGGTAGGGACCATGGGGGTGGGTGGGTGGTGGGGGACAGGGGATCCAAAGCAGACTGTCTACTAGCAGCAGAGATACCTATGAGGGGCTCAAACTCAGGAACCGTGAGATTGTGATCGGAACAGAAGTCGGACGCGTAACCGGTTGAGCCCCCCAGGTGCCCCTAGATAGTTGCTTTTCAAGAAACGGAAGCAGGCAAATAATGATTTCACACGTAGTTGGCTCATTCATACGTCAAGTGTTTGTCTCCCAGTGTCCTAAGTGCATAGATGATCCAGGAGAATTGTACGAGGCGTTAAAATCTCTGCATGGCTTAAGAGAGCCCTACGTAGATCACAATGAGTGTGAACGGATGGTGGGTGGTTCTGTTTACAGGGCCAAACTTAGGGCCGCATGCCAAATTCCTTTCAGTGGACTCCAAGGAAATGACCCAATTCCATGGTTACGTTAGAAGATTGTTCTATGGAATATTGCTTCACATAAGTGGACTGTCACATAAGTGGGGTGAGAAGTCTTTGAATCCCTTTCCCCGAAATGGAATTCGATTTGTCCTGCGATCATAAAATGTAGGCTCGCGGTGCAAGAAACCCTTCTGTGGGTTCGTGAATGCTGGTCTATTTTTTACACAGAGAGATCTCAGAAGCTAGCATTCAGAAATGTGCTCACGCAATATGTCACAATATGTTGTTTAACAAAAATATAGAAGAAAGTCATATCTGCCGCAAATGAGGAGTGTCATTAATGGATCAGCTGCAAGTTGCTCACAGGCGTCTGACTTGGCACTTGGCTGGAGAGAACCACTTACTTAAGCAATTCCTCGCTATTAGTTTTCGCTTGTTTGTCTTGGCTTCAGCACAAAGCTGCTTTCAAAAGCAGGTGACAAAATGAATTCTACAAAGGCTCAAGCATACGACCTTACTTCGGGTCATTTGTAACCTCGCAGATTGTTGGTAAAGAGCGTAAGAGCATTAATAGGCTGGCGGTTTTTTGTTGTTTTTTTAAACCCATTTGGATAAGGGGTTTCTCAGAAAGAACCTTGCCATCCACAAGTGCCTGGGTAGCTCAGTGGGTTAAGCGTCCTATTCTTGATTTCTGCTCAGGCCATGATCTCACAGTTGGTGGAATTTGAGCCTCACGTGGGGCTCTGAGCCCATAGCAAAGAGTCTGCTTGGGGTTCTCTCTCTCCTGTTCTCTCTCTCTCTGCCCCTCCCTCCTGCTCCTCTTCCCCTCCCTCTCTGTCTCAAATATAAATAAGCAAACATTAAAAAAGAAAGGAAGGAAGGAAGGAAGGAAGGAAGGAAGGAAGGAAGGGAGGAGGGAAGGAAGGAGGGAAGGAAGGAAGGAAGGAAGGAAGGAAGGAAGGAAAGGAGGAAGGGAGGAGGGAAGGAAGGAGGGAAGGAAGGAGGAAAGGGAGGGAGGAAGGAAGGAGGGAAGGAAGGAGGGAAGGAAGGAAGGAGGGAAGGAAGGAAGGAGGGAAGGAAGGAAGGAGGGAAGGAAGGAAGGAGGGAAGGAAGGAAGGAAGGCGGGAGGGAGGGAAGGAAGGAAGGAAGAAAGGAAGGAAGGAGAGAAGGAAGGGAGGAAGGAAAGGAGGGAGGGAGGGAGGAAGTGAGGAGGGAAGGAAGGAAGGAAGGGAAGAAGGACGAACCTTGCCATCCATAAAGCACGGGCTTAAAGCAGACTGTGTGCAAAATCGTGACTCCATCATCCCCATGCTGTTTGACCCTGAGCAAATTGCTTCAACCTCCCATGTCTTGGTGACTCATCAGTAAATCCAGAGTCCTGATGAGACATAAACACGTGAAGTGCTCAGGATAAAGTCTGGTCTGTAGAAATTCCGTCAAAATGCTTGCTGATATTTTTAAGATCTAATTAGTGGTTGAAAAAAGCGTTCCTGAAAACTACGGTCCCAGCTCCCTCCCAACATGTAGAGGGGAAAAAGCATCTTCAGTACCGCCAATGGCCAGGGAAGAGCAACGTGTCAGACTAGTCACTTCTCTGTTCTGTGATGTCCTCTCTCCCGTGCACGTTGGCCACGCTCCTGTGAAAAGGACCCAATAATGAAAATGATTGGTTTGTAGGAACCTCCCATAAGATGTGAAAGGAAGGGTCCCTGGACTACAGTCCATCCTTTTTTTTTTTAATAAATGTGTATTTAAAAAAAATTTTTTTCCCGTTTATTCATTATTGAGAGACAGAGAGAGACAGAACATGAGTATGGGAGGGGCAGAGAGTGGAGGAGACACAGAATCTGAGCAGGCTCCAGGCTCTGAGTTGACGCGGGGCTCAAACCCATGAACCGCGACTCGGTGTCCTGAGCTGAAGTCGGACGCTCAACCCACTGAACCACCCAGGTGCCCCTAGAGCCCATCCTCGGTAGGAAATTACCTGACGCTTCCTCAGCTCAGTGGGAATGATCAGAATTTCTTTTGATAGTTCTTTTTGCACATTCCAGGATATCTCATCCCGAATGGTGAGCGCAATAAATGTAAACACCACTGCCTTTTATCTCTCTGGCTAAATAGTTGGGAAGTCTGAGTGGGGTCCTTACCTCCTCAGGCTTATTTTCAAAGCATCAGTCCTGGAAGAGGTAGACGGACTTCCTGCTCCTGGACGAGGCGGCCTGCTGTTAACGTTCCACTCGAGGGGTTAACATTCTAGGGATGACCCCACTAGCGTGTTGTGTGGAGAAGTGGGCAGTGCCTCCCAGGCTTCCCGGACCCCAACCAAGAGGAGCCGGGAGGCACGGGGGAGTTCACCCAGAGCGTGAACGAGTCACATAACTTGTTGTAACTTGCAACACAAGCTTTGTTTAACATTCAAGTAAGATGCCAGGGATAAGAGGGAGAGAGGGAGGGAGAGAAAGAGAGAGAGAAAGTTAAGTAAGCTATGGTGAGGACAGCCTAAAGGTCAAAATTGTAATATTAAATAAATCTTACAAGATTTTATAAACCCTAATTTATTGTCTATGTGCAACTGACATTTTAGCTCTCGGTTTAATACCAGACCCTTCAAAGTATTCTTGTAGAAGAATGGTTGATAACCCTCTTACACAGTATAATTGGAATTCTGCATGTTAGAACATTTGGTTTCTGAAAGATTTTTGTAAATGTTAATAGCTGTCTTTTAAAATGGTCTAAGTGTGAAATGCTATGAAAAGCAAAGGTTTAAATGTCACTCTGTCTATAATTTTCATATTGTAAAAACTAAATAAGTTTTTAAAAATGGAAAACCTTAAAAGCCTCCTGCGAGTTTGAAGATAGCCAGTCGTTCATTCTTCTTTTTTGAAATAGATATGACATTTAGCTAAATGAGCCAAATTTGGAACTAAAAGTAAGCTGTTGTTTCCTAAAATTTACTATCGAACGTTTAGCCTCAACTGAAAGGCAATCAGATTTAGGGAGTTACCCACTTTTTCCCACGCTGCCCGACATTATGGTTCAAGATCTGTCTTTAAAGCGTGCACCTGATGAGGCACCCATGTATACACGGTCATTACCATCTGCGTTTTTATTCTCGACTGCGGCAGTTCGACTCCGGGGTGTGCAGGGGGAACCAGGTTCCTTGGGATGACAGAATGATTTGACTGTTGTGAAAATTGCAAATATTACCCCTTCCTCCCCCACCCCCACTTTTTCCTCCTTCTTCTCTCTGGTTAGCATGTTCTTCGCTTTAAACATTCACGGCGCATGAGAAAAAGTGTTCATTTTCCTCCCCTGTCTCTATGTGGGAATCTGAATTCTGCGTCCTCTCCAGTACTTAGCAATCTGAGTATATGCACGGGAAGACCGAGCGTCTGATAAATTAAAAAAAAACAAATTACTCACAATAAGGTCTGTACCTTGCTGCTCAGACCCCGTTTGTGCCTAAATGCACTGGCGTAGTTCAACAAAGTGATGTTGGTTTATGTGGGTGCTGCTAGAAATTTGTTACTCTTCATAAAGTACCAGAGGTTACAAAGGAGTCAATTAATAAACATGTAGAGGGGTGTCTGGATAGCTCAGCAGGTTAAGTGTCTGACCCTTCATTTCAGTTCAGGTCATGATCTCACGCTTTGTGGGTTCGAACCCTGCGTCGGACCCTGTGCTGATGCGTGGAACCTGCTCGGGATTCGTTCTCTCTCTCTCTCTCTCTCTCTCTCTCTCTCTGCCTCTCCCCTGCTCATGTGCCCACACCCGGCTCCTCTCTCTCAAAATAAAGAAAGAAACATTTTAAAAGATGTAAATGAGGGGCCCCTGAGGCTCAGCTGGTCGAGCCTCTGACTCTGGATTTCGGCTCAGGTCGGGATCCCAGGGTTGTGGGATTAAGCTTGCATCAGCCCATGTTGAGCGTGGAGCCTGCTTAAGATTTTCCCTCTACCTCTCCCCCGCATGTACACATACACATGCTCTCGCTCTCTCTCTCTCTCTCTCTCTCTCTCTCTCTGAAATAAAATTTTTTAAAAATGTAGATCAGTTGGGATTCCAGAGTTATCTTACAATATAGCACGCTCGTGACTGTGTTTCACTATGCCTTGCTCCTTGGAAGAGAAAGGAGCCCAATTACAGCTCAAGCATCAGCACGACACGCAGATCAGACGTACACTTCCTCCGTTCCTCTCAGCACATGCGCGACATCTCAGTGTCCTTGCCCAGCACACGGGGAAAAGTTGGTTGAGTACTGCTGTTCTGATATACACGAAGGGTATTTTTATAGAATCACGTACAGCTTCACTGAGCGTCCCTCAGCCTTTAATCTGTAAATAGAAACCAGTTTTAGGCCAAGCCAGTATCAAAGGCCGAGTCAAGAGTTACAACACTTTCCACCGGGATAAATTAAGGGTGCATGTAGTCTGATTCCCCCGTCATTGTAACCTTGAGTTTAGTAACAGACCTTCATAATATCACTCTCATAAACCGGATGCGGTGCCTCCTACTTCTCCATAGTGAAGGGAAACTAAACATCTTTCCATGTGACAATGGGATTTGGGGGCAGGGGCCTCATAGTCTGAGCGAAGCTTTAATAGATGATTATTTAGTTACAGCGCCAGACCGGGGATTCTCAAACGTTAGCCAACATCAAATCATCTGCAGGGGTTGTTAGAATGCAAATTGCTGAGTCCCCACCCCCAGCTCTGATTCAGTAGATCCAGGATAGGGCTGAGATTTTGCATATCTAACAAGTTCCCAGATGGTGCTGATGCTGGCTGTTTCATTGCCACACTTTGAGAACCACTGAAAATTGTGTGCTTTTCCAGCGCCCAAGCAGAAACATAACTGGGTTATAGCTAAGAATCCTGAACAGCAAGCGTTCTAAGTCATCTAGGGACATATTTTATATGCTGCCTTTCCTGGTTTACTAGAAAGATGAATCACACAAAACTAGACATTTGCTAGATCATTTACAAAGATCATTTCTCATGGCATGGGTCATGGCATGGAGTAGTAAAACTGCTTAAAAATTTTCCAGCTTAAAAAAAAAAAATCCAGCTAAATTCCTGTGGACATGTTCTCTTTGGAGCCTTGATTATTCATTCAGTCTTTTTCTCGCCCCTGAAAAACAAGAAGAAGAAGAATAACTTCCATTTGTTCATTTCTTCTCCTAACATTTACCGGCTTTGTATTTTGTGGTTCCCATCGGTTTACCTCACGCAACCCTCCCCGCCACCGATGAGAAAGCTTTATCATTCCCATCTGACAGATCCGAGGACGTGGCTGAGGAAGATAAAAAGGACATTTGGAGATACTGCTTTAGATAGTCTGCAAGTTAACCTTGGAGTAAACCACACTACAGAGAGCATTGTCACTGGCTCTGATTTCTTTTTACCCACTGTGCTTTGACATTAGGCACCCAGCCACACTGAGGAGACCTCGTAAGAAACAGCCCTGTAACTCATTTGCTGCTTTCCTGTAGGGATGCTGCCACGGGCGTTCTGGAATTCTTTGTCAAGTGTGTTTTTCCTGAGGACCTGCTGGGCAACTTCTCTTAGGTCTCAGTGCCCCGAGGGGTTGTGTTTCTCCTCAGCACTGAGTTTGATCCACAGTGTAGATCGCACACCCACACATGTCTTCCGTTAGCAAATCAACTTTATTTTTTCATCTTCCAACATCTCTGTAAGACTACTTTTTTTTTTTTTAAGTTTGTTTATTTATTTGGGGCGGGAGAGGGGAAGAGAGAGAATCCCAAGCAGGCTCCGTGCTGTCAGCACAGAGCCCAGTGCGGGACTCAAATCCACAAACCATGAGTTCGCGACCTGAGCCAAAATCAAGAGTTGGATACTTAACCAACCGAACCACCCAGGCGCCCCGAGACTATTTACTTTTTAAAATGTTCTCAACAATATGACTAAGACAATTTGAGGAAACTGATAATAAACCTTGTGTCAGCTTAACTGAGCATGTTTCCTGCAGGAAGATGCCACGGTTCCCACTGGAACGGAAAACAATAGAAGGAAGTAAGAGTAATGTGATGGGGAGAAATGAATGACTTAGGACCTGTCTCGGTTGAAAGGGCTAAGCAGAGTCTGTGCACCTGTAATTTACGTGGGAAGACCTTGTAACCCATCATTATTATGCTCTTAGCATTTATGGGTTTCCCCCTCATCTCTCATTCCTACTCCATTTGAATATTTCCTTTGCACACCGGTCACATTCCTTCTCGAAAAGTGCTGCGGGGAGGAGGAGAGTTCCCTGATTATTTTGTCAGCAAATACTGAGTTTTGAGTTTCGGATGAGGCCTGATTGATTCTGTACAGGGTTATACACCACAGAGGGAGAAAAAACAAAATCCAGTCATGTTTAGTCAACATATTTTCTAAACTATTTAAGAAATCTTGGGGCGCCTGGGTGGCGCAGTCGGTTAAGCATCCGACTTCCGCCAGGTCACGATCTCGCGGTCCGGGAGTTCGAGCCCCGCGTCGGGCTCGGGGCGGATGGCTCAGAGCCTGGAGCCTGTTTCCGATTCTGTGTCTCCCTCTCTCTCTGCCCCTCCCCCGTTCATGCTCTGTCTCTCTCTGTCCCAAAAATAAATAAACGTTGAAAAAAAAATTAAAAAAAAAAAAAAAAAAAAGAAATCTTATGTAGCCTCCTCTTAAAATACCTGGGAACAGCTCCCGGCAGCTTGTTTTCCTTACGGCAAAGCCCACAAAGAAAAAGAGACTCTCCCCACAATTTACTAATTAATCGTAAAGGGGGAAAGAGCAACTGCACAATGGAAGACCCTGGCAAGGACCGCCTTACCCAATTTAGGATCACCGAGGACGAGACGAACAGCATCACGGGAAGAGGACACAATACCCCACGCCACTTACCCGACAAGAAATTCTCTTTGAGTTTGTTTGTGTGAATTCAAAGGGTTGAATGAATATCCTGAATCTTATTCTACCGCAACCTCAGATAACCCCACACGGAGAGATATTCGACAAAACAAATGGTCTGTGCTCTTTTGTTTTTCATCTTCCCAATTTTTGATCTGCGCTCTTCAAAACAATATCGTGAAGGACAAAGCAAGATTAAGGACACATTCCAGATGAGTCATAACTAAGTAAAATGCAAGATCCGAAGCTAGATTCAGAACTGGGGGGTAATTTACTACAAAGGCATCACTGGGGCCATTGGGAGAACTTGAATAAAGATCTGTAGATTAGATAATGGTCTTCTATCAGTGTTCAGCTTCCTCATTTTGGCCATTGTATCATTGGTATGTGAATAAATATCCCTCTTCTTAGGAAATACACAATGCGGTATTTAAGGGTAAGGAGACACTCTGTCTGCCCTGTGTTCTTCAATGGTTCAGGAAAATGAATCATACAATAATTATACGCATATGTATGTCTTATGTGTGGCTTTAACTCATTCTCATTATGCAATAGAGTAAAAATATAAATAGCTTATATAGTAGGTACATGTGTATATATATATATATATATATCAAGTATATATATATATAAAGAGAAAGAAAATTTCTACATAATATATAGAGGGGGGAAAGAATATTAATTTTTTTTAACGTTTATTTATTTTTGAGACAGAGAGAGAGCATGAACGGGGGAGGGTCAGAGAGAGAGAGGGAGACACAGAATCTGAAGCAGGCGCCAGGCTCTGAGCTGTCAGCACAGAGCCCCACGCGGGGCTCGAACTCACAAACTGCGAGATCATGACCTGAGCCGAAGTTGGCCGCTTAACCGACTGAGCCACCCAGGCGCCCCAAGAATATTAAAGCAAGTGACAAAAATGTTAAAAACTAGTGAATCTGCTTAAAGGTATACTTTGTACTGTTATATGTTCTTTGTACTATCATTGCAGTTTTTCTGTATGTTTGAAATTATCACACAGTTTTGAGTTTTCATTCTTCTTTCTTTTCCTCTTTCTTCCTTTCTTTCTTTCTTTCTTTCTTTCTTTCTTTCTTAAGAAGAAAACTGCCACAGAGTGTTCTTTTCCTAAGCACTCGTGAATAGTGTTGCCTGTGATGTGGCAAAGCCCATAGCTGCAAAATAAGGTCATTCACATAACAAACATAGTCATCTTTAAAGCGTGATGCCTGGTGAAAACCACTTCCTTTCATGCATAGACTTGGCTAAATCCTTTTAAAGAAAAATCTTGAAGAAACAGAGTTCATTATTTACACCACAGAGTTCTCATGTGGTAGCAACGTTATGCACGCCATCTTTAAAACATGCCTGGACGTCAAAAACCCCTTCCCCCATCCTCTAAATAAACATCAGAACATACCAGAGCATAGGAGTTACCAGCTGGAGTCATATATCCTGTTTTCTCTGACAAGGGTAGCACCATTCCGATCCAGTAGGCCCTTGTGAATGTGCGGCAAACCTTAGCTCTCATTTTCACTGTGGAGCTTGATAGAAAAGAACATTTGTTCTTTTTCATTCCTGAACGTTTTCGGGGTGACATTTCTAAATCTGTGGTTTGGGGGGTGGGGTGTGTGTGTGTGTGTGTGTGTGTGTGTGTGCGCGCGCGCGCGCGCGCATGCATGCGTGTGCGCATGCATGCGTGTATGTGTTTATTGCTTTCTTTTCCCTCAAAGAGATCATCCAGTGACCTTGAAAGCGGCACTGGCATTTTGCTGGCAGGAAGGGAAGCTCTCTCTTCTCATTTGCAAAATGAATAACAATTTGATCATCCTTAAACTTCTAAAAGGTTAATTACGCTCTCTCCATGAGTACTGAATAAAAACCTGTTTTATCTCTGCCCAAATGAAACCCACAGGGCTCGCCCCCTCCCTCTAACTCCGCCAGGAGACCAAGTCCTTCCGGCTGTCAATTAACCACGATCAACGCCTAGATCTGTGTGAGCTGCAGTAGATTTTCTCATCCAAAAACTCTGACAGCCCTCATTTGCTAGAGCTGTGTGGTGACTTTAAAAATTTCTCAGCAGGAAAGTGTTATCTGGCTGTGGGCAGGGTGGAGGGGAAGGGGGCAGGAGAGGAATGAGCTAGAAAGAAAAGGA
Organism: Prionailurus bengalensis; assembly: GCF_016509475.1. NCBI lineage: Eukaryota > Metazoa > Chordata > Mammalia > Carnivora > Felidae > Prionailurus > Prionailurus bengalensis. Next base: position 103,372,876 of record NC_057343.1, on the reverse strand, counting down.
AAATAGTGTTGGGCTACTGAAGGCTCACTTCACGCCAGAGGTTTCCGGAAGAACACAAACAACAAAACAGAAGTGTGTACACGAAGGTAATAAATATAACCACCGTTAAAATTAAAAGCAAATTTAGGGGCGCCTGGGTGGCTCAGTCGGTTAAGCTTCTGACTTTGGGATCAGGTCACGATCTCAAGGTTTTTAGGTTTGAGCCCCGCGTCGGGCTCTGTGCTGCCAGAGCAAAGCCTGCTTAGGATTCTCTCTCTCCCTCGCTCTCGCTTAAAATACATACATACATACATACATACACTTTAAAAAATTAAATTAAAAGAAAATTTAGAGTATTTAAGCTTTGCTGCTCCCAGAAGCATTAGATCTTGGCCAGCCTGCCAGTTCTCAAAGGTCTGCGTCTGTCCACTCAACCATAAAAGCCCATGTGGGTCAACCCTTACGGAGGGCAGTTGACGAACTTTGTACAGGCGAGCTCCAATATCTTCCCAACCTTTATTTTAAAATTTCAAGCTCCTACTATTTCTTCTTCGTAAAGAGCCTCTTCAGTGAAGAGCCAGAAACCATATCTAAGTGAGTTACATTTCATTTTTATTACAAGAGAACCACATCGTTCAAAGGAAAGTAATGGCCTAGAATCAGGGATGGGAGCAGAGACAGGAAATCCCTACCTTCTGCCTGATTCCCACGGCTCCTTGTTTTAGTAACTAAAAATGTGTATCTTGAACAATTTCAGGTAAGCCTCCCAAACATTATGATATATAAAGACAAAAATAGTGGAAAAACTGGAATAAGTAATTTTTTTTTCTAAAGGGAACACGTTACGATATGCAACAATTTAGATGTTTTCACAGTAATGTAGTTATCAAGATTCCACGCAGGGCCTGATATTTTGATGAGACTAAAGGGGGTTATTGTATGTGTGTCAAAAAAAACCCCTGTGGGGGCGCCTGGGTGGCGCAGTCGGTTAAGCATCCGACTTCAGCCAGGTCACGATCTCGCGGTCCGTGAGTTCGAGCCCCGCGTCGGGCTCTGGGCTGATGGCTCGGAGCCTGGAGCCTGTTTCCCATTCTGTGTCTCCCTCTCTCTCTCTGCCCCTCCCCCGTTCATGCTCTGTGTCTCTCTGTCCCAAAAATAAATAAAAACGTTGGAAAAAAAAATTAAAAAAAAAAAAACAAACCCTGTGTAGCTTCGTGCCATGGTCACTGGGCAGCAAAGCAAATACACGTGGGGATGAGGCACCTTTATTCTTATTTCTACCCCAACATGTCGGTAAGAAGATCTAATGGGAATTACAGCTTTGCAATAATTTCACGAAAAATGAAATTATCTTCACCAAGAAACACTCATGCACAATGTATAGTTTTTATTGTTCTTCTTATTCTTGTGTGTGTGTGTGTGTGTGTGTGTGTGTGTGTGTCCCCAGAAAGCTCCCTCGCCCCTCCCGCCGTATGAGGATACAAGAAGGCTGTGACCTGCCAGAGAAGAGGGCCCTCCCTTGACCATGCAGGTAACACCCCTGATCTTGGGTTTGTAGCCTCCAGAACTGCAAAAAATAAATTTCTCTTGGTTATAAGCCACTCTGTGGTGTTTCCTTATAGCAGCCCAAATGGATCAGAACACCCCAGCCTCTGGTGATCTCTATCCTACTTTCTGTCTTCGAATTTGCCTTGCTAGGTATGTCGTGTAAGTGGAATCATTCACTATGAGTCCCTTTGTGTTTGCCTTCTTTCCCTTAGCATAATGTTTTCAAGATTTATCCATAGTATAGCATATATCCGAATTTCAGTCCTTTTATGAGGCGGAATGATATGCCATCATCTGTACATAACACATTTTGTTGTATGCATCCATTCGTCCATTTGGCGGACATTGGGGTTGTTTCCACCTTTTGGCTGTTGTGAATAACGCTAACACTGTTGCACAAGTATCTGTTTGAGCCTCGACTTCTAATTCCCTAGCGTATACACCTAGAAGTCTCATTGAAAGCGTAGAGTTTTTATATGCAATAATTATGTTAGCCAGGCCCTTATCCGTGAGGTAAGATGTGGAATAGAATTTTATTTTTTAGCAAATACTGGATACTAGTTGCTTGGATTCCATTCCAAAACCTTGTTATTTGTTGTCTTTCAGTTATTTCAATAGTTACAGGGAGATCTTGAGTCTTCCAAAAACGAGGGAAGAAACTGTATTCAGCCTCTTTACAACTATCTTCTGGCAAAAAATACAGAAATTAGGTCCAAACTAATACCCTAACATGGCTAATATATTCCTCTGATGGTGGATGAAGCAAAAACTTGACATTTCCTAAGGACGGTTCTCATTTGGTTGGGGAGGTGACATAGCCTCCTATGCACCTCTCCTCTTCCTAGAGTGCTGGGAAGATTTTCCACTGCTCATCCACAGTATCCCTTACCAAAATGCCTCTCTCACTCTCTCCCCTCTCTCTTCCCTCCAACCTACGGTGCCCCTTTATGAACGAGCTACGCCCACTGTTCTCTTCCCCGTGAATGCTGATTCTTTTCTGGATAGTCCCAAGATTCAAAGACTGTCAGTGTAGACTGGCTAGTTGACCATGATCCCATGATCCAGGTTTTGACCCGCCCATCTGATGTGAACGAATTGGGATCTTGTCTTAGAACAGGCGAATCAGGAAGTGGGGACTGCATCATACACCCACTGAAGCAGAGGGCAACGATTGTTTTGAGAATGCTGTGACGTAGAGTCACGTTTGAAAGCGACATTGTATGTCAACGTTTTCTGTAGGCTGAAGTTACGAGAAGGCGGAGAAAGTCAGATGTTAGAGAACAAATGGATCGGATACACAGAGAGAAATAGAAACATCGTGAAACACCATGATGGCAGAGCCGTTGGCAAGAACTGCCTTTGTGCCTTGGGCTTTGTCATTTCGAGGTCTCCTCTGAGTTCCTTTCCCAGTGGACCCTGCTGTTGAGTTAACGGGAGTCTCTGTTCCTTGCAGTTGACCAAGCTTCACTGGAAGTCTTTCCTCTGTTGCTTTTTCTTCTCTATCAAACTCCCCCCGACCTTTCTTTTTTCCCTCTTTTCCTTCCCCTTTGTCTATGCCTCAGGCCTACTTCCAGGGCCCATCCATGTCAAAGACCTTGGAAACTTGAAGAGAAATAATACAATGGGTTTTATGTAATAACAGCTTTATTGAAGAGCGCCTGGGTGGCTCAGTCGGTTAAGCATCGGACTTCTGATCTTGGCTCAGGTCACCATCTCATGGTTTGTAGGTTCAGGACCCACGGTGAGCTCTGCACTGACAGAATGGAACGTACTTGAGGTTTTCTCTCTCCCTTGCTCTCTGCCCCTCCCCCATTCACGTGAACGTATGTGTGCGCACTCTCAAAATCAAAACATAAATTTAAAAAAATAGCCTTATTGAGATGTAATTCACATACCATAAAATTCACCATTTTCAAGTGTGAATTTCAGTGGTCTTTACTATTTTCAGAGTTGTATAATCACCACCACTGTCTACTTTGAGAACATTTTCACCACCCCCACGAAGAAATCCCATACCCCTGAAGGGTTATTCCCTATTCCCTCTCTATCCCAGCTCTAGTCTACCAACCTACCCTCAGTCTCTATGGATTTGGGTATTCATGGACATGTCACATGAACATCATAAGTATAAAATACAACAAATACAATATGGGGCTAACTTCATTCACTTAGCGTGATGCTTTGTTTTCAATATTCATCCTATTGTTGTGTAGATCAATACCTACTCCATTTCATCATTGAGTATAATATTCTATTCTATGGATTTATCATATTTTGTTTACCCATTTGTCAGTTGATGATTATTTGAGTCATTTCTGGATTTGGGTTATTATGAATAATGCTGCTTTGAACATTTGTGTGGACGTGTTTCCCTTCTTTTGGGATGATAACCAGAAATGGAGTGGCTGGGGCATCGGTTATAATGCCCTGCATTTAGATGTACTATCTCTCCCTTTTCCTTTCTGCGTCTTTTAAGACCTTCTGGGGCTTTGCTGTATCATTCTCTGTTCTGTAAATTTTCTTCATGTTGCTACTTTCAGTACACTTTCTATTTTTTTTCTTTACCCTTTTACCTCTGCCCATTATTTGAGTTCATTTTTTTTTTAATGTTTATTTTGAGAGAGACAGCCAGTCCGTACACATGCATGCACAAGCAGGAGAGGGGCAGAGAGAGAGGGAGAGAGAGAATCCCATGCAGGCTCAACACTGTCAGAGCAGAGCTCGGCAAGGGCCTCAGTCTCACGAATAGAGGAGATCATGACCTGAGCCTAAATCAAGAGTCAGATGCTTAACCTATTGAGCCACCCGGGTGCCCCTGAGTTCATTTGTTTAAGATCGTCCTTAAATCACTTTCCTGGATTCCCTTTATCATTCCTTCCTCTTCTGTCCCTATGCCTGATAGTGCTGGAGGAAGCCTGATGCAGACAGTGCATGGCAATGCAGAGGAGAGTAAGGCTCACGTGGTCTATGATTCCAGGATGTAGTTCTATGGAGGAAAGACTTGAGACACAGAAGGACGGATTCAAGGGCGCATAGACTGAAGATTATATAATAGCTTGAATTTATTTATTTTTATTTTTTTAACGTTTATTTATTATTGAGAGACAGAGAGAGAGAGAACATGAGCATGGGAGGGGCAGAGAGAGAGGGAGACACAGAGTCCGAAGCAGGCTCCAGGCCCTGCGCTGTCAGCACAGAGCCCGACGTGGGGCTTGCACCCACGAACCGTGAGATCGTGATCTGTGCGGAAGTCGGACGCTCAACCGACTGAGCCCCCCTCCCCCAGGCGCCCTTATAATAGCTGAAATTTAAATAAGAGTTGTGGTCATATTTTTATTTCTTTATCTGCCAAGTCTGACCAAAAAACTGATGTTGACCCACAGCTTCTTCCTTCCATCCATCCATCCATCCATCTGTCCATCCGTCCATCCAAACAAACTACAAATACAATGTGACTCCCAGCTAATTGCTGCAGCCACCGCTGTAGGCTATGTCACCATCAGCAGCACTAACCCTTTGCCTCGGGCACCATATGGACAGTGACAGGTGAGTCGCCCTGATGACATGAAGCCCTGTAAGTGGATTGAGGGAGGCCTTTGACTCGTCCCAGCCCCACTGTTTCCCAGTAGGACGCGCCTCAAGCTCAGAAGCCCCAATTTCGCTCGGGGAGATGATTCAGTATTTTCCACGTTTTTTGACAGCTGACCAATTAAAAGCCGGATGACACCGTTAACAAGCTCTAAATAACTCAGGGTGTAGAGCAATCCGAGGCACGGACGCACCTGCTCAACAGCCCTTCTCTGGGTTTGAGAGAAATTCAGTGATAATGACAACGATGGAGATAATGCCGATGACCTGCGGCGGGGTGGGGGTAGGGGCTGGGCAGGACTCAACCCATGACCTAGAAGGCAGCATGTTCTGTTTTGGCGCATATGCCCAGTGAGCCTGCCATGTATTCCCTTTTGGTGCTTTTTGTCTTTAACCTTCTGAGATCTCATCCAACTCCAGTTACTGACTTGAATCCTGACCACTGTCCCTGCATTCTTTGTCACCTTTACCAGTGGTAGCTATCGCTGTTTCTCACCCTCATACTGAGCCTGGCCATGCAGTCCATGAAGTAGCGTGGCTGAGGACCCTGAAAAGCACAGCTTCATCCACGTTTAGTCAAACCACATGGTTTTTACCATTACTGGGAAGAATGTGTTAACAAGCACGCTGCTAAGCCTTCCGGTCTATACACGGGGACGCTGGGATACGTTTCAAAAGGGATGACCACACAAACTCCTATTCCCGAAATTCATGAAGGTACCATGTCATAAAAGCCACTGGAAAAATTGTCAGCACTGAGACCCACAGAGAGGGGCCGGAGCTCCGAACTGATCGGCATTGCCCTTTACTCATAATTCTGATGAATATTCAGTATGTGGGGCAACAGTACCATTCCCCTTTGTGAATACAGTGGACGGGAACAGCAGTGGTTTTTATTTTTATTTTTGTGCTCTTTATGAGCCAACATCCCAAACCGCTTTCCAGAGAAAGAGCTGGTGCGGGCAGCACTCAGGAATCTTCGATTGGGGAGTGCCTCCTTTTCTCCGGGGACCCAGACTGCAGTGAGAGAGAAGTTTAAAACAAGCGTGGGGGCCGCGAGACTTTAGAAGTGAGCTGCTGGGGGGGTGGGGGGGTGGGGGAAGGACACATTAGAGAAGTTTCGGATAGCTCAGCATGATGCAAATTACTACCATACGCGTCCCTGACTGGAACCGCACCGATCTCTGCAGTGGTGGTGGGAGTGACATCACCAGCACTGTGACTGACCCCCCCTCCGGAACACGGAGCCCAGCAAGGCACACCGTATGAGATCAAGCAACACGCGGTTGCTGGGGTTCTCAGTTTCATCTCTCAAATTTTATAGCGCGCCCACATAAAAAAATGTCTAAGAGAAATCTGGGACATTTTGAGGCGGTGCTGGGGAGTGGCACGTCAAGCAACGTTTCATTTTATTCTCATCAGGAAAAAAATATATATATTACCACAAGTGAACGCTTTCATAGTATCTGTATTAATAGCTAATGATTCCGGTCACCAATTCTGACACATGGGGTTTTCCTCCACACCGAGCGATTCTCGGCCGCCAGCTGGGTGTCCTAAAATGCACTCCGATCTGGACACTGTCTCCCTGGAGATAACAGCATCACGGCCCGGAAGTCAAGGGCTCAGTCCTACAGGATGCCGGTCGCCAAGGGCAGGTTGTCAGAGTTGCAGATCGGAGGTTCCAGCGATCCCCTCCTTGGGATAGTGAAATTGTTAGAATCGCCTCTCGGCTGTTTGGCTAAGATCAGGTGCGAAATTGTTAGAGCCTCTCCCCGGAATAGCCAGGTGGGAGAGACACGCAAGGCAATGGACGGGCAAAGGGCAAGGAGTGTCCGTGTTCTCTGAGTGCTCACCAACCCAGAAGTTCTCTGAATCCTGCCATTTTGGGGGTTTTATGGAGGTTTCATCACACGGTCGTGATTGATGAAGTCACTGGCCACTGGTGACTGAAGTCAGTTTCCAGCCCCTTCCCGCTTGCCCAGAGGTCTGCGGTTTCCTCGTTACATTGTTCCCCACAAACTTATGAAGATCGGGAGCTCGCTGGCTAGCACGATGAGGAAAAGGCGAGGAGAGGGAACAGGAAATCCTGACACGGCAGAGAGCTCGGTGTGCTGAGCCACAGACCGACAACACTGTGGCTTTAGGATATATCTGGAAGCACAGGTGCCTCCAACTCAGGCAAGGAGAACAAGGGGGCGGACAAAAGGATGAAAGCATCATCAGAACAACAGAGTCTCCGGCATGCAAAATAGCGCAGGTGTCCAGAGGGAGAGGGAGAGGAAGGTGGTGAGAAGGGAGAAGATGTTCTCCACATAGACATGTTCTATGAAACCAACTCTTGTCAGGACTCCTGATTACTGCCCTGCATTTTCTTGATAAGATCCAATGAAAAACATCTGCCCCTTACACAATTCAGTCGGAGAAAGTCGGTTGGGAGGGACGTAACGTTGTTTTAGGGCCAGTCAGCAAGTTTCCGCTCCTGACGCCTTCAGACTTGTCTATGGTCGGGCAGGTGTTCGGTTTAAAGTATCATTGTTCAGCACCGTCACCTACTTTTTGGCCATGAGAGCATACAAAGTCCCTCCTCAAGATGACTCGGTTGTAGTTTGGATTTATACCACAGTTCATTCATGTGTGTTTAGAGGAAGTGAGTAAATGGCCAGTCTCTCAAAGGTCCCCAAAGACGATGCAGTCTTGGCACTGGGTGGTGAGCTTTTTGAAAAGCCCTATGCCCAGACCCGACCCTCAACAAATTGAATCAGAGTCTATGGGGGCAGAGCCCAGGCATGAGTATTTTTCACAACTTCTAAGAGGGGACTCCACTATAGGGACAGGGTTGGAAATGCTGCTCTAGAACAGTCTAGGCACATCTAAAGCAGAAAGCTCTAGGTCATTTGTTTGCATCTATCAACCTACATGTAATTCATACCATAGCGCTTTGCCCTGTGCATATGTCTTTGTTGAATAACAGGCGAATGAATGAATGGATGGAAAATAAATGAGTAAACCTCGGAAAAAAAATTTTCATGTCATTGTTTATGATAAAAATTAACTAAACCATGTCACAAATGAGTTATAATGCTTTTACCTAACATTCTCTGCGTCTGTGTGGCTCAGTTAAGCCTCTGACTTCAGCTCAGGTCATGATCCCATGGTTTGTGTGTTTAAGCCCTGCATCGGGCTCTTTGTGGATGGTGGAGAGGCTGGCTGGGATTGTCTCTCTCTCCCTCTCTCTAAAAAATAAATTAAGAAAAAAAATAGTGGGACTGATAAAAGATATTTTAAAATAAAAATAAAATAAAATAAAATAAATAAAATAAAATAAAATAAAATAAAATAAAATAAAATAAAAAAAGAAAACACATGGAATGGAGATCAGGGACCTCAACACTGGTTTGTTGTTTTTTGTTTTTTTGTTTTTAATTTTTTTAACGTTTTATTTATTTTTGAGACAGGAAGAGACAGAGCATGATCGGAGGAGGGTCAGAGAGAGGGAGACACAGAATCTGAAACAGGCTCCAGGCTCCGAGCCGTCAGCACAGAGCCCGACACGGGACTCGAACTCACGGACCGCGAGATCATGACCTGAGCCGAAGTCGGCCGCTTAACCGACTGAGCCACCCAGGCGCCCCGTTGTTTTTTGTTTTTTTATTTGAGTGTTTATTTATTTATTTTTGAGAAAGAACGACAGAGTGTGAGTGGGGGAGGGGCAGAGAGAAAAGGAGCCAGACTCCCAAGCAGGCTTCCCACAGTCACTGCAGGCCCAAACCCAGGAGTTAGGAGATGTGACCTGAGCCAAAACCAAGAATCCTTTGCTCAACTGCCTGAGCCGCCCAGGCACCCCTATGCGGGCTTTCTTACTTAAATCACACCCCGAATGCTTCACCTGCTTTTCTGTAGGAGGAACTTAAACACATTTATGAAGCAATCTAAATGCAAATCGCTTCTAGATTTCTAGGATCTCCTCCCCATAATATTCACAGTTGTCCCCACCATACCTGTTCAACCGCCTTATCCGTACGATTTTCAACACTTTCAGCTTAGTTTTCACTGAAATAACAAGTCTCTTTTCCAACTTCGTATTTTATTGGTTCATGTACATTTTAATTAGGTTTTATAATTACAGTAGCAATTACAACTTGCTTAAACAGGTTCGGAGACAAATGTAACCGGCTTCACGAAGCACACATCTTAACCAGGGGGGGAAGGAGGGTACAGGCCAGATTGTAACTAGCATTCAGCCCTAAATTAACTCTGTTCTCTGTGAGTGCCTCTCCTTGACATTTAGCACCCAAGAACCAGGTACCAGCTGACACTCATCAAGAGCACGCCGATGTAATTAACACCCTCTTACATTTCAGTCGATTCACCACGTAAGTTTGGGGTCTGTGTGCAGAGATTTACAGTCGATTCAGCAGGAGGGATTAAAAATAATGAGATCTGGGATGCCTGATCTGGGATGTTCAGTCGGTTGAACATCGAGTCCTGATCTCAGCTCAGGTCGTGATCTCACAGTTCGTGGGATTAGAGCCCCCAGTCCAGCTCTGTGCTGACAGCGTGGAGCCTGCTTGGGACTCTCTCTCTCCCTTTCTCTCTGCCCTATTAAAAATGATGTCCTGTTGCAAACATTCGGGCATTAAGACACGGCCTGTCTTACGTTTTCCTCTTACATGCATTGACGTGTGCTTCCTAAACAAAATGGTCTCTTTTTGTACCCCCTCCGCAGAACCGGTTAGTGTTTCATCGAATTAAATTCCATTGATTTATGGCAGTGAACTGAATTGAGGTGAACTGAAGAGAGCCATATGGGAATTGTTGAGCAGTTGTTAAAACATATCTCTATTCTTGTGCCAATGTGGTGCCTTCAGTCTCATGGGCTTAACAATAAAATACAAAGACGCATAATCCTTTTTTTTAATGTTTTTTTTTTAATTTTTTTTTCAACGTTTATTTATTTTTGGGACAGAGAGAGACAGAGCATGAACGGGGGAGGGGCAGAGAGAGAGGGAGACACAGAATTGGAAACAGGCTCCAGGCTCCGAGCCATCAGCCCAGAGCCCGACGCGGGGCTCGAACTCCCGGACCGCGAGATCGTGACCTGGCTGAAGTCGGACGCTTAACCGACTGCGCCACCCAGGCGTCCCAATGTTTATTTATTTTTAAAAGAGACAGAGAGATAGAATGTGAGTGGGGGAAGGGCAGAGAGAGAGGGAGACGCAGAATCTGAAGCAGGCTCCGGGCTCTGAACCATCAGCACAGAGCTCGAGCATGGGGCTCGAACTCACAGAGTGTGCGATCATGACCTGAGACAAAGTCCGACGCTCAACTGACTGAGCCACCCCGGCACCCCGAACTCATTATCCTTCAGGACAGCTGAATCGCCTAAAGCCCCATCGCAGTGCACATTCTACCCAGAATGTCCAGAACAGGTAGGCTACACCATTACGATTCTCTCAGTAGTTGACTGAATCAGAAAAGAATTTTTTCGTTACTTTCTTGACGGGTATATGTATTCCCTTTATTTTCAGAATTATCACTCCTTCATATCTTAATCTATTCTTGAAATCCTGGCCCTTCTAGGAATAGAACTGCATCTAATAAATATTTCACATACCAAAATCTGCTCTTAGAAAAACTCAGGAAATCTGGAATGAAATAGTCCAACTGCTTGGCTTGTTACAGCTTCTCACTGACGGGCCCCTGTAGGGGCACATGGGGAGATGCTCTTGAATTCTTGAATTCTGAGTGAGCAGCAAGAGAATGTCATCACTCTCTCTGAAAGAAAAGGGTCTCCTCTGCCTAGTAGTTGCCACTGATAATCCCTAGGTTGGCATTCTTTATCCAACCAGGAGAGTTTAGAAGCTTTTTACCACATTTTCCCGGTGTGCCTTTATTTCACTTCTTCCTCTGGAAACCAAAGCTTTTTAATACACGTCATGATCGAGCTCCCGGAATGTGCCCTGCAAGGGAATCTACGTTTGAAGAGCACCCTGATCGTCTTCTGAAATAATCAAGCATCCAACATGCCAGGAGGAGACATGTATCCTGTCTACACAGCAATTTCACTAAATGGAAGGGGGCTTGGGAGCAAAAAAGATAAATTAGAGCCCTGTCATCTATAGAATCAAGATAAACAAAAGCAGTGGAGAAAACTTAAACCCCTATGGCTGGTAGCTGGCCACCATCTGGCTTCCATAAATCCCTTGGAAGCGGACAAAGCATTTCAGATGCTAAGTGGGACAAGGGTTACGGCCCATATGCTGGAATCAGTGCATTTACAAATAGCTGTCCCCACAATTACAGTTATTTGCAAATGGCAGCGACAACAATGAACGCGTCCCAATAGTTTCTCCCCTTATTCGGTGACTGAGTCCTGACTTGATCAGAGTATATCCAAGAACTCAGATATAGAACTCTATTTTTCAGCCTCCCTCGTAGTCGGACGTGAACATGCAAGGACATTCTGGCCAATGATACAAAAGCCACACGTTGTATGGTATGCACGGAAAGTGTCCTTGCAAGGCAAGCAAGCTTCTTACCCGTCTTCCTCGTCCTACCATACAGCATATGAAAACGTAGAGCCTTCCTGGGCAGAAAACTAGAAGGAACCATGTCAGCCTTGGACTGACTACTTCAGGTTTACCTTACTTAGAAGAGAATTTAACTTTTATATTATTTAAGTCACTGCTATTTGAGGGCTCGCCAGTATTTGTAGAAAAAGCTAATCCCAGCTAATTCAGATGGGAAGAGAGAGCCCAAGTAGAGGAGAGGGACGGAGGGGGAGAGAGAGAGAGAAAGAGAGAGAGAGAGAGAGAGAGAGAACCTTAAGCAGGCTTCATACTCCATGCAGAGCCCAACATGGGGCTCGATCCCACGACTCTGGGATCATGACCTGCGCCAAAATCGACTCAGATGCTCAACCAACTGATCCACCCAGGTGCCCCAGAAATAGATCGATACAGTGCCTAAGATGTACTGACATCGCAGAGGGGTGGATCAAGGTTGTTTACACAATCTGATGGGAATGATTTCAACTTAAGTGCCCTAGTCAGCAAAAGGGTAAGGGGATAGCAGTGGGACAAGGGGAGCCATGCCCAAAGGCCAGAAAGACGATCACTGTGCTGGTTCCCCCCTGGGCCTGAATACAGCCTCATGAAATTTCTCAATTCAGTGAAGATTCAGGCCACCAGAGCCAAGTCCCTGGACTGGACATAAGCCAAGAAAGACATATTGTACAAAGGCTCTTCGGCAGTGTTTCTCAACTTTTTATTTCACGCCACTTCTGGTAAACGTAAAAAGCTCCAAGCCCTTGCCCTTGAGATAATGATCTGTCCCTGAAGGGTTAGTAACCCGCCCCCAACCATGCCCGCTGAAAATAAGTAGAACAGAGTTCCCGACTGCTGCCCAGTTTCTACTCCTGAAGGTACTCGTTAGGGAGTTTTGTTCTTTGTGTATAAAGCAGTCCTCAGCTTTTTTCCCCCCTGTTTCAAGACACAGAACAGACCGTATCCGCCATGTGAAACACCCGTGGGCATGCCCAGAGTGAGAAGAAATTCCCAGCTTGATCAGTGGAACACCATCATTTTCTGTCCCGCTCAAGAAAGCGTCTAGGAATCAGGATGAGAATGACATTGTCACAAACCGTGTGATGATGTGACAGGCTTGCATTTGCTTTAATATACAAAGATATGAAATCATATCAAATCTCATAATAACTAGTCTTTGTTAAAAGATCATTTGTAACCACTTCCATGGAAACAGTGTCAGCATGCTGTGATTCCTCCGAGAAGGTTACTCTGTGGGACTCTCTACCCTTGCCGAAATCATCCTGAAGCCTGCAGACTCTTCTCAATGATTTCCAAGCCTGAGAGAGGCTACCAACATGGAAAACCATTCACCAGGTAAATAGCTGAGCGAGCTTCCTCATGCAAATGAGTTCTGAATAAAAATCTCTTTAATGATAATAATGAGGATGCTGATCAGAGCCAATTATTTCAAGCTTCATAATTTGTATATTAACTAAACATCCTCATAATTAGGCAAGTTAGCCTAGGGAAATGCCATTCATTAAAGACTCTGGTGTATTTTGCTTTTGAATTTTCCGCTCTCAAATATTCCTGTGACTAAGAAGGAAACTTGTCTATAAGCAACAGGAAGCTGAAAAGAAAAAGCTGAAACAAATGTGGGGTGGGATGATCATTATTTTTACGATTTTCATGTAACCAGGAGTCTAGAGGGGAGCTGGCCAGAGCTGATACTCCAGGCTTTTTGTGTGTTTGTATTTTGTATTTCTGCTCAGCCTGCGCTCGGGGTGCCCTCATGACTACTTCACTCCAACTTCATGCCGTATTTCAAACAGGAAGGAGGGGGCAATGGGCAGCTACAGCTAGGTCACGTTCCTTTCTTTTTTTTTCTTTTTAATTTTTTTTTTTTTAGTGTTCATTCATTTTTGAGAGAGAGAGCACAAGCAGGGGAGGGGCAGAGAAAGAGAGAGGGAGACCCAGAATCCAAAACAGCCTCCAGACTCTGAGCTGTCAGCCCAGAGCCTGCCCAACGCGGGGCTTGAACTCACGAACCGGAGAGATCAGGACCTGAGCCGAGGTCGGATGCCTAACCAACCGAACCACCCAAGCGCCCCTAGATCACTTTCCTTTCCGAACGGTTTGCCTGGAAGCTGTACTCAGCAATTTCCACTTCCACATGGGTGACCTGAACGATGCTATGGCCCCCTCTGGCTACAGAGTGTGTGTGTGTGTGTGTGTGTGTGCGCGCGCGCGCGCGCGCGCGCGCGCACGTGTGGGGCGGGGTTTTGGTGGGGGAGGGTGGTCTGTCTGCCCCGAAGTAGCCACAAACCCAGAGAAGATGAACCTAAAAACAGCTCACGACGCCTTTAGCAATGTAACAATTGTGAGGAATGTTGTGTTTCTTTTCCTCAAACGATGAAAAAAGACTAAAATGTAATTCTTGGTGTATTAAACCTCCCTTCGTTTTTTGTTTGTCCCTCAAGCACCTTTGTTTTTATTTAAACTTTCATTTTCTCCATGGGGACACCTGGGTGGCTCCGACCGTGAAGCAGCCAACTCTTGATGTCCGGTGGGGTGGTGATCTCATGGTGTGTGGGATCAAGTCCCACGCGGGGCTTTGCACTGACAGCATGGAGCGTGCTTGGGATTCTCTCTCTCCCTCTCTCTCTCTGCCCCTCCCCTGCTTTCCCTCTCTCTATCTCTGTCTCTCTCTCTCTCTCAAAAAATACATTCACTAATTAAATAAACTTTTGTTTTTTCCTTTTTTTTTTAAATTTTTTTAATGTTTATTTATTTTTGGGACAGAGAGAGACAGAGCATGAATGGGGGAGGGGCAGAGAGAGAGGGAAACACAGAATCGGAAACAGGCTCCAGGCTCTGAGCCATCAGCCCAGAGCCCAACGCGGGGCTCGAACTCACGGACTGCGAGATCGTGACCTGAGCTGAAGTCGGACGCTCAACCGACTGAGCCACGCAGGCGCCCCTGTTTTTTCCTTTTTGTGTTAAGAAAAAAAAAAAAGTTCTGAAAAGGCACCATAATTGCATTTTTCTTATACATTTTTTTCTGAGGTGCACCGTTCTGATCAGTTGGACCCTTCTTTACAACCAAACTGCGCAGGCGTTTACTTCTCAATAACGGAAACCCGGCCTGACATCTGACAGTCAGGCTCAGTCCTTTCTGCTTTACACATCGATAACACGGGAACAGTTCTGGAATTAGGGCTTTGCTGTCAGCTTTGTTAATGACGGTGGAGGCAAGGAGGAACACAACCTTCTCTTCTGGGACTATGATATATTGACTCCGCAGAGCTGACAATAGGAAAATGTTGGTTTAATGCCAAATTCACCCTTCAGATATGTCATAAGTTTTAAACAGCTGAAAACAGAACCAATAGAGCTTAACCCTGTATTAGCATATTGTGAAAAGCCGAATTTAAAAGGTACCTCCGTAAAATGGTTTTTAAAATTATTAACCGTCAGAAAATCTCCGTTCGACACAATGACAAAAGTACTTTGCTCTCATATAACATGTTCCCATTCAAAATAAAAATGATAATTTGCTAATTACAACAACCCCTAAAGTAAGCCTAGACAAAGATTATACCATTTCTTAAAGAAATGGACACAATGTACAGTTTAAGGTTTATAGTGCCCCCATTTTTGTATCCTTTAATCTGTAGGCATCATGCTGTACTTTGCCAGATTCAAGCAGCCTATAATAATGGATTGTTTTCTTTTCTTCTCTTTTCTTTTTTGTTTGTATTTTAGGAAGAGAGAGCACCAGCAGGGGAGAGGGGCAGAGGGTGAGAGAAAGAGAGAGGGAGAATCTTAAGCAGGCTCAGAGCCCTCTGTGGGGCTCAATCCCACAACCCTAGGATCAAGATCTGAGCCAAAATCGAAAGCCAGACGCTGAGCCAACCGAGCCACCTAGGTGCCCCTAAAATGGAGTGTTGTCTTATCCGGAGTTCTAATTCTTAGTTCTCATTCTTAGATCTATGCCTCCAGCTTTCTTGGTAGAATTTCTAACTATTGATTTATGAGTGGAAGAACCCAGAATATGCTAGGTTATTCCTTGAGTCTTTGTTCAAAAGGGCACCGAACACGTCCGTCCAAAATGCACACATGCCGTGAGAGTACTCACATGCGGCTCTGGGGAGAAGAAGATTCCATTGCCTTCTGTACTTAAACTTCCCTGCTGTCCATCCACTGGAATAAAGGCACTCCTGATCTTTTCCCCTTTATCAAAACGATTTGATAAATCTATCATGTAAACTGCTTACGTGGATCAAGCACATATCCGCATTTTATTTCTAGGTAAGTTTGAGAAGCTGAAAGTATCACTTCAGCGAAGTCAATATGTGAAAGGGCAAATCAAGCAGAGTTTTTTATTTTTAATTTTTTTAGTTTTTTTTTTAACGTTTATTTATTTTTGAGACAGAGAGAGACAGAGCATGAATGCGGGAGGGTCAGAGAGAGAGGGAGACACAGAATCTGAAACAGGCTCCAGGCTCTGAGCTGTCAGCCCAGAGCCCGATGCGGGGCTCGAACTCACGAACCGTGAGATCGTGACCTGAGCCGAAGTCGGACGCTTAACCGACAGAGCCACCCAGGCGCCCCAAGCAGAGTTTTTTAAAGGATGAAACAATGGCGCGATCATAAGAGCCTGGTCCGTCTTTTCACACAGAGCAAAGATAACTCCGTTTTTCCATGCATTTTTTAGTTTTTATGTAAATTATTTTGAATTGGGGCGAAACATGCACAATGTAAAATTTACCATCTTAACCTTTTCTTTCTTTTTTTTTTTTTTTTTTGAGAGAGAGAATGAGAGTGAGAGCAGGAGACGGGGCAGAGGGAGAGAGAGAGAGGTGGGGGGGGGGCGGGGAATCTTAGGCAGGCTCCATGCTCAGAGTGGAGCTCATCTTGAGGCTCTATCCCACAACACTGGGATCATAACCTGAGACGAAATCAAGAGTCGGCCGTTCAAGTGACTGAGCCACCCAGGCACCCCCACCGTGTTAACCGTTTCTAAGTGTATAATTCAGTAGCATTAATACGTTCACATGGATTTGCAACCCTCACCACGATCTACCGCTAGGACTACATCTTCTCCCGCTGTGACTCTGTGCCCGTTAACCAGTAACTCCCCATTCTCTCTTCCCCCCAGCCCCTGGTATTCCAGGGGCTTACTTTACTGGTATTCCAGGCTTACTTTGTGTCTCTGGGAACCTGTTCCTTTCGGAACCTCGAGTGAGTTGAATCAGACAGCGTTCATCCTTTTGCGCCTGGCTTCTTCCATCTAACGTAATGTCCTCAAAGTTCATTCCTGTCATAGCATGCGGTAGGGTTTCCTTCCTTTTTATGCTGAGTAATAGTCCACCACATGTGCGGACCACATTTGTTTATCCCTCACCCATCTATGGACATTTTCAGCTTTGGGTGTTGTGAACAATGCTGCTATGAACATGGGTCTCCGAGTATCTCTTCAAGTCCTTGCCTGCAATTCTCTTGTTTCCCATGTATTTTTTTTAAGTTTATTTTTTTTGAAAGAGAGAGAGCGCGTGCCCACGCACACGCGCAAACCGGGGAGGGACAGAGAGAGGCGGAGAGAGAGAATCCGAAGCAGGCTCTGAGTTGTCAGAGCCCGATGCGGGGCTTGAACTCATAAACTGTGAGATCATGACCTGAGCCTAAATCAAGAGTCAGATGCTTAAGCGATTGAGCCACCCAGGCATCCCTTCCATGTATCTTTAAATAGTAAAGTGGAATAGTGACGTTTGTTTCATCTGTGCGGGGCGGGGGGCGGGGGGGAGACACTGCCAGAAACATTTGCAAAAAATTTTCATTCTAGTGGTTAGCACAGCAAGAGAGCAGAGGACAGTGGAGAGAATAGACTCATCTTAGTGACTTCCCAGCTTTGTGAGCTTTTGAGACACATATGAGGTCTAGTTCCTCATCTGTAAAATAAAAACCTCTAAGGATGTGATTCCACTTCTATAATTCCATGATTTAATGGCTCTAGCCAATTCGGGAGTTCGGCTCCCCAAAGCTTATGTGATGGTTCATGATTGATCCAAAGTTTGAGGATTTTTTTTTTTTAAAGTTCACTTGTGCAGCTCTGAAATTTCTTCTCTCACGTGGAGGCAACAGGAAACTAACAGGACATTCGTCTGAAAAGCAACTGACGTTGCTCCAAAGAAACCGCTCAACAGAAAAACGAGTGCCCAAGGCGTAATCCTCGCAGGTCATATTCTTTCTGGAAAGTGAAGCGTATTTACTTGGAATATCACTGTTACGTGTTGTGAGAATTGGCAGAGTGCTCTAGTGTTATTTTTCAAAATTGTCCACCGATGTGCTCTCCTTCAATACGGTTTAGCCAAAAGAATCCCAACAAGTATGTTATCTGCCCATTGCATTTCGCTCGGAGTTGCGTGCATGCGAGAGTGAAGGTTTTCCTCTGAATTGTGCAGTGAACGTCCTCGCCCCTTCCCACGGTGAGTGGTCCGTGTCTGAGAGTTGAATTACCCAGTTTGGATGACTCCGTGGTCGGCAGGAGCTACATAATTGCACAACGTTTCTATTAAGTAAACACAGAGGTTGTTAGTTGAAGCCGTGGTTTTGTAATACGACCAAGCCCACTCTCCTGTCCTTGCCCAGGGGCCACTGATCCCGAGTCCTGGGGGCTGGCTGAGCATCCAGACATCGGAATGGGCTGGGAAGAGTAGAACAGGTTCATGCAGCCGCTTTCTGGGGCATGGGGTGGGGGCCATTGGCTCTGCTGTAAGCCTTTCCATTCTGTGACTGGGACATTATTTCTGATTTACACAAATCCTACCACCTCCATTTTTTTTCTACTCCTGTGAAATTCAAGCATGCCCAGACTCTGAGTGGCTGCCTAGTGATGTCATCTTAACCTCTGTGAGCCTCAGTCCTTTCATCTGTAAAATGGGCGTGATAGGCATCTACCACCCTTACGAGGTTTTTAAGGATCAATGACTTAATTCCTCCAAAGTGCTAAGATCGCACGGTGAGCTCTGGGTACACGTTAGTGAGTGTTCCTATTCCCTACCCTAGCATCTGGTCCCTGACTGCCCCACGCTTTGATTTTACATGGAACCCCCATAATGTGATCTGATTCTGTGCCTCTTCGGTGGCTCCCGGAGCCACCTTCCTTGCAGCTTGCCTAATGCTTCCTTGCCCTTCCTTGCAGCTTGCCTAATGCTTTGGGGCACTTATGCCAGGTTCCGACCAATTTCCAAACCTTACTTATCACACTCTCCCAGGCCTTTCCCCTGCTCCCGTGACCAGCTGTCCGAAGCTGTTCGAGCATTAACAGTATTCGAGGTTTGGTCTTGATGAAAAGCTCTCTTTTCACAGCCTGATCTGCGGGGAGACGGGCAGTGGCACATGTGGCTTAGACGTCAACCGAACAACCTTCTAACCTGATGAAAAATAAGAATGCCTGAGCCCTGTACAAACCCACGCACCCCTCTGCCCCCAGGTCCTGCTCCGTAATGAGTGTGGGGTTGAAGCCATGTCTCTTGTCCTGAATCATACAGGATGTCAGTGCCAGAGCCAGAAATCGGGGCCAGCTCTTGGCTTTCCCATGGTTATATTCTACCCGCTCAACTCTATGCAAAAAAAAAAAAAAAAGACACCACAGACATTTCATCAACCTGTCTCTTCTGTCAAATTGCGTTATTCTCAAATTGTGTAAGCCTTATGTAAACAATCTCGCTTCACACATGGGGTTCCATAAGTACATTTTCTGCGTGTTTCTCACACAGCAGGTTTTCTATGGATGGGTATATAAAAAAGTGCCAAGATTTCAAACTTAAGAAAACACTTAAAGGGCAGCCGTCCAGCAGCATTACAGTCATTTTTTTTTTCTTTTGCCCCGAGGCACAGGAGCGTAAGTTCTTTACAGCTAGGCTGTCATAGGTGGTACTCATTACCAAGTGCTTAGAGCCCCGCTGCTTCCCTGCTCTGCCGATTCACTGAGACCTAACCACTGACAGATTGGACTGACTTTTGAGGCACATTATTTTATATCGTCATGCTGCTTTTCTCCCCTTTCTTTTTCTTCTTCCCTTTTTTTTTTTTAACGTTTATTTATTTTTGAGACAGAGAGAGACAGAGCATGAATGGGGGAGGGGCAGAGAGAGAGGGAGACACAGAATCGGAAGCAGGCTCCAGGCTCTGAGCCATCAGCCCAGAGCCCGACGCGGGGCTCGAACTCACGGACCGCGAGATTGTGACCTGAGCTGAAGTCAGACGCCCAACCGACTGAGCCACCCAGGCACCCCTCTTCTTCCCTTTTTATACATACTCTTCTCCTCCCTCACGTCTACCGCTCAGAATACCATTCTGTCCCTACTCTTCATTCCCCTCCTCCACCCTCTTCCTTTCTCTCTCTGTTTTTTCAAAGTTTATTTGGAGAGAGAAAGCGTGCATGCGCACACATGGGACAGGGTCAGAGGGGAAGGGAGAGAATCCCAAACAGGCTCCCCACTGTCAGGGCAGAGCCCAATGGGTGGCTTGATCTTATGACCCTGAGGCCATGATCTGACCCAAAATGGAGAGTCAGATGCTTAACCCACTGAGCCACCCAGGCCACCCATCCTCTCTCTTAAATAACCTGCATGACTACAAATTCACATATATATTTTTTTGAAGTTATTGTGTCTCGGAGGGAGTGTCTCTTTTAAAGCTCCTTTAACACACCAAGATTCATTCTTAAAAAAAAATGGTCCTCGACCTGGCCAATGTGTATTTACAAGGTTGCTGAATTTTTACTGGCTACAAGTCGTTAAATTAGCATTCACTTTAATAAAATGAAAGCATTTAATTGATCGTTAAAAAACTTAAAGCAGACTCACTAAGTATATTGCCACCGTCTAATACACTGTAGCATAAAATGAAGATGCTAACACCCTGACAAAGAACAGCTTTGGAATTCAGCAGCAGGCATCATAATTCATATATATTATGCTGATTGAGACATTAGGTTGAAAAAATAGACTTTCCTGCCTTCCATCCCTTCTCTATCCAATCTGTCTAACCCATAGTTGCCAGCTTAATCTTCCAGAACCGCCACTTTAGAGCATTCCTTTCCTTTTGGAAATCTTCTGTGGCTGACTGTAACGTAGAACACTGGTCCTCCAGTGAGCATCAGAATCTCCTACAGGGCTTGTCACAACAGATTACTGAGCCCCAACCCAGAGTTTCAGATCCAGGAGGACTGGAATGAGGCCTCACAGCGTGTATATATAACCAGTTCTGGGGTAGGGTTGATGCTGGGTCTGGAGACTAAGCTTTGAGGACCACTGACATTAAAATTTAGATTTTTGGGGGGGCGCCTGGGTGGCTCAGTCGGTTAAGTGTCTGACTTCAGCTCGGGTCACGATCTTGCGGTCCGTGAGTTCGAGCCCCGCGTCGGGCTCTGGGCTGATGGCTCAGAGCCTGGAGCCTGCTTCCGATTCTATGTCTCCCTCTCTCTCTGCCCCTCTCCCGTTCATGCTCTGTCTCTCTCTGTCTCAAAAATAAATAAACGTTAAAAAAAATTTTTTTTTTTTAATTTAGAGTTTTTGGTACGACCTTCAAGACTTTTTCTTATAATAATGTGGTCTTCGTCTGCCTCTTCAAATGGCTATCCATGAGTGTCCTTCGCAGGAACCTCTTTGGCTGAAACTCTTCCCTCCGCTATGCCCCAAATTGATGCCCCCATCTGTATTGGAATAGCTTCTTCTGCTTAAAACACATCCTTTTTCTCGCTGTATAACAATTCCATTGTTTCTGCGAACTCTCCAAGTTCCATAGGACTTAAGCATTTCTCCAATTCTGATAGGGCAACATTGATTTTTCTCTGCTGTGTATTTGCCCATGGTGTAGACTACCTTATATTACTACTTATCTGTCCATAAAGGTGATTGAATTGTTTGTTGTGTAATACAGTCAATAAGTTTGAAGACCTTAGACTAGTTTTATATGACAAAACTAAACATTAACTGCTTTTTATTTTTTTTTTTTAATATTTTTTTTTCAACGTTTATTTATTTTTGGGACAGAGAGAGACAGAGCATGAACAGGGGAGGGGCAGAGAGAGAGAGGGAGACACAGAATCGGAAACAGGCTCCAGGCTCTGAGCCATCAGCCCACAGCCCGACGCGGGGCTCGAACCCACGGACCGCGAGATCGTGACCTGGCTGAAGTCGGACGCTTAACCGACTGCGCCACCCAGGCGCCCCCATTAACTGCTTTTTAATTTCTCCTTTAATTACCCTAATAATGGGGGGGGGTGCCTGGTGGCTCAGTCATTTAAGCATCTGACTCTTGATTTCATCTCAGGTTATGATCTCACGGTTCATGGGTTCAAGCCCCACATCAGGTTCTGTGCTGACATCGCGGAGCCTGCTTCAGATCCTCTGTCTCCCTCTCTCTGCCCCTCCCCTACTTCTGCTCGCTCGCACTCTCTCTCTCATGTGGTGATCCCACAAAGCGCTCTGCCGTGTGCTAAGATCCTTTTACCGATCTATCAATATGGATTTTTCCCCCAGTGCTTTCTCTACATAACATGACTAAATAATAAAATTGATTTCCATAAATCATAGACAAATCACTCACACTGTGCTTCTGATGGGTAGGTTATCACAGCTTCGTGTTCCAGTTGTGATGTGCGTATAAGCCCAGGGACAGGTTTACTGTGACAGTAACGAAGGTTCATCTTCAGGCCTAGAACTTGCCCCTGGAATGGGCCCCTTGGGCAGCTGGGTAACGAGCCCTAAGATTGAGTTCAAGTGGTCACCTATTTCTGTAAATTTTGCATAAATAAAATAATTTTTAAAACTTTTTTTCCTAAAGAGGGCCCTCCAATGTGTGAAATCATCAAATCCTGCATAGCACCGATCTGGCCCCGGAGGTGGTCCAAGTTTATGGGTCAAACATGATTAAGGCAACCAAATCAGAAGCAAAATGAAGGCCCTCAAAAAGAAATACTCTCTCCTTCCCCAAGTTCCCTGCTTTCCTTTGAATCCATAAAAATAACTGTGGAACCGTTCCATCAAATGAAGACACATGTTTGGCTCTTTGAAAATTGGCAACTGATCGTGCTCGTTTGTGAAAACGGACAATATTAATTTGTATTCTCATTGATTTCATGTGATCATACTATAAATAACAGTCCTTGAAATACAGGCAATTACAATTTTAACACTGGTTATCTCTGTAAATCAGTGTGGATCCCAGGGAAGTAAAAATCACATGTTTATGAGCAGCTTGAAGAACTAAACAGCATAAGCCAATCAACAAAGCATTGCGTGTCTGCATAATGAGGACATGCGAAGGAATGATGTTTCACTAGCAAAGAAGATACATGACAACTCTTTGTCGCCACAAAGAATAGAAGTAGAGGGTTTAGAAAGATCTGAAAGGAACAAACAAGAAGAGACAAAATTGGGCCTTTTACGTTTATGGTCAGAGAAGATGATTTACAGATAGTGGAATATGTCTAGTACTTACACAAATTTGTTTCAAAAACAAAAAATAGTGTTTTCTTTCAAAGCAATTCCTTGTGAGCAATTTGTCATCACAAACAGCTTCTGGCACTTGACCAATTCTTTTCAGAGGCTTGCTTTAAAACAAATGGCCATTAAAATCTTACAATGTCACAATAGAAAATTCTTACTATGATTCATTCTTAATGCAAAATTTGCTTAAATTACTGTCTTCACTGGGAGATTACTAAAGTTCATTTCATAAACAAAGTCATTTTCATAAGCCGTAGATTGTAATTTCGATTTTTCTTTACTTTCATCAGATACATTTTTGGTTTCCCATGTGTAAGATGGTAATTGTTCAAACATTAATTTCTAAGAACAAAGAGTTTCATTTTTAAGGCTCACTTCTTGAAGAAATGATGGAAGTCAAGTGAAGTTTACATCAGTTGGTACCTTGAAAACTAGGTTTGCATTTTTAAAGCCAGGATACATAAAATGTTAAAGTTAGGGGCCGTAAAAAGTATTTACAAAAGCCCACTGTAATTGAGGTTAAATGGGTGCTATTAGATAATCAGTATGTCCACATTCAATGGCACAGGGATAATGCTGGGTAAATGCTGTTTCAATGATTGACTGATGGATGTGTAAATTACCAGGGGTGAAATTAACAAGATTTTGAGGGGTCGGCCATATACAACAGAAAAAGCTTTATCACATTAATAATTGAAAGATGGTTATTTATAATGCATTTAAATGAAAACTTTCTAACTTTATCAGTGGAAACAACTTGAGTCGACATAACAAATCTCCCTGAACAACCCTTAGCTACCATTCATTTGCTATTCACACGTTCACTGCCCCAAGTCCAGACGACCCCACCCCCCTTCTCCTATGTGTAGACATTTCTTCACAATGTAGTCTCTTTTGTGTTAAAATGGTATATAAGCCACCGGGTCCAACCAACTCTTTGGATTTTTGCTTGTTTTCTGTGAAGCCTCCATTCATGTAAAAATGTTCATAAAACTCACATGACCTTTCTCCTACTAATCTGTCTTTGTCATTTTAATTCGCAGGCCCCATAAAAAGAATCTAAGAAAGTAGAGGAAAAATTTTCTTCCCCTACACTGCTTTGGAGTTGAGATTGTGTCTTGGAAGGGAGTTCATGACAGGGAAAGCTTTGAGAAACTGTTTAATGTTGGGGCACCTGGGTGGCTCAGTCGGTTAAGCATCTGGCTTCGGCTCAGGTCATGATCTTGTGGTTCTTCAGTTCAAGCCCTGCGTCGGGCTCTATGCTGACAGCTTGGAGACTGGGGCCTGCTTTAGATTCTGTGTCTCCCTCTCTCTCTACCCCTTGCCCACTCATACTCTGTGTCTCTCTCTCTCTCTCAAAAATAAACATTAAAAAAAATTTTTTTAAGAAACTGTTTAATGTTTTAAACCTGTGCCAATTAGGAGACCAAAAAGATGTTTGCTTCTGACCAGCTGCAGCAATATTACTGACTATTTACTATGAATTTCCCACCCACATTGGGGTATCACATGGTCTTCAGCTGAATACATGGACTTACAAACACACTGAGACCAGAGTCCAGAAACCAGCAAAAACAATAGTAGTTAAACAGAGCTCACCTTTGAATTTAATACAGAGACTGCTTTCTTTCTATTTTAAACTTCCCACAGGCTAAGAGCATCCCTCGATCTAGAGGTATTGATTATAATCAGAAATAAATCAGAGACTTCTGTGCCTACTGAATGTTAAGAGATTTCAGACTTCACACTCTTGACAAGCCTGCCTGGGCTGAGGTCTGTGCCCAGCCAACACAAATCATTTATAAGCAGCAGTGAGGAGGCACTTTCCCAGCATGGCCACAGCCATTCAAAGCATTGAGCCCAAACAGTGGCTCAGTCTCAAAATTAGGAGCATCAGCATGATCTGACCATACCCATACCTACAGAATCAGAAACTCAGGGAGATGGGGCTCAGTACAGGCATACCTTGAAGGTACAGTGAGTTCAGTCCCAGACCACTGTAATAAAGCAAATACCACAATAAAGCAAGTCAAGAAGCTTTCGGTTTCCCAATGCGGATAAAACTTGTGTTCACACTATACTGTAGTACATCATATGCGTAACAGCATTATGTCTAAAAAAAAAAAACCAGGGTAAATTGAATTCTTAACTTAAATAATTTCATTGCTAAAAACTGCTAGCCATCATCTCAGCTTTCAGCCGGTCATCTTCTGGTTGCTGGTAGAGGGTCTTGCCTGGATATTGATGGTTTGTGACTGATCAAGGTGGTGGTTGTTGAAGGCTGGGTGGCTGTGGCAAGTTCTTCAAGCAACAAAAATGTATGGTTGTCTTAAGATAACATTGACGTTTGTGAAATCAATGGACTCTTCCATTCATGAATGATTTCACTGAAGCCTACCATGTTGTTCGACAGCATTTTACCCACAGTGGTACTTGTTCCAAAACTGGAGTCAATCCTCTCAAACGCTACCAGTGCTTTATCAGCTAAATTTATGCTATCATCGAAGTCCTTTGTTGTCATTTCAGCAATCTTCAAAGCATTTTCACCAGGAGGAGCTTCCATCTCAAGAAACCACTTTCTCTGCCCATCCAGAAAAAGCAATTCCTTGGCAATTGAGCTTTGATCACGAGATCACAGCAAGTCAGTCACATCGTCAGCCTCCACTTCTAATTCTAGTTCTCCTTGCTATTTCTACCGCGTCTGCAATGACTTCCTCCACTCAACTGTAGAGCCTCTCAAAGCCATCCATGAGGGTTGGAATCACCTTCTTTCAATCTTCTGTGAAAGTTGATATTCTGACCACTCTCCATAAATCACAAAGGTTCTTAATGGCATCTAGAATGGTGAGTCCTTTCCAGAAGGTTTTCTATTTACTTTGCCCAGATCCATCAGAGAAATCACTTTCTATGGCACCTGTAGCCATAGTAAATGTATTTCTTGAATAATAAGACTTGAACGTTGAAATGAATCTTTGAACCAGGGGCAGCGGAATGGATGTAGTGTTTTTGCAGGCATGAAAACAACATTCATCTCATTGTACAACTCCATCAGAGCTTTTGGGTTACCAGGTGCATTGCCAATGAGCAGTACATTTTTTAAAATTTTAATTCCAGCATAATTAATGTACAGTGTTATAATCGTTTCAGGTGTACAATAAAATGATTCAACAATTCTATATATGCCTCAGTGCTCATCATGATAAGGTACTCTTAATCCCCTACACCTTTTTCACCCATCCTCCCACCCATCACCTCCCTGGTGACCATCAGTTTGTTCTCTATATTTAAGAGGTTTTTTTTTTTTTTGGTTGTGTCTTTTCTCCATTTGGTCGTTTGTTTTGTTTTGTTTTGTTTCTTAACTTCCACATATGAGTGAAATCATATGGTATCCATCTTTCTCTTACTGACTTATTTCACTTAGCATTATGCCTTCTAGATCCATCCATGTTGTTGCAAATGGCCAGATTTTGTTCTTTTTTATGGCTGAGTGATATTCCACTGTATGTTTATGTGTGCGTGTGTTTGTGTCTCTATGCTTCCATACCTTCACTGTTGTAAATAATGCTGCAAAGAACAGAGGGGTACATACATATTTTCAAATCAGCCATGTTTTTGTTTTCTTTTTTTAATTTTTTTTGTTAACATTTATTTATGTTTGAGACAGAGAGAGACACAGCATGAACGGGGGAGGGGCAGAGAGAGAGGGAGACACAGAATCGGAAGCAGGCTCCAGGCCCCGAGCCATCAGCCCAGAGCCCGACGCGGGGCTCGAACTCGCGGACCGCGAGATCGTGACCCGAGCCGAAGTCGGACGCTCAACCGACTGAGCCACCCAGGCGCCCCTGTTTTCTTTGGATAAATATCCAGAAGTAGAATTGCTGGATCGTATATTTCTATTTTTAATTTTTTGAGGAAACTCCATACTGTTTTTCACTTTGGCCGCACCCATTTATATTCCCATCAATACTGCGTGAGGGTTCCCTTTTCTCCACATTCTTGCCAGCACTTGTTGTTTCTTGTCTGTTTGGTACTAGACATTCTGACAGGTGTGAGTGATATCTCATTATGGTTTCTATTTACATTTTCCTGATGATGAGTGATGTTGAGCATCTTTTTATGTCTGTTGGCCATCTGTATGTCTTCTTTGGAAAAATGTTTATTCAGGTCCTCTGCCCATTTTTTAGTCAGATTGGTTGCTTTTTTGGTGTTGAGTTGTATGAGTTCTTTATATATTTTGGATACTAACCCCTTATCAGGTCTATCATTTGCAAATATTTTCTTCCATTCAGTAGGTTGCTTTGGTGTTTTGCTGATGGTTTCCTTTATTACAAAAGCTTTTTAGTTTGATGTACAAGAGTTTACTGTCTGTTCTTTCTTTTAGGAGTCTTATGGTTTCACACCCTGGATTTAGGTCTTTCATTCATTTTGAGTTTATTTTTGTATATGGTATAAGAAGGCGGTCCAGTTTTATTCTTTTGCATGTGGCTGTCCAATTTTCCCAATACCATTTATTGAAGATACTGACTTTTTTCCATTGCATATTATTGCCTCTTTTGTCATAGATTAATTGACCATATAATTGTGGGTTTATTTCTGGGTTCTCTGTTCTGTTCCATTGATCTATGTGTCTGTTTTTGTGCCAATACCATACTGTTTTGATTACTATAGCTTTGTAGTATAGTGTAAAGTCTGGGAGCTTGAAGCCTCAAGATTTACCCTTCTTTCTTAAGACTGCAGTGGCTCTTCAGGATCTTTTGTAGTTCCGTACAAATTTTATGATTATTTGTTTCAGTTCTGGGAAAACTACCATGGGTATTTTGATAGGGATTGCATTGAATCTGTAGATCATTTTGAGTAGTATGAACATTTGGCCAATATTAATTCTCCCAACCCACGATCCCAGTCTATCTTTCCATGTATTTGTATCGTCTTCAGTTTCCTTCATCATTGTCTCATAGTTTTCAGAGTACAGGTCTTTTGCCTCCTTGGTTACGTTTATTCCTAACTATTTTAGTCCTTGTGATGCACTTGTAAATGGGATCGTTCCCTATCTATATGGTGGATTTCACTGGTACCCCATTTTACAGACGTCACAAGTGAGAGTCAGAGCCTGTTTTACACCATGTAGCAAAGCTGTTTAAGTACCTGCCACTGTAGTGGGCACTGGCACCCAATGAGGAGCAAACATACATGACTCTTCTAGTGGAATCCACAGTCTGTGGTAGCCACGAAGAACCTAATCAAACAAAAGAGAAGTGTGAGGCAAATTCTCTCACTGGCCATTGGTTGAAGACCTCAGTTCCCCTTCACATGGGCCCCAGGCTGCTTGAGCATCGACCTACACAACACGGTGAACAGCCCCGAGAAGAAGGTAGAGGCCAAAACGCTCTTCGTGGCGTTGCCAGATTTAGCAAAGAAAAATCCCGGACACACAGTTAAATTGCGTTTCAGATAAGCAGGAAGTCATTTTTTGGTGTTAATCTGGCACAGGCAGCCTTTGGTGTGTATTGGTACTAAAAGTCTTTTTGTCGATTGTCTGAAATGTAAAATTAACTGGCATTTGATTCGGCAACCGAACTTTTTCGAGCTAGGTTCAGAAAGCAGATAACCATCACCTGTGCCATAGTTCGGGGCCGCACCGAGCAGCTCCGATTCAGTGTAGGAGGAGACCGCCGAAGGATGTTCTGCCACAAGGGGAAGATCGGTGGGGGCTCTCTTGGAGCCTGGCTATGCGGACAGACCTGCCACCTTGTCAGCAAATGCCTTCCTCAAGAATCCACCCCTCAAAAAATGCTCTTTCAGCCTGGGTTATCACAGCTGTATAGTCCTAAGGCACAAAATAAGAACAGTAAGAGTAATTTCGCCTGGAGGGAGAGGCAGGTGAACGACAGAAGCCTTTTTCTGAAGCTCCCCCCTCCACAGTCAGGTGCATGTTAGCCTCCGTGTCTGACCTTGATGTCTATTCAAAATTATACCTGTCCTTCTGCAAAAGGTTTTCAAACACCAGTGATGCTTTTCTAATGTTCCATTTATGGTTTTAAGTGACCCCCTGTAGGTATTTATTTCATCAGCTATGTAGGCTTTGGAAAGTAATTGAGCTGAAGTGGGAATATGAACCAGCATTTTTTGAGGCCCGACTCACGTTTGGGAACTTTTCTTTTTTATTTATTTATTTATTTTTTTTTTTTTCAACGTTTATTTATTTTGGGACAGAGAGAGACAGAGCATGAACGGGGGAGGGGCAGAGAGAGAGGGAGACACAGAATCGGAAACAGGCTCCAGGCTCCGAGCCATCAGCCCAGAGCCCGACGCGGGGCTCGAACTCATGGACCGCGAGATCGTGACCTGGCTGAAGTCGGACGCTTAACCGACTGCGCCACCCAGGCGCCCCAACGTTTGGGAACTTTTCGTACCTTTCGAGTGTCACTGAAAATCCTACCTTGGTTTCCTTTTGCCCAGTGAATTTCATCCCAAGAATACGTAAGCTGAACATATCATTTTATTGAAGGGTTTCAGAGCCCAGGGTTTAAATACCTGCTTCCTTCTGACTGGCTGCAGGCATTAAGGAAGAGCGGGCCTGAGACAGAGCGGGGGTAGAGAGTGGTAACCTGGGTTTCACAGTAAGGTTGGCGAGGATCTGAAAACGAGGGCGTCATCGTCAAGTGCTGAAAACCAATATAGCAGCATCAGAAGGCAAGATATAGTTTGAAGATGGGTAAAGGCCATTTCTGTTCTAATGGGTCAAAATCTAACGCTGCCCTTTTATCACATCGTTCTAAAACCTTCAATTAGAATTGATAACGCACATCTCAACTCCTATAAGAGTTCTTTACCTGTTTGATTCTGCGTTTTATTCTGAATAATAAACACTCATTCACTGAGCACATTGCATCTGCGAGGCATTGTCCTAAGTGCCTCTATAGATCGGCACGGTCTAATATAGGGTGCTCTATAATACTGATCTTCACATCAGCTGAATCTGATAATAATACTGATCTTCACATCTTTTCATACATGGGAAAACTGAGGTTCACAGGCACTAGCCCGAGTCTGCAGAATCATCAAGTGTCGTAGTTGTAGCATGACCAATTGTTTTGCTCTGTCCGGAATGGAAGGGCTTCCCAGGATACAGGACTTTGGTTGCTAAAACTAGTACAGTCCCCAGAAAATGGGGAAGCTGGGTCACCCTGCATAGTTGGGTTCAGACTTCAGATCCTTTTGAATCCAAAGCACATGTTCTTTTCATTACTCACCATTTCTTTGTTGAGTGATGTAGTGTCTGTTTCCTCCAATGACAACAATGCTTAGCGCAGTGCTTTGTACATAACAGCACTAGGTAAATATTGAATCAGTGGAGGGATGGGTAGATAATTTCTGTAAGTACAGTTGTGTAATGATAATGTCTATGGTACGTGTAGAAAAGGTTAAAGTCATGGGGTTTCCATCTTCTTTGTTTTGTTTTGTTGTCCAATTATGTTCAAATAGAAAGCTGTT
Organism: Prionailurus bengalensis; assembly: GCF_016509475.1. Taxonomy (NCBI): domain Eukaryota; kingdom Metazoa; phylum Chordata; class Mammalia; order Carnivora; family Felidae; genus Prionailurus; species Prionailurus bengalensis. The sequence continues at coordinate 103,342,218 of NC_057343.1, read as the reverse complement.
AAATGTGCTGGGGAATGCCTCACAACTCCTGGAGGCAAGAGAGGACGGGTGTTTGGGGGAGGGAGTGGGCAGGCAGCCCTGAGTTCTTTGCTGAGTTCCGGCAATGGCCCGTTTCAAGCTCCCGGCGCCATGTCACTGAGCATGGAGTGGGGGGAGCGATGAAGTAGCTCGTCATTCTATTTCCATCTTGCAGACACGATCGATGTAAATAACTGCAAAAGGATAGGTCATAGAAATGATTAGCGAGTGCTAACTTGTGGTGCGTTATCTTCGATTATTTAATATATTTAATTATACATTTACATGACTGACTTTTTAAGAATGACGGTGTTTAAGAGCCAGCTCACCCAAATCCTCAAAACTGAACGCTCAGTTCTTAGAAACCTTCGGTTCCACCAGGTGGGAAGCTGCTGGCCTGACTAGCGGCCCTGCAGATTTTTCCCAGGGGAGAAATTACTCCGGAATGAGCTGCTCAGACCAACCCTATCATCACGCCTATACATAAAAAAAGAGAGACAGAGAGAGAGAGAGAGGGAGAGAGAAAGAACTCAGAGCAGATATCTCTGTGATATATCAAAAGAACAGGGCGTATTTTCCAGAATGAAGTACCAAAACCATCAAGGTGAGACTTTGGAGGACTTTAGAAATTTGGTGGGCAGCTAAGGCTTATGATTGGCTACATTTCATAGAGGAAAGCAGTACTCCCACATAATTGCGTGTCTTTCCTTTAATTGACTGGCGAAAACAGAATTCAGCCAATTTCCTGGAGAAATGTGCTGATGTAGTTTAACCTGTGTGTATTTATGTTTAGAGTGCGAGGATTTCATTATAATATTGTTCCATCTACATACTGAGATATAAATAGCTAAAGACAACCGCAGTGTTTGTGATATTCTGTTGGTTCTATACCACTCTTTCCTCAAATGAATCTTATATAATAAAATTCACAATTAGGAATAGGAGTAATTAGGGAGGAGTCACTATAAATACTTCTCTAGTCTAAAGGAGATTTATATATATAGCACTTAGTCAAAACAGTGACTATAGGGATAGTATGCTTTTCTTGTTTGGAGATCTGAGCTCTATTGGAAAAAGAATTAACTCTAAAATTGTGTCTATGCAAGCAAAGCAAAATGAATCCCCAAAGTAATTACCCATCACTATCGAAGCAGAAAACATAATGATGAAGCAAATATGCTTTTCCAGGTACATCGACTTTGCTCCTCATTTTTTCCAGGATGGGTTCAAGGTACCAATGTTCTTGTGTTTGGCAAAAGTTATGTCCCAGTTCCTTACCATCAAGGAGATGGCGTCTAGAGCATCTTGGTGACTACCCTCTGGATGAAAGAGGATCTAAAATGCCCAGAAGATTCTATCTAGATCATGTCCTAGAACAGACCAATGCATGGCCAGTAGCACCAATATCTATAAAGATCTTCAGGATCCTAAAATATGGCTATGCATATTGGCTACCTTTGGTACAAGAATGATATAGAGTGAACAGGGTCACCTGGAGTTGTGCACCAGTAGACCATTAGGGACCCTCATGTTGTCCATCAACAGGTACAAATGTTCCCTGGCCATGTGCCTGATACTCCACTAAGCCCTGGGTTTCTATCATGAAAAAGCCACGTGAGTATCACCTCATAGCATTCCAGGTAGACGATCAGACCCTGCCTGGGCGGAATGCTCTTGAAAGGACTCAAGCATAAGTTTTTAGCAATAGCTTCAGATAAGGTTATACACTCATGGGAATATACTGGCAAGATGGTAACCTTTTTTTAAGTCAAGTTTATTGAGGTAAAATTTTTACATTAAAAAAAAATCATTCTTTTTAAACGTACATTTGATAAATTTTGACAAATGCTTTCAGGTGTGTGTGACTCCTATCATCCCACTCCTTTAAGCTTTCACTGTGTTACTATGAATGAAAATATCTTTAATCCTGCAGTTATCTTATGAACAGCAAGAATATGATCTGCGTTTCATATTTTACCAGTAGAAGCATTAAATTTGTTCAGTGTAAGTCTCTCAATATACTCTATTTTTTTCAGCCTGTTGGACCACGCTTCATTATGTTCATTATAGTAGGGCTATCAACAAAGCAAGGCACTCCTGGTGTCTTTCCTATGCGGAAAAGATTTGGCCAAATCATGTGGCCAGAACCTACATGTGGTAGGTTCTGTGCAACTAAAAACACTGAAAAACTGCTAAAATAAAAATAGAAAAGCAAAGCGCTCACACACAAGACTTTTTTGCAAAAAGCTAACTTGGATTTCTCTTGCACTATGCTCCTTCGACCTCCAGTTCTCCAGTCGGTGCCCCCGGTATAACAGTGGCAAGAAGTTCATAAGGTAGTATTAGAAAGCTAGTGGGTTGGGGCGCCTGGGTGGCTCAGTCGGTTAAGCGTCCAACTATGGCTCAGGTCATGATCTCATCACTCATGAGTACAAGACCTACATCAGGCTCCGCCATGAGAGTACAGACCCTACTGGAGATTCTCTCTCCATCTTTCTCTGCCCTTCCCCCACTTGCACACGTATGCGTGCTCCCTCTGTGTTTCTCAAATTAAATAAACTTTAAAAAGAAAAAGAAAAAAGAAAACTAGTGGGTCTTGGCATTCTTTTTTTTAAATATTTTTTTAAACGTTTATTCATTTTTGAGAGAGAGAGAGACAGAGCACTGGCAGGGGAGGCGCAGAGAGAGAGGGAGACACAGAATCCGAAACGGGCTCCAGGCCCTGAGCTGTCAGCACAGAGCCCAACGCGGGGCTCGAACCCGCGAACTGTGAGAGGGTGACCTGATCCGAAGTTAGACGCTTAATCAACTGAGCCACCCAGGTGCTCCTGGGAATTTTTAATACACGAGACACAGGGAATGGCCTCTCAGTTTCATCTCCTCTTCATTTGCCCCGTTCCGGCCTCCCCTCCTCCAAAAGAAGTAAGGCCATGTTAGTGGATATTACTGAGATTTTTTCCAGGTCTGTTCCAGGTCTACCTCATAGATACGTTCCACCTCAAAGAAAGTGGCCCCACCCAGCGTAAAGTGAAAAAAAGTCAGTCACCTGGGCAAATGACTGGGTAAAAGGTATGCACAGACGTTTGACAAAGAGTTGCCGGCAGGCATAGTAGTGGAAAGATACAACCTTTGGGTGGATCTTTCCCCGGTTCGCTTCCCAGTAACTCACTGTGTGGATGCGTGGCACGTACTTGATCGCTGCATGCTAGAGGTGCTCATCTGTAGGATGTAACCAATGTGCATCTTGGGCGCTTGTTGGGAAAAGTCAGTGAGGGTGACCTAAGGTTTTCCTCAGCCGAACTCCGAGCACATAGAACATGCTCGATCATTCCCGTTCCTTCCTCCTTAAAAGTTAGTATCAAAACCCACTTGAAATGGTCGAGACTATCTATAGACCCCAAACCCCCCATTTCAATGAAGTCCGCTTAGTAAGAAGACAGTCAAGAATGCTGACCCTTAGCAAAAGTCTGAGACTACTTTGAAGGCACAGATCCCCTCTGGGTGGATTTCGTGTCTCATAGCTTCTTATTTCGAGTAAACAAGAGCCTTTTGTGGTAATCTCTCCCACGTGAGCGATGGGAACAGATTGTCTTCCATCTAAAGCAAACGAGAAATTGCTTAAGTAAAGGTAGTGACTGTATGAATCATAAACCACTTTCTCAGATAACAGCCATTAAGCAAGTCTGTGTACAAATTTGACAATTTTTATTTCACCGCCTTTTGACAGCCCTTTAGAAGGGTTTCGGAGAACAAGATCTGACTACAGCTTTCAAAAATTCATCGCTGAGTATTTGTTAACCTTGCTCCCAGTGATAGCTGAAGAACCAGGATAATGCCCTTCAAATGGAGATAAATTACAATCTTTCAAAAGATTATCACGGTCTTAATCGAGTTTGCTCCCAGCAGCTGAACAGCCTGTGACCTTGTTAGTTATACAACAAACGTATCTGCTACTTTATGTTTCTGTAGGTAGTAGTGTAGAGCCTTTAATCTAAATGTTTTCTGTATAGAGAAGGTTGGCTTTACTTCTGCTTTAGTTTCTGCTTCGGGAGATAAAACAGAAGATTCGCCTTATTGAAAGGGTGCGTATCAAGCTAGTTCGGGTATGGTTCAGATTTTTCAAAGACGTGTCCTGTTCACGTCATTTCAGAATTCCACAAAAGAGGAGAGGATGATACAGAGGCTCTCTGGACACCTCTCACTCCGGTTCCCCCAGAGGTTACCTCTCATAGACGTGTAGCATGATTTAAGGGAAAAGGGAGGTGATTCTACGTTCCGAAACAGGCATGGTCTTAACGCCGTTCTGTGATGGTGTGCTGTTACACAGATGAGACAAAGGTAGGGATTGCACAAGCAAAATAGTCAGGAGGATGTTAGGGAAGCCACAGGCACAATTTCTTTGAAAGAACCCATTAGCCAATTTTTCTATATAAATGTAACGAACTGCAGGTGCAGAAGCAAGACTCCAACATAGGGCCCGGTTCGTGAAAGGTACAATCCGTACATCTTGGGAAATGGAAGCACTTTTATCCTGAATATAATGTTACCGTGGCAGGGGAATGGGCACGCCGGCCTTCGCGGATGTCAGCACGTCAGCAGTTAGGCCAAAGGACCAACTTTCCACAGAAGGGAGGGAGAGTTTGAATGGTATTAATTATTAAACGGTAACATTTACTCCTAGATGCTTCTTGTCTGTGCCAAGAGAGAACATCTGTGGGCGCTGAGCACAGGCAGGTTTGGGACAGCCATGCAGATTCTGTGAGGTCTCGCAAAAGCCTCCCCAGGAAACAAGGTAATTCAGGAAGCTAAGCATTTATTCTCACACTTAGACTCTTAACCTCTCTCTGCAAGCGGACGACTGTGGTGCCGAGAAGGACGTTATGACTTACCCCGCGTGGCGGAGAAGAAAAGTCTTGCCAGGGCTATGCGAAATGCTTACAGTGTCCCTCGTCCCGAAGGAGAAAGCTCAGCATCACGGCCACGGCCACTCCAGCAGCGGCCACCATTTGTGTGACTGCATCCGTGCATTCTGTTCCCTGCCTCCCCTTGCCACTCCATTTTAGGGTTCTTTTGTAAGTGTTCCTGACACTTTGTTTATCTTTCTTTTAAACACCCTGCCAAGATTATGTCTGAAGACGAGAAAAAGCCCTCCATTTTTCACTTGTTACATCTGTTGCAAGGGAAACAATTTAGCACCGTTCTCAAAACACGAAGAATGTTTCGAGACTCTCCAAAGTCTCTGGCAAACTGCTGGAGCCCAAACACAAAAGGGACAAAATTAATTTTCACACACGATGCTGCTTAGGTGGAATCGGACGTTTACTTGATGTTCTAATCTCTCCATTATTGAAAGGGTACCCGGTTGTTGAGGAAAAACCCATTTTCCCTCTTCGCCTCACAAGCAGACACATCCCTCAAGCTGCCATACTTCCCTTGTGAAAGGGGCATATTAATGAAAGACAACCCGTGTGGATGTCTCTGGAGGACTTGGGGATAAAGCGTTTTTATGACTTCGTAAATCCAATCTGGGATTTCCTTGGTTAACCTAAGGAAGTTCGTTAACCTGATTTCATTGGTCGCAAACATGTGGCAAGGATCTCTTTTCTTTTGCTGACGGCATGGCACATAGTCATTCCTTTCTTTAGATTTCGCCGACCTGCTTAGAAACGGGTGCCCCAAATGCAGGGCTTAAGCAGTCTCTGGTGACAGTGCTGTGGCTCATATGGGCAGAAGGAAGTTTATAAGGAAGTCGAAGAAAAAACATGTTTCGTAAGAGAGTCTAGAGACCGCTTTGGAATTTTAGGCTTAACTCACCATTGTAAATCTGATTTTCATGTCATCAGATTTCAGCTCCTGGCTTTTCATTAGCTAGACTGGCTGGATGCCCTCCCCTTCCCCCACTCCTGACCTCTCCTTGATCCCTTCACCTCTTGATATTTGAACCATACCTTTTCTTCCCAAGAGCTGGATAATACTTAGAAGATAGAAAACTCCTAACAGAATGGCCGGAATTTTCCACCAAGGGCTGTGTCGTCTGTGTATTAATACCGATCGATTCGTGACCAACATTTTGACCAGGTTGGGGAGACGTATCTCAACTAAAGAAGTACAGCCCAAAACGTAACTCCCTAATTGTTATTGGTCTCTTTCTCACTCTAAACATCCAAGAATGTTGGCGTGCCTGCGTGGCTTAGTTAAGCATCAGACTCTTGATTTCGGCTCAGGTCATGATCTCACAGTCATGAGATAGAGGCCTGTGTCAGGCTCAGCACCGAGCAGAGTCTGCTTGGGATTCTCTCTCTCTCTCCCTGTCTCTCTCCCTGCCCCTCCCCTGCTCATTCTCTCCCCTCTCTCTCTCTCTCTCAAAATAAATAAAAACTTAAAAAAAAAAAAAATGGTGCACCTGGGTGGCTCAGTCAGTTAAGCATCCAACTTCGGCTCAGGTCATGATCTCAGGTCCATGAGTTCGAGCCCTGCATCAGGCTCTGTGCTGGGAGCTCGGAGCCTGGAGCCTGCTTCGGAGTCTGTGTCTCCCTCTCTCTCTGCTCCTCCCCTGCTCACACTCTGTCTCTCTCTCTCTCTCTCTGTCTCAAAAATAAACAAAACATGAAAAACATTTTGCATTCCAAAAAATTTTTAAAAACCAATCCAAGAATGCAGTTTTCCTTAATTCACTGAAAACCTCCTGCCCTTAGATGTATTTGCTAAGCCCGAACATTCCTGGCAGCCTCTCCCTTCACTGTGCGAGCTTTAAGCTCTCTGTCGTCACAGTTTCGTGGCGTCCTCTTTGTCGTTCCTTCTTCACATCACTTGGTGTCCCATGTGACATGCTCTTTATACATTAACCCCTTTTCCTAACAGAGCTTCTTAAGACGTGGTTCTGCTGTAGCTGTTCGACCAGAAACGCTCCCGTGCCTCCTAGCATTTCTACATGCATACACCTGTTAGGCGGCTGCCCTTGGATGGAGCTCCAGTAATTGTCATGAAGCGTTTCCCTAGCTTTCCTTCTTGCCTGCTATACCGAGCCCTAGCGCCCCATGTGAAGCCCACCACTGAACTCTGGGAAGCCCCGAGGCTCGTCTCTGAAGTTCTGATAAATAAGACTTGCTCTCAAATAAATATAGCTTGTAATTAGATCTTTAGCCCACACAGGTGTGTGATCGTAAGCAGCCCATTGCCGTAGCCAGGTGAGCAGCGTCTCTCAGAAAGTCACGTTCATCCAGAACCTCAGAATGCAGTCTTCTTGGGAAATAGGTAGACTTCTGGCCTCCAGAAGAACCCAGCGAGGACAGCCCCTACCTCCTGAAAGTGTTGGAGAGTTTAAATAAGAGAGTGCATGTGGAGAGTCTGGTACCCACCAAGTTCAAGTCTCTATTTAACCAAATGTTAGTGATGGTAGAGAACATTGCTCAAATGATCTGAGCTCAGTAACCTTGACTCTAAAAAAAACGGGGATTATGATAATCTCCACCTGCCTTCACGGCAGGGTTTTTGTGAGGAACCAATGAAGCTATAAACGTAAGAATTCCTGGCATGTAAGAAACAATCATGAGGCGCGCCTGGGTCCCTCAGTTGGTTAAGCATCTGACTCTTGATTTCAGCTCAGGTCATGACGTCACGGCTGGTGGGATCCAGCCGCGCGTTGGGCTCTCTGCTGACAGCACAGAGACTGCCTGGGATTCTCTCTCTCTCTCCCTCTTTTTCTCTGTCCTTCCCCTGCTCACGCATGTGCTCTCTTTCTCTCTCAAAATAATAAACATTAAAAAGAAAATAAACCATGAAATGTGCCCATCTGTGCTCTTCCTCTGCCTTTTCCCTCCAGCCACTGGCAGCATTGGAATGAGGGAGAGAATCAAAATAAGCAGAATATAGTCACTTCAATCAGGAGAATGAGCACCTGCCTACTGCAGCTCAGAATCCTGGTGGTAACTTTGTTTTCACTTCTTGGTCTTGCGAGGTTGTTAGTCTTTAAGTATCATTTTCAGAAGGGTTGATATTGACATCACTGAACTACAGCAACCTCTGTGTGGACAAAATTGGTAACATTCGTATCAGCATTTGTGTCCATTCAGCAAATCCAGATCTTCCCCCATCCATTCCGTCTCCGTTGGGTTGCACTGCCCTGATGTCATGAAGAGCGATCGCTCTGGAAAGGAAGCAGCCCCACGCTGCTCAGTGCGACTCATCAAACTCTAACCTTGACTTGGTCAGAGAGCACTACGAATGCAATGTTCCTGGGCGCTATGGCAGAGGTCACTAAGAGCTGGGACAGATTGCTTCATAGATTGCAGAAAACGTGCCTCAGAGAGACAGGGTAGTAAATATTTGTGAACTCACTAAACCTCAATGATCCAAAAGCCCATGTTGGGGGCTGTCGCCAGGCTGTAATTTGGTCACATGTGGTGACCACAAGACAAGACGAGACCACAAAAGTACTGTAGAGGAATCAAGTCAGGGAAATACGTGACAGGAACACAGCTTCATGATCAGACATTTGTTCAGTGACCTAGAGTTTTCCACAGTCACCTGGGAGAGGACCAGGCAAATGTACCACCGGCTCCCGTGAGCCTGAGGTGAAGCACGAAAAACCCAGAGACGGACGACCCAACATCCAGACGCCAGAAGGCTGCCCGTGTGATGCCAGCTACTTGTTCAGCAAAGAGACAGTCTGAGGGGGTTGCAAACATCCAAAAACCTTTCCAGGGGAATATAAGGGATAAAAATATTTTTTTAACGTTTTTATTCATTTTGGGGAGACGGAGCGCGAGCAGGAGACGGGCAGAGAGAGAGGGAGACACAGAATCCGAAGCAGGCTCTGGGCTCTGAGCTGTCAGCACAGCGCCCCACGCGGGGCTCGAACCCACGAGCCATGAGATCATGACGTGAGCTGAAGTCGGACGCTTAGCCGACTGAGCCACCCAGGTGCCCCAAGGGATAAAAATATTGAAGGTATAGAAAATATATGGCTTTGGAGTCATACAGCCCTTGGTATGAATCTGGCTTTGACATGCACTAAAGTGGCCTTGGAAATGACTTCTCTAAGCTTCACTTGACCCAAATGTAAAGTGGAGATAAAAATAACCTGCCTTGCAGGCTTGTTGTGAGATGTGACTGAAGTTATACATGAAAGCACCCTGGGACAGAAGATTAGGAAAAAAATGATTCCTTCCTTCCTTCTTTCCTTTCTTCCTTCTTTTCTTCCTTCTCCTTTCTTCCCTGAGTTCCTATAAAGTCACTTTCCCAAGATAAAGAAGAAAGAGCTTTTACCTTCCTTATAAAACAATCTTTTTCTTGTTCATGTGACATTAAGATTCAAGCGGTCCTTTTCTTAGTAAAAGCGAGACTTTGGTAACGTCTGACAGACACCCCTAGATTTCTGAAGTTGGGGGACCATCTGAATGTAAGCTCCCTCTCCACTTGTCACTGGGCAAAGCACCGCTTACTATAAACAAGAATGTGCCTTATAGATCCACTTCGATGTTCCTCAACGCTAATTTGCGATGGGACAGGCATCAACAGAGAAAAAAAAAATGATAAAAATGGCGAATCAGTAGTCACTAAGTCATCTGCGGGGGGAGGGGGGTCATAGAGCTGAAAACGATACAAGGAAAGAGGAGGCACACGGGAACACCCCCTGACGGCAGGGAGTGACTTGGGGCGTCCAGTGAGAGATTCCGACTTCAAAAGGCTGGGTGGCTTGGGAAGACGCCAGCTCAAAGTACTAGGAAGCTTGGCTTAAAATAGCAGAAACAGGGGCGCCTGGGTGGCTCAGTCGGTTAAGCAGCCGACTTCAGCTCAGGTCACGATCTCGCGGTGCGTGGGTTCGAGCCCCGCGTCGGGCTCTGTGCTGACCGCTCAGAGCCTGGAGCCTGTTTCAGATTCTGTGTCTCCCTCTCTCTCTGACCCTCCCCCATTCATGCTCTGTCTCTCTCTATCTCAAAAATAAATAAACATTAAAAAAAATAATAAAATAAAATAGCGGAAACAATGGATTTATTGGCTCATCTATATGGAAGTCCAGGTACAAGTGAGGCTCTGGCTTTGGTGGGTCGGCCCATAGACATAGGTTATTTGAGTCTTCCTTCTCTGCAGAATGAGTGTTTGCTCAGCATTAGGGCCCCCTACGCAGGATTGGGACTGTAGCCATCAGAGCCATGGAGTGTTCTTATTCTCATTTAGTGGTGGGAGGGGGGACCAGGCTTCTCATAGTTCACACACCTCCCGGAAGTCTGTCATCACTTTGCATTAACCGGATTTGGGTCACATATTCATTACTGCAGAGAGAAGGCAACTTAGCCCTCTGCCACTCGGCTCTCTGCTGGGTCAGCTTCCCTTGTGGGGGTCAGCTTCCCTTGAGGAATGGGAGCTGTGTCAAGGGACTCAGATACTTGAATAAAACTGACATTTATTGGGAAGAAGAAAGTATGAAGGGGTCCAGGATAGGCCGGCAGCCTTTTATCCTGCAGAAGATTAGAGAAGCACAGTTTACAGATTTCTGAGGGTCAGTTTTTCCTATGGGAGCTGGACCCTGGGGGGGGGGGGGCGGGGGTGACAATGTCACGTGGAATGACTGGCGAAGTCACAGCTGGACATTCTTCTTAAGTCCCGGGAAGTACATTTGCTTGACTGTTGTGTTGTTTGGTTTTAACTGTATTACCCGGTCTCTTAAACAATTGTACAACCCCCCCCTCTTCCCCACCAGCACATACAGTAAGGGATTTCCAATTCTCAACGTTTATTTATTTTTGGGACAGAGAGAGACAGAGCATGAACGGGCGAGGGGCAGAGAGAGAGGGAGACACAGAATCGGAAACAGGCTCCTGGCTCCGAGCCATCAGCCCAGAGCCCGACGCGGGGCTCGAACTCCCGGACCGCGAGATCGTGACCTGGCTGAAGTCGGACACTTAACCGACTGCGCCACCCAGGCGTCCCGGGATTTCCAGTTCTCAAGTCCTCTGCGCTCTGTCCCTGAGCCTGTGCATCAGGTAGTGCCCTCACTACAGTCGGGGGTCCTGGGAGTTTGATCACCTCGTCAAAATCAGTAGTTCTTAGGGGCTCCTGGGTGGCTCAGTCAGTCGAGCGTCCAACTCTTGATTTTGGCTTAAGTCATGACCTCACGGTTCGTGGGATCAAGCCCCACCGTCAGTCTGTGCACTGATCGCATGGAGCCTGCTTAGGATTCTCTGCCTCCCTCTCTCTCTGCCCCTCCCCTGCTCACACACTCTCTCTGTCTCTCAAAATAAATAAATCAACATATAAAAAAAAAAAGATCAGTGGTCCTTTTTTTTTTTTTTTCAAGTTTATTTATTTATTTAGAGACAGAGGGAGCAGGGGAGGGGCAGAGAGAAGGAGAGAGAATCTCGAGCCAGCTCCGTGCTGTCAGCGCAGAGCCTGATACGGGGCCAGAAGTCACAAACGGTGAGATCATGGCCTGAGCTGAAACCAAGAGTAGGACGCTTAACCAACTGAGCAACTCAGGTACCCCAAAAGATCGGTGGTTCTTTTTTTTTAAACCTCTTTTTCATATTTTAATTTATTTTTTAGCAAGAGAGAGAGAGAGAGAAAGCATGAGTGGAGGAGGGTGCAGAGAGAGAGAGGGAGACACAGAATCCAAAGCAGGCTCCAGGCTCCGAGCTGTCAGCACAGAGCCCGACGCGGGGCTCGAACTCACGGACCTTGAGATCAAGACCTGACCCAAAGTCAGATACTTAACCGACTGAGCCACCCAGGTGGCCCGATCGGTGGTTCTTAACGTGACAAAGTATAGGATCTCTTGGAATCACCTGTATGAGAGGTATGAGACAAAGATTGGATACCTATATATTTTTTAATCCCAGACAAGAGGGAATTAAAGACTGGGAAACCGAAGGCTGAGATGGAAGAGAACATTTTTTCACTGCATATTGTTTTATGTGGCTTGAATTTTGTTTTTCTGTCAAGTGTATTTCATTCTCTTTGACCTGGGTGTTTTATTCTCTTCCTCTCCTTACCTTTTTTATGCTTCCGATGTTTCTAAGGTGCATCCAGAGCTGAGTACTATTCATGTATATGGTCGAATATTAAGCTTTGCGTTGGATACTCCAGGGACCAAAAGTGTTTAGAATTTTTTCCCTTTCTTTCTTTCTTTCTTTTTTTTTTTTTCCAGAGTCATAATGGAGCAGGTTGCCTTGTTAGGTCAGTGCTCGTGCCTGCCTCAAATTCTCGGATTCATTTCTTTTCTGGTTTGTGCACAGACCGCAAAATGTCAAATGCAGCCCATTTCTTGCAACGAGAAAATGTAGATGACCAGGGAGTTTTGTTGACAGATACCGAAAAGGAGAGTTGCACGGAAGGCTGTTCGGCTTTCTTCTGAGAAAGTAAGGGGAGGAATCTCTTGCCAGTACAATCCCCTCTGTGCTGTTCCCATCGGCCCAGGGACCCATGTGTGTCAGTGACACACGGAGACCAGTGTGAGACAATCTCCTTGTTGGTGTTCGTTCCAGAAATCTATTCTAATTGATCAGAGGCTCCGCTCCCCTTTGAATTACAACCCTAAGAAGCAGGAATCACTGACAGGTTGTTTTAAGCCCCTTCCCGCTAGCAATTTAAAGAGCTAGAAGGTTGGTGGAGAGAGATGGGTTTAGATGTCATTAAAACGGGAGACGTTTTTTCAGAAAAGGACATGTTTTGTTCATCTTTTGTAGTTACTTCTAGTCCGATGGAAGTCACCCACCGATGGAAATTCAGTGTAGCCAAGTGGTCATTTTCACAAGAATAGTCCAGACCGCTCGTGGCCCAACCAATTACTCTCTTTCACCTGTATGTACGTTACCCCGGATACTTTTTAACCTGCGTGTAAATTGCCTGACGAATCTCTAGGCGTACGTATCATTAATGGTGAAATGTGTGCCGTATACTGAGTGACTCCGTCTGAGGGGACACTGACTGGGGCCACTGGTACCAAATTTCCCACAGCTCTCTGTTTTGTTTTGTTTTTTGTTTATTTTGAGAGAGAGAGAGAGAGAGACAGAGCAGGCCGGGGAGGGGCAGAGAGAATGAGAGGGGGAGAGCCCACGTGGGGCTTAAACTCCCGAACCGTGAGTTCCCGACCGGAGCCCAAATCAAGAGTTGAACACTTCATCTGGGGCGCCTGGGTGGCGCAGTCGGTTAAGCGTCCGACTTCAGCCAGGTCACCATCTCGCGGTCTGTGAGTTCGAGCCCCGCGTCGGGCTCTGGGCGGATGGCTCAGAGCCTGGAGCCTGTTTCCGACTCTGTGTCTCCCTCTCTCTCTGCCCCTCGCCCGTTCATGCTCTGTCTCTCTCTGTCCCAAAAATAAATAAACGTTGAAAAAAAAAAAAGAGTTGAACACTTCACCAACTGAGCCACCCAGGCACCCCTCCCACAGCTCTCTTAAAGTTAGCCTGCACCTAGGGCCTGGGAGTTCACCCACGAAAGACAAAAGATTCAGATTAGTTTCAGGAACTGAGAAGAGAAGGTAGAAGAGACCAACATCTTCCTCAGGCTACTTCCCCTTCCTGAGTTATTGACAGGAAGGAAGCCAAATTTTGTGTTTCTCTCTTTTTGGTTTTTTCTGCTCCCATTCATCCACCTATGCCTTGAATGTCTAAATACGCAACATAGGATATCGTTACGACCGAATCAAGTTCTGCAGCATACATATTTTTTATTGAATGAAATTTGATATTTAGCATTCTACAGTGCTTTAAAAATTGAAGAACTTTTTTTTCCCCTTTCATTCAGAGAAGGGAGCAGAGAATTAACATGTCAAGTTCTGGGGCACCTGGGCGGCTCAGTCAGTTGAGCGTCAGAGTTCAGCTCAGGTCATGATCTCGCAGTTTGTCAGTTCGAGCCTCGCCTCGGGCTCTGTGCTGACAGCTCAGAGCCTGGAGCCTGCTTCGGATTCTGTGTCTCCCTCTCTCTCTCTCTCTCTCTGTCCCTCCCCAGCTTGCGCTTTCTGTCTCTCTCTCAAAAAGAAATAAACATTAAAAAAAAATTTTTTTAATGCTGAATTCCTATTGTGATTCAGACATATGGTGGACTTTTTTATGTTTTCTGGTTTAATCCTTGTAACCATCCTGCAAATTAGTTATATTGTATTATTTAATATTAATCCCAGATAGGGTCTACATTGTGGTGTCTCTGTTAGGGCCCTTTCAGGTGCTGAGGACATTGGGATCCTACCAAGAATTCAATCTGATGGGAAAGACAACATATGAATGACTAATCACAAAACAGACACAAAGGTACCTTAATAGGTACACAAACAGAAGGCTGTGGAAGGCATGCTTTTAACATTAAAGTCTCTCCAATGGAAGCACCAATCAAAACTGTAAACTTATCCTCAAGGCAAATTCTGAGGTAGCTGCAGAGGGACTCCAATATTTTGATACAATCAATTTACCAAAAACAGGTGGATGATTAAGTAGGACTATCAGCCGCTCTTTCTTTTTTGTTTCTATTAGGCAACATGGAGAAAGTGCCCCTCCCCCAAGCCTCACTCTGTCTCACTCTGTCTCTCAAAAATAAATAGATATTAAAAAAAAAGAAAAGAAAATGTTCTTAAAAAATATTTTTTTAATGTTCATTTACTTTTGAGAGAGAGGCAGACAGAACACGAGTCAGGGAGGAGTGGGGGCGGGGGGGGGGGGGGCGGGCACAGAATCCGAAGCAGGCTCCAGGCTCCATGCTGTCAGCACAGAGCCCTGATGCAGGGCTCAAATTCACAAACCGTGAGATCATGACCTGAGCTGAAGCCGGACGCTTAACCGACTGAGCCACCCAGGCGCCCCAGGAACTTAAAGTGTTCTAAGGAGACTTCACTTATTCATTTATACCCCCACATTATTTTTTAAATAATTTAACATGGCTTACAAAACTACATACCGCTGCCCAGGGTAAATGAAAATATTCAGTAGCGACATGACTATATCTCTGTGTGTCAATTTCCTCTTAATATCTGTTTCCTCCTCCCCGCAAATAACTGTTTCCTTTTTCCTGGTTTCAGATCTGTTTTAAGTCACTGTAGCTATTCTGGCTATCTTGGGTTTCCTCTGGAACTGATTTGGTGCCTCCCACAGGCCCCAGACTGCCTGACTTATCTGCCCATGGGGACTGTGTGTCCTCTTCCACCAGGACAATTAAGTCTCCAAACTACTTAGGCAGGACCTTTTGTCTGAAGCAGATCTGTTTATCAGAGAGCAATTGGGTTGCATGTATAGGAGCCTCAATAAACAGGATATCCCATCTCAAATTTATGGCCTCTTGGCACACACAAGAATGCCTCCCAAGGAAGCATGATTCTCGAGAAAGCCACGGTGCGTCATCGACCACAGTTGCTGAAAGGAACAGGCTAGGCATTGGCACTCCCAGGTTGAAGTACAACAATTAGTGCCTTTTTAAAACGTGTGCAACTTTTGGATTAATTTCGGGATGGGAAATCATTAGCATTCTTAATTTAAAGAGGAAACCTCTGGACAAGAGTTTGCAGCTATAAATCAATAATAAAGATTTTCTCTGAATTATGATGTTTTCACCTGACTCTGGAATTGGATTTTTTTTTCCCTCTCTTTTCATTTTTGAGGCTTTGAATTTGACTTAACATACTGACTCTGTCAGGCTCCTGTGGTGAATTGATAATGAAATTAGGCGAGACAGGGTCCATTGACTTGCAAGACCAATGCCATTAGTTGTCTTCTCTCTGTTTCTGCAACTGGTTTGACACCCGCTTAGTCACCTTGATCTTGGCACTTGGCTCTGACACTGACACTCAGGAGAACAGAGCTCAGAATGGGGGTGAGGAGGTAGCACGGTAAATAGATGTTATTTAAAAAAAAAAAAAAAGGTGAAAATCAATACTTCCATTAACATCTGGAAGCAGACTTTTCAAAGAACGTTTGTATGTTTAGCTGACAGTAATGTACCAAGAAGACCAGTTCCTTTAAGGGTCACAAATTACATGACTATCACTTTGGTGTCCCTTCGTTTTTCTCTCCATTTTGCCCAGAAATGTCACCGGTAGATTTTTAAACTAAGACAAAATGAAAGGAAACAAAGAGAAAACTCTGCCTGGCAAAAATACTAAAATAGTGGTTACCGGTTTCAGGAGAGAAGATCTGATTAAATTCTAGTGCTATCCGTGAAAATGATTAGTCGTGTGCAACAAAATGAGTATGCTCTGGAGGTGGGTCGTCCTAGGCGTTGATTTGTACGTATGTGTCCCTTGTAAATTCGGTACTATTGCTAACATGTCACTGAGATTATCTGCTGCCCAGTGGATTGTAAGCTCCTGGTTTGGTTGTCACATCATCCTCAACTTTAGGATTCAGGCCCGGCCTTTGCATTCCCTGGTTCCGTGACTTCGAGAAGTCCAGCAACGTACCTGAGGCGCCATTGCCTCATGTGGCAAAATGGCATTGGAAGGAACAAGTGATCCGTGTGTGGAGATGCCCGCACACAAAAGCATCTCAGTGGATGCTAGTCCCCTACCGCCCCGTCCATGGTTCATGGTTTTTCATTTGTCCCATGTTAGTTCCCTTACCTCCTCCACATTGCTGTCTCCACTCTACAGCTGTAGAGTGATCCTTCTGGACAAAGGATGATGGCAGTAGTCGGGGACTTTGGGAAGCGATTGATGCGGGAGCCTTCCCTCCAGTGAAGGAGGCTGGGTACCTCTCCCGAGGCTGCCTCCCCTTCTACTCCTCTGGCATTCTTTGCTGGTGCCTGTTCACAGGATCCAAAGCCTGGGAGGACCGCCCATTATATCAGGTAGTTTGGGGAGTGGGGCCCCTCTGGCCTCTGGGGACAGAGGTCCTCAACCCAGCAGATAAAAAAGAGATGTAGATTCTCAGCTTGGATGTGGAAGACACAGTTACTCTCAACCGGATCCTTTTTTTTTTTTTTTTATGTTTATTTTCGAGAGAGAGAGTGTCAAAGTGGAAGAGGAGCAGCAAGAGAGGGAGAGGGAGAGAATCCCAAGCAGGCTCCACACTGTCAGCACAGGGCCCACTGCAGGGCTGGATCCCATGACCCACGACCTCATGACCTCAGCCAAAGTCGGATGCGTCACCAGCTGAAGCATCTCCGCTTGATTCTGATCTTCAAGAAAGGGCACGTGTAGGGGCGCCTGGGTGGCGCAGTCGGTTAAGCGTCTGACTTCAGCCCAGGTCACGATCTCACGGTCCGTGAGTTCGAGCCCCGCGTCGGGCTCTGGGCTGATGGCTCGGAGCCTGGAGCCTGCTTCCGATTCTGTGTCTTCCTCTCTCTCTGCCCTTCCCCCGTTCATGCTCTGTCTCTGTCTCAAAAGTAAAATGAACGTTAAAAAAAAAAATTTTTTTAAAAAGAAAGGGCACGTGTAGAACAAAGAAGTGCTGAAAAACTCCAGAGGAAATGAGATCTTAGCATCCAAATGAGCAAAAGACAGGAAAGTTCATCAGTATCTGACAGGCATCCTAGACCGTGGAAAAGCAGATTAAAAAAAGTTCAGAAACCATCCGCATGTTTGGTCCCACGGCCACAGGGTTTCCAAGAGGCAGAGATAGGTCCAGAAGGGATAGAAAATGAAATTCTAACTATATCATAATAAGGAGCCGAATACGTTAGAGAAACCAAAGAAGTCGATTCGGTGGCTGAGAGAGCTTTCCTTCGAGCAGCGAGTGTGGAAAGCCTGTTGGAAAGATCGAAGAACTTGCGGCCAAGAGCGAAGGCAACGCAAAGGCACAAACCTGGCAGAATGGTAGCATAAAGGACGAAGTGAGAAAAATAGGCTCAAGTTTGCTGGGGGAGGGGGAGGGGGGAAGGGATAAGGGAAAAAATGACTTGGACCAGCGTGTAAGGAGCAGGACAAGGAACTCTTGGTCACAGTGTTGCGACTGTGACGTCACGTCAACAAGACAAAGAGCCAGTCGAACTATTCGGCTCTTGCTGGGCTCTGTCTTCTCCGCCAGAAGAATGACCTCAGACCCAACATGGGAAGATGCCTGGCAGATGCGCCGAGGACTGAAAATGCAAAGCGGTAAATGCTGGTGGCGCGCGCCTTCGTGACTTTCTCTAGGGGGGCGGCAGCAGGGCGCAGGACCACAGAGGGGGGACATCCAGGAGCCGGGCCACCACACGAGGTGACGAAGGAGACGTGCCAGGGGACAAAGGAGGTAGTGGAGAGAGCCAGGGATGATAGAATTGCCGGAACAGCCCATCAGAAAGGTCCTAGAAAAGATGTGCATGCGGGGCGCCTGGGTGGCGCAGTCGGTTAAGCGTCTGACTTCAGCCAGGTCACCATCTCGCGGTCCGTGAGTTCGAGCCCCGCGTCGGGCTCTGGGCTGACGGCTCGGAGCCTGGAACCTGCCTCGGATTTCGTGTCTCCATCTCTGTCTCTGACCCTCCCCCGTTCATGCCCTGTCTCTCTCTGTCTCAGAAGTAAACATTAAAAAAAAATTTTTTTTTTTAAATAAAAAGATGTGCCTGTGCTGTTTGAGGTGGGCGTGGAAAAGGGAAGGGTTTCGCACGTCTTCTTTGGAAGCAGAAAGCAGGCGGGGGAGGGAAGGATGTGGGCAGAGAGCAACCGCATGAGCCTGGTCATGGAGACAGAAGTTTGGGGTAAGTGTCACAGCGAGAATCCAGGTTGGCCAGAGTCACGGGTTACGTTCCGGAAAATAGCTGGCTGTATAAAGCAGCCACGGAAGGAAAGATAAAGTCTAGGTGCAAAGGGTTTATTATCCGTCGGAAAGTTCACAACAAGGGCTCCACACGCGATAAGGGGCTGAGAGCTCGCTGGGGCAAAGAAAGCGAAGAGAGACATTCATAGACCTCTTCCTGGGGACACCATGTGATTGGAATACACAGCTCAAACCTGAAGGCATGGAGAGGTCTGCAAATTTTATCATGCTTTGTGTGGGATTGCCTCACGAATGGTACAACTGTTGAACCACTTCTTTCCCTATTAAAGGCGGGCTATCCGGGTTACTTAAGTGTTGAATTACAGGGAGTTCATGCTAATAAAGAAAGCTCTGTGGTCCCACCAGAGCTTATAATAAGGGCTCCTAGGGGCCCCCCCGAGTGGCTCAGCAGGTTAAGTGTCCGACTTCAGCTTAGGTCATGATTTTGTGGTCCGTGAGTTCGAGCCCCGAGTTGGGCTGTCTGCTGTCAGCACAGAGCCCCACTTCCGATCTTCGGTCCCCCCCTCTCTCTGCCCCTCCCCCCTCTCAAAAATAAATGATCATTTAAATAACAATAAGAAGAAGAAGACCTCCTAAGATAAACCAGAGATCAAGAAAACTTCCCCGAGGGCATGATATGCGTGCGGGCTAAGCGCTTGCGGAAAAGTAGAACTTAGCCTTAAGTACTGCACACCCTGGGAGTGCTAAGTCTTTCTTGGGATCTGGGTGCCTCGCTCTCCAGAGAAATGTTGCCACATGGAAGCTCTGCCAGGTGAGAAGCCAGAGGCAGCTAGTTAGGAGTCACTGACACAGAAGGAGCGCTGCGTTATCAGATCTGTGAACCCTTCCTCTATGGAGGGGGAATTTGATCTCATACTGAGTTCGTCAAGCATCCGGATCAAGCTCAGGGGCTCCAGACCCAAATATCTGGATTTGAATCCAGGCTCCGCCATGAATCCCATTGATTTCCGTTATGTCCTATGTTTACGTGGTATGTTTAGCAACTTACTGCAACATTTTGTAATACATTGCACAGCACTGCTGGCCGCATGAGATGAATGTATAAACGCAGGTCACGGGTCTATAATAACAGTGCCTGGAACACAGCAGTCATTCAATACGTATTCGCACCTGGTGAATAAAAGTTATAATAAAACAGATAGGTTTGTAGCATTATCTCATAGAATGTTTTCACAATCCAAATTGTAGAACAAGGTAATCCGAGTTATCTGAGAAAAAGAGTCCGAAGTGTTCAGCCAGAGATGAGATGATGATCCGGAAGAAACAAGGAAGAGCAGCCACCTGCCTTGGTTGGGCATTGAATTGGACGGTAGGTAAACTTTGTGACTTTCTGATTCCATGGTTTCATGTGAGATCTTCATTTCAGCTGAGACGCGTTCCCGGTAGCAAATTATTCCTTAAAGGTCTTGTAGGGGCTTCCTTATCAGGAGAAAATATCTTTTTCAGGTTCATAAGACCACAGGTCTTAACCTAGGGCCTCGCTGTGTCTTTCTCCTTGTGTTGAGTCAAATCCCAGGGAACAGTGCATATTCATTCACTCAACAAGGTGAAAACAAACCTTGAAACAAACAGACTTTTAAAAAGCCCTGCATTCCAAAATGTGAAACAAGGGATTGGGAGTTGACTATCAAACTGCCACGAGCATTTTTGAAAACACTTCGTGGTCATTAGTGAACTGGTGGCATTACTTTCTCATCGAGTCGGCCATGAGCGATAAGGATCGCGTAGGAAATAGAAAAAATATTTTTTTTCCTTCAAGGCCTTTCCTCAAAATTCTTGATCCCAGTGCCAGCCCTGATAATCGGTGGATTATCTGGGTTCTCGAAATGCAGCAAAGAATCAAAGGCGATTTATAAGGAAACAGCCCGTTTTACTGAGAATTCAGCCAGGTTGATTGGCTCAGTGGTTAGAGTCACAGCCGCTGCGCCGAGCCCCAGAATGGTCAGTGCAATTAATGCAATTAAAGTAATTAGTCCTGGCAGCTGTAAGGTCAAACAGAGGTAGCTTTGTCACAACAATCTGCCGCTGCAAAATTACTGACATTTCCAACTAAATTATATTCTCTAAATTGTTGCCTTAATGCTAAATAAATAAAGTTATGCTAATGTAGGGACTGATTACAGATTGAAATGAGCACAATTGCTTGTTCTCCAGTCTGCGAGGGTTAACATTTTTTAAAAACATAATTAATGGCCTTTGCTTACTGTCTCTGGTTATAGACCCCGCAGTCCCATTTGCATTCTTCTGCAATCTGCTGACAGTGCTAAATGTCTACGAAGAAAGATCTCATCTGCAGGCGGAAAATGCGCTTTTCACGTCATCAAGCTAAAACTTGTTATGGTTTCGGGCCAGTGTTAATAACAAAGAGGACCAGAAAGGGAATGAATGGATACGAAGGAGGCTAGAATCCGTTTTTCTTTTCAGTCTTGTGATCCAAGCCTTTTCTGGAGTCAATGTGAAATGTAATTGCTCTTTTGACCTCTATCTTCTCTCTCCCCAGGTCTGAGGAAGAGCTACACTGGTTGATTATTGCAGGAATGAAAGGCACTCTGACCTTGTGGACCGACCGCCTCGCAGCTTTCAATGCTGCCCATTATACCGAAGGCAGGCAACTCCTGGAGAGAGGCGGAATCTACAGGAGAGCTGCTCCCTGGGCAACTTGCCAGAAAAGGCTTCATCAGCTGCAGTTCAGACATGGCCAGACAGCTCAGGCAGCAAAGGAAACAGCTGGGGGGTGGGGGGTGGAAACAGAGTATATAAAAATATTGTTAGCACGCAGTCTAAAGAGCTCTCCGGCATCTATGCTTTAGAGCGCCTGTGCGACTGTGGCCCCGCGTCATCTGCTTGAACGGAAGGTCCACCTGGGAAGTTTTGCTGAGGAAGGAAGCAGTAACCAATGTAAGTGCAGCTACCAATTTCCTAAAATAGGCTGTCCCGCACCCGCAAGGGTTTATGACAATACTCCTGTGCGAACAGGAATGTGAAGTGATTTTCTAGAAAAAGTAGGTCGGGATATTGAGTTACAACAATGGCTCTAGAGTGTAAATTATTCATGACAAGTCTGGTTGGATTCTTTTAGAATTTATGGTTAACGCATGGATTAGAGAGCAACTCGGGATGAAAACAACCTGCCGTCATCTTCAAGTTCTACAGTTCAGGGAGGCGTTGTTTCAAATCAGCCGGGGTGCCTTTGCGTGGCTCCTAGTTTTAGTCACGGGGGTTTTATTGAGTGTTTATTATGTGCCCAAGCATTGTTGGAAAATAAGTGACGTGTGAAGGGTCTGTATGCATCAGTGAGATTGGTTGACCAACCAGACACAGAAATGGCACCCTTTCCTTTGTCATTCTGTTTTATTCACTGAGGGCCTGTATGCGTGAGGCACGGTGTTACAGCGGCTTTACATTCCGACTCTCATTAAAGTCTTAGGGTAACTTTCAGGTTTGTGTTTTCATCCCCCCACCCCCACCGCCACCCCTTGAGGAAGAATAGATTTTCTGTAGTAATAAAGGCTTTGAAGTCTGGAATTAGCCACACTTGGGTTCAAATTCCATTCTGTTACTACTTGAAAAAAAAAAAAAAAGACCTTGAAAATAGTCTCCATTTTTTCTGGGCTTTGGTTGACTTAGTTCCAGTAATGGAGGGGACTAGATGAACCTAATACATCCCAACTGTGGCCCATTGTGCCCATGAAAATATATATGCCCATCAAATGCTGAATTCAGAAATCCCAATCACCCTCCCCGTAAAAAGAAGGAACCATCCGAGGGAGGGAAAGAATGAGGCGGGAAGGATGGGGAGAATGGTGTTAAAACATAATTTTCAAAAAAGGGTAACATCATGACCCTCTGAGATATAAAAACATATACATGTTAAGGATCTGATTCTACTCGTTAATCAAAGAAGGACCCAACAGATGTGACAACCAGCTGAAGAGAATCTGAAGAGACGCGTTTATAGACCGGGAATATTGAAATGAGTATGCAAATGGCTCAAAACTGGTTTTTCCCAGGGGCAGTGGGGGGAAATCAAGTGAACCTCTACCAGCCAGGGAAGCACCTGCATGTCGCTGAGTTACCTGTAACAGGTGAGTTGTGAAATGGCTCAAAGACAATGAAAGGCGAGAATCAGGTAACAGGAAGGGTGTGCCGTGTGCAGACCGCACGTAGTTTCCCACTGAAGCAAAATTGTTTTCCACCGTGAAAACAGTCATGTGGAATCTGGCATTTCGTTGTGATTTCTGATGCTTCCCTGGGTATCTGGGGAAGGATCTCAGTGGGGATCTTGGTGCGAACAGGAATCACCTGAGAATGTTTCAAAACAGAATCACCCGCTCCAGCCAGCACTGGGGATTCTAATAAAAGGCTCGGAACAATTAGAGGGCCTCTCCAGCTGTTTTCTGAGGTTGTGTGCAGTATTTATAGGCGCAGTATTTCTATCTGATCCTTTGAGGAGCCTTTTGTGACTTTTCTTGATGTAGTTTAAGAGTCGGGACACTATTAAGCGTTTGGTGCACCAAGGGCTAAGGACCAATGGGCACAGGGAAGGCACAGGAAAGTCCAAGGGAAAAATAAGTTTAATAAGAGGGAAGAATAGTATACGAATGGAAATAGGGAATAAGGGGAATCAGCTGAGGCAGAGGCGGGCCGAGGATGTCTCCCGATCGAGCTTTAGGGCTATGCTGTTAATAAAAGCACCATTTCCAACTCATGCCCATGAGGAGTGGGAGTAAGAAGGTTTTGCTTCGAAGGCTCTGCTGCTTTGCAGATTGCCCGCCTCTGTGGGAAATGTAACACGATCATATGGTTTACAAACTTATCAGAGAGCTTATATCCTAATCCCGCGATAATATACAAAATGCTCCCCACACATGGTCTCCCTGCAGTTTTATACTTGGGGTTTTTTCCTTTTCCACACTTACGTCCCACCCCACACACAAATTTTTTTTTTTTTTTGATTAAGAAAAAGATCAACTGAAAGCCTAAATGACGTTTTCCATCTTAACGTATTTTAAAAAAAAATTTTTTTTTAACGTTTATTTGTTTTTGAGACAGAGACAGAGCATGAACGGGGGAGGGTCAGAGAGAGAGGGAGACACAGAATCTGAAACAGGCTCCGGGCTCTGAGCTGTCAGCCCAGAGCCCGACGTGGGGCTTGAACTCGCGGACCGCGAGATCATGACCTGAGCCGTAGTTGGCGGCTTAACCGACTGAGCCACCCAGGCGCCCCCATCTTAACGTATTTTGAAGAACACAATGTTGTAAAGGAACTAGTTATTTCTAGTTCTGAAAGGGAAATCTGTGAAGTTGCCAGTTGAGGCTCAGCTCAGCAACTAAAATGAAATGTGGGGAACTTGGTGGTGCTCCTAGGAAGATTGGGAGTCACTCCAGATTGATAACTCACATGGAGGAAATATGGCGCACGGTCAGCGCATATTAGACCTTGTATTTCGTGAAGCTTTACAAGCTTCTAAGAGAATAATCAAGCGTCATTCT
Source organism: Prionailurus bengalensis (assembly GCF_016509475.1). Taxonomy (NCBI): domain Eukaryota; kingdom Metazoa; phylum Chordata; class Mammalia; order Carnivora; family Felidae; genus Prionailurus; species Prionailurus bengalensis. Next base: position 103,318,036 of record NC_057343.1, on the reverse strand, counting down.
TGAGGTAGAATTTGGAGAAACAGGTAACCCTCGCAGCTGAAACAAGACATCTCAAGATGGGAGGCGATGCTCTCTCGACTAAAAACTTCAGAACGATGGTCACCAGAAAAGGAGGGCTCATGGTTTCTCTAGGTGATGTGGTGCAGCTGGCCAGCAAACCCCGCATTGCCAGTGAAATCCCTGCGTTTGGACAAGTTAGAAAGGGTTAAGCCAACTAACACCTTGAAACAAATGAAAGAATGCCACCAGGGCCTCTCTGAAGTCCAAAGTTTCAAATAAATTGTTTGGTCCAAAGGAATAGTTTCTTTTTCTTCATTGTTTTGAACCTAAGAGATGAAGAAAAATAAATCAATGTCAGATAAAAAAAAAAAAAAAAGCTTCTGGTAGCTCGACACAATATATTAAAAAAAATGAAAATATCGTTTGCTTGTGGGAACAGGAGAAAGCCAATAAAACTTAGAGAAGCTTCCTTCTAATAGTACACGTTGTTAAAAAGGAACTTTAGAGCTATTATTCCTCTTTTGATCTTCCCCCAAAGCTGTGAGGTGTACAAAATCTACCCGAATTGCTCTGCTCTCTAGCTGTCATGTTTTAAATAATATCATACACATACCTTCGAGGTTTTGAAAAGCCCATTCAATGTTTTATATAAAGGGAAGTTACCAGAAATGGGCCAAGAGCATGCTACTAAATATAGCAACGTAATTACTGTCATGTAAATGATCTCCTCTATGTAACAGTTAGAACAATGAGATAAAAGGTTTATCTTGACAAACTTTGAATAAGTAGAGGTGGAATTAATTCAGAATATCCATAACTTCTCCATCCACAGGCAGTGGGGGCGGGGGGGGGGGGCAAGCTACAGTAATTTAAGCGGCAGCACGTTGTTGGGTTTTTTTCCCCCTGTTCATTTGCATTTGGGGAGTTTTTCCACAGTGTATTCATTTGCTGGTGAGATAATGTGTCCCTGCCTGATCAGATAAGAGAGGGATAGAATTACTAATGATGAAAGGAGGCAGCCCAAGGGCAAGAAAGCAAAGCTGCCCTTCCTTCTTTCACCTAATCTGGAAGGATCTGAATTTCAACCGTCCCGCCCCCCCCCCTTTTTTTTTTTTTTTTTGCCTCATGGTGATGGTGGAGCCATTTGCCAAAGCTAGGTTAGGACCCTGCAAACTGAGTTCCACAGATTCTTTTTTTTAAAAGCGCCTTTCAAAGAAAGAATGTGATGTCATCGTGCTGACTGGCTGTTCCATTCTGGCTGTTTGTATGTACTTGGCAGTGAATACGTGGAAGGCAATTGAATTCTACCGCCAGTCAATAAGCATCAGCTGTTTGCGAGGTAGTGTGGAAATCATCAACAGCAACAGAGGTCTCGTCCTGGGGAAAAAAAAAAAAAAAAATTCTGAAGAGAAAGTTTCAAAGCTGTGATTCAGAGGAATGCTTCAGTTAATGATTAGAGTAATGAGGTGTCTCTTACCGGTAGTGGAACCAACAGAAGAATATAGATAGAAATAGAAACTCAGTTGGAGGAGTAAAGGTAATGCCTTATCTGTGCTCTTTTAGACTGTTAAGTAACGAAGAGTCAGCGGAGTGAATTTTGAAGATCTAATTGGCTTTATTAATCCGTTCGTGAATGGGGCAGCCTCCCGTGTGGCAAGTAGAGGGGCGTTCCAAAGGGCGACAGAAAAGGAAAAGTTTTCAGAGGTAGCGAGGGAATGGGGGAAAAAAGGAAATTATTAGCAAGGCATCCATTGTTTTAGGCAAGGTCACCCTGCTAAGGGGAATGGGAGGGGTCTATCAATAAATGTCCTCGTGCGGACCAGGAAACTCCCTTGTTGCCTGGCTAAAGGTCACATTCCTAGTAGCTGAAACTGCACTTAGGTTAGGTATTAAGTCTCCGTGTACTAAGTGATGCCATTTGGGGTCTGTTTAACATGGTAAATGTAGGGATCTACATGCAGTCCTCGGTAGACAGCACCGTATCCCCTAGGACGCGTCAAAGTCAGGAAGCCAACCCTGGGCCCTGGAGTTGAGAAACAGAATGGAGAGCTGTCAGGGGTTCAAGTCCCTTTGGCTGGCAAGCTAGACAATGAACTCGGCTTTCATTTTCCTTCACTGCAAGCTTCCAGAAAGTTTCAGAGCAGGAAAATGATGTCCCTTTAGGAAAAACAGGGGAAGCCAACAGCCTGATGATCAGCCTTTCGCGGGTGGGGATAATATAGAGACCAACTACACACGTTGTTACACAATGAAAAGGGGGTAGTAATACACAAGGAGGAAAGACTGTTTTGCTTTGGTTTACCCGGGGAAATTTTTGAATTTATTTTTATTTATTTATTTATTTTTTTAATTTATCTTTTTTTATTTTTTCCGAGAGAGAGAGAGAGAGCACACGCGCGAGTGAGGGAGCAAGCCAGGGAGGGTCAGAGAGAGAGAAGGAGAGAGAAATCCCAGCAGGCTCCGTGCTGTCCGCCCAGAGCCCGACTCAGGGCTCGAACGTTACAAACTGTGAGATCATGACCTGAACTACCGAGACAAAGAGTCAGACGCTTAACTGAGCCACCCAAGTGCCTCTCCCTGGGAAATTTTGTAAAGGTGGCTCAGAGACGCTCGGTTGGATGACCCGACTGGGGGGAAAGCTTAGACCCTTTGATCTATTGCCTGCTGCCCTTTGGGCCAAGCACTTCCCTGGGATGAAGGAAGGCTGGGTTTGGAGGACGAAGACCGTGAGAAGAATCAGAAAAGAGAAATGTCCTAAAAATACAGAAATGGGAATAGAGAATTGAACCAGGGCACAGAGAAGAGATGATACGGAACCAGCTGGGCATATAGGTTGAAGGATTAACCTGAGAAAGAGAAAATAAAGACACTCCTCCCCTAAACTGGGCAACTCCTTTCTTTAAACAGGGAGCTGACATTTATTGATGGTTTTGCGTATCCGTCATGTGATACCTTACCACTTTCTCATAAGTGAGGGTGCTGTTAAAAGACAGCAGGATATCATCTGACAGCCTTTATCTTTTGTGTCTACAGGATGAGGTCACTGGCTAAGATTGCAAAAAAAAATAGAGATCTGATTAAAAGTTGGGGAGGCAAAAAAAAAGTGGGGAGGCATTTGGGGGTATGCACTGGGGAAGGCGAATGGAAAATGACGAATAAAGAAAGGGAATGTAAAATAGGACATCGAGCCCTGAGAGTTGGATATGCAGAGGCCAGCGTCTTCATTTTTTTTTTTTTTTTTAAATTTTGGACAAACTAAATGCCAGGTTGACATAATCCAGGATCTATACCAATTACAATGGAAGCAAATTGCTTTCTTCCTTCTTAAAATGGTTACATTCTTTAAAAGCAGGGCTGAAGGGGGGCAAAAAAAAAAAAAAAAAAAAAATGAGAAAATGGAAGTAGCTGGCATATTTCTAAGCTACTTCTTCAAAGTATGAAGGATTCTTAAATCCCTGCCCTTCCCGGGTCAATAGGTTAAACACAAGTCTGTGTTCCGCTGGATCAGACACCCTGCAGGGTTCCCAAGGGTTTAATTCTACAAATTAGCAACAGTGGGCCATAGGGTTCTTGCATAACTCTGTGAGCTCTCTTACCAGGGGTTTGATGAATCTCAGAGAGGTACAGTGCACATGAATAAAAGCAATCTGGCCCAATTTCCTGAAAGCGCTATATATTCTAGCAAAAATAGTTACGAGTCAACTCTTACAATACCCGGTCAAATAAGCTGGCTTGCTCAGTTTAACATTTACCGGGCACCCCTAGGTGAGAGCCACAGAGCAAGGCCTCGGGTGACACTGTGATAGTGACCACGGTGACCACAGGGGTTAACCTTTGCAGAGGGCTGACCGTGCCCCAAGTACTTGTCTCAGCTCCCTGCATGTGTCCACCTCACTAGGTGCTCATAACCACCTTATACAGGAGGTCTAATCTCCACTGTAGAGAAGCGGTAACGGTAAGGGGTGGGCAGAGAGCGGAGACACAGAATCCGAAGCCGGCCCCAGGCTCTGAGCTGTCAGCACAGAGCCCGACGCGGGACTCGAACTCATGAACGACAGGATCATGACCTGAGCCGAACCCTTAACCAACTGAGCCACCCAGGCACCCCTCCCATGATCCTTTTAAGTGTTAGCAGGGAAGCTGACCTCAGAAGTTTCCAGAGAAGTGGACTTTTTCTTAAAGTCTAAACGTGGAGAAAACCAGCCATTGTTTATTACCGTATCGCATGAAAGCATGCCGTAGCATATCAGACTACCTTGATTATCGTAAGGACATATTTAGAAGTGTTACAAATAGCCTTGAAAAAAATGGTCTTTTTGATTGTTGATCGTATTGGTTAATGGCTAACTGCTGAAGCCAGCTGGAGGCAGCCTGTAGAGACAATCTTTCTTTTTTTTTTTTGTTTTTAAGCCTTACAATGTCTGACAGACGTATGAATGCTTCTAATGAGAACAGGGGAGTGAATGTGTAGAAAAGCATGCGTGAAAACCTTCTAAGGTGATAGTTCATATTTTATTTTGGTTTCTTCTTAAAAAAAAAAAAAAAGGAAACTATGTCTACTGAGAACCATCCAGAAACATTGTGTATTTCTGCCCTAAGATAGTTTTAGGAAGAAAACGACTGAGATTTTTCAGGGTTATTTCCATATTGAAAACATTCCTTCATTAAAAAGTCTATCTATCATACCGTTTAATTGCTGACATTGGATTTCTTGTAACCCCACTGAAAACATGTCAGCTCCCACTTGCTGCCTCAAGAGCTTATATAAATGTGTTTTACCATCTTTAGAAAAAAGCTTGTAAATTTTTTAAGTGTTTAGGCTTAGTTTATTAACATTATTTAAATAGTGACATAACCAGTGTTGATTTGCTGCCACTACCTTGGAAATATTTAAACATTATTATAACTTAGCTCCACATTCCAGTTTTATCTCTAAAATTAATGCTTTTAGGCTCAATTTATGCCTGTCAACAAGTAATGATCACAGATGTAAGCTGGCTCATAATCCAGAGGTACTAGGTTACAATGTGTTACCATGGAAACTGTGTTTTATTGCATTTTCTCTTCTTGATTTAAGGCATTTGACAATCATAGCAAGTGTTTGCCAGTCTTCCCACATCATAAAAAATTCAAAAACACAAACAACCAATAGGGGGGAAAAAAAAGAAGGGGGGGTGCTCTACTGTTCTTGGACCTCTCTAGAAACATAAAAAGGAAATGACAGCCTTATATTTAACATAGACCTTTTGTGAATAGTTTATCTCTCAGAAAGTCCAAGAGTGTTGGGAAATTCAATCAGTGGTTAGTCGCCGAATGGACCTGCCTGCCTGTGGTTCATTTTGTTTATTGCACCATGAATCTTTTATGATCACTGGGACTTTAGCCTGAAACAGCATTTTCTTTAACAAGAGCCATGTTTCCTTTAACGCTGTTTATTGCATCTGAAACATTACCCTTTGAAATCACGGTACATTTTCTATTGAGCAAAGGTCTGCAACCGAATCTTGCATGAATGTGTTTATTCAGGATCTAGAGTGAAGAAAAAAAAAAAAAAAAACTCGTCCAGTTCATGTAACATTAATCACTTTGCCGGTGTTCAGCTGAGGTCAATGCCACATTCCTAGCGGTATTAAGGCAAGTCAAGATTAATCACGTACATTAAACCTTGGAAAGGGAGCACGGGAAAGGGATCTCAAGTTAGACATTTCCTAAAAGACAGAAGGGACTGTAGCAAAATGGACTTACTCTGCTGTAGCTTGTCTTTGTAACTTGCTTGCTTTTAGTGCGTGTGGTCAACACAACCAGGATGAACCTGCAGGCTTCCTTTTTCCTCCTTTGGGGAGTTTGTAGGTCAGAGTTAAGTCTTGCTGAGTATTCAAAATGAAGATTCATTCACTGAACATTTTTTTTAGTACATGTTAACCACCAGGCACCGGCGAGGAACTGTCCGTGCAGAGATGAATGAGACCCATTCCTCTCTCCCCCACCTCCTCCAAGAAGTGCTTGGTGCGCCCAGGAAGACTGGGACCAGATGTGCACGCTCTGAACAGAGTTTTGTGGGAGTACAGAGGAGGGAATGATTAATTGTGGTGGGAAGTCTGCAAAGACTTTACTGAAGTTAACTGTACGGGGGAAGAAATGTGAGAAAAGCAGTCTAGGCAGAGAAATGGGCCTGGAGTCCTGGGGAGTGTTGTCAGACTATTCGGGGATCAGATGGTGGGAGCAGAGGGCTCTTGTAACTGAAGGGAAGAGCAGACTGTGAGATTGTACCGTAAGCCGGAGCCAGATTACAGAAATCTCTGAACGTGTACTTTATGCTAAAAGCAGTGAGAAGGCTGTGAAGAATTTTAAGGAGGAAAATTTGAATAATCAGATCGTATTCAAAACCTATTATGCGGGGCGCCTGGGTGGCGCAGTCGGTTAAGCGTCCGACTTCAGCCAGGTCACGATCTCGCGGTCCGGGAGTTCGAGCCCCGCGTCAGGCTCTGGGCTGATGGCTCGGAGCCTGGAGCCTGTTTCCGATTCTGTGTCTCCCTCTCTCTCTGCCCCTCCCCATTCATGCTCTGTCTCTCTCTGTCCCAAAAATAAATACACATTGAAAAAAAAAATTAAAAAAAAAAAACCACCTATTATGATGAGGGTGAAGGCAGGTGGATGATGGGTTAGTTGGGAAGAAACTAGAATCACTCCCTTCAAAGAGGTAGAGAATACGGTCGTCCAGAAAAGCGAACGCAGGTTAAACGCGGCCACGGAATGGAGAGAGACGTATATTATGGAACCAGGTGTGAGTTGAAACCGAGGGGAGCCACAGAATAGATGAGGGGGAAAGAGGATTCCGAGTTGACCCCAAATGATCTAGCTGGGTGGGACTCGTAGATGATGAATGCCATCAACCAAGGCCCCTGAGATCATTGGGACACTACAACAGTGATTTCCGTTAGGATGTTGGACGTAATATTCTGGCACTGATGAGTGATGGTAGAACCGGATACAGTGATTTGGGGTCATTAACTTACACGTGGTTGAAGCATTGGGGAAGATGCGAGCGTCCACGGGAAGAAGGTAGAAATAGAAGGAAAGACAGGCCAGGAAAGGGGCTATGGGAGACTCTTAATCACTTGTATGCCAGGGTTCACATACAGAAAAAGGCAGGTAGAGGCTCGGGGGATTTTTATGTTTTTCTCTATCTAAATGAAAAGGAAACTCGACACGGAGAATAGTAGTTTCTAAAAGAGAACATGTAAGAATAAATATTTGGGGCTCCTGGGTGGCTCAGTTGGTTGAGCATCTATCTGAGTGTTGATTTCAGCTCAGGTCATGATCCCAGGGTCGTGGGATGAAGCCTCTCATTGGGCTCCTTGCTGAGCATGGAGCCTGCTTAGGACTCTCTCCCTCCTTCTCTCCCCCCCCCCACCCCGCTGCCCATCTCCCCCACTTGTACTCTCTCTCTCTCAAAAAAATTAAAAAAGCATTTTTACCGCTTGTTGCTTATCTATGTAAAATGCCATCTGTATTTAAGATGCCGGTGGGCTCATAACGTTTCCTGTAAGAGGCTAATATTATTTTGAACCATTGCAGCTTTTACATGTTCATAATCTGCATATTTTTTTTATTTTTTTTTAACGTTTATTTATTTTTGAGACAGAGAGAGACAGAGCATGAATAGGGGAGGGGCAGAGAGAGAGGGAGACACAGAATCCAAAACAGGCTCCAGGCTCTGAGCTGTCAGCACAGAGCCCGATGCGGGGCTTGAACTCATGGACCGTGAGATCATGACCTGAGCAGAAGTCGGACGCTTAACCGACTGAGCCACCCAGGCGCCCCCATAATCTGCGTATTTAAATACATTCTTGTATTGTATGTGATAGATCTACATACTTCCCATGTCAGCATCATACACTTCCATTAAAGATTTATTTATTTATTTATTTATTTTATTTTTTAACGTTTATTTATTTTTGAGACAGAGAGAGACCGAGCATGAACAGGGGAGGGGCAGAGAGAGAGGGAGACACAGAATCGGAAGCAGGCTCCAGGCTCTGGGCCATCAGCCCAGAGCCCGACGCGGGGCTCGAACTCACGGACCGTGAGATCGTGACCTGAGCCGAAGTCAGACGCTTAACTGACTGAGCCACCCAGGCGCCCCAGGATTTATTTATTTTTAAAAATATGTTTTATATACCCATAAAAAGGAGAAATTAAATCATAAAAATACACACAAAGTTAGTGTTTACAGTCTAACTACTACTCTATCACGTGCACACACACACACACACACACACACACACACACCCATCAGACTTGGCTTTCTTTCCCATGTTGAGTATGGAGAGAAGGCTCGGGTAAGAGCTTAGTTTTTTCTCAAGGAGCTTTGCGTTTCAAGGACTCAACTTTCCTAACAACCTAGATACAACAAATGGGAGATCCAAAAATGTCACCTTCCAAGAGATCAGAAGGTTGAAATTGGATTCATCTGTGCTCGGCCTCACCTTCATTTCATATGAAAAATTTAACAATTGGTTATCGTCCAGTAGCAAGAAATTGTTGGAAAGGTCAGTGATATATGGAGACCTCAGAGACACGATTTGTGAGTGGTTTATGCATTCCAGCTAGTTTTCTCTTCATTCACACAATCATGTATTCGTTCAATAAGACCTTGCTGAGCAGCCGTAATGTGTCAGATTCTGTGAATGGATATAAGACGGGAACACTACCCTTAACATTCAGGGAATTCATACCCTTGGCGAAAAGACGGTATAAATTTGCAGGTTGCTATTCTGATGGGCTATGCATGCTGGGCTCTGTAGAGTTTCAGAGAGAGCCTTTCGTACATAGGCTACAGCATCAACCACACACTGGGCTGCAGCCTCTTGGTATCCCTATCTGCCTGGTCACAGAGATTAGCTCAGGGATAGGCATGTGACCCAATCAGAGCCAGTGAGATGAGAAAGAGATGTTTGCTGGCCCTTCTAGCAAAAAGAAGTTCCTGAAAGCTACCCAAAGAGGCCTGATTTCTTCTGGATGATGTGGCGTGAGGATACGTGGTCAGGAACTGCCTTAGGAAGGAATGGCCCCTGGGAGCTATGAGCCTGGGGCTGTCGAGTGAAAGATGTCTGCAGTGAAGCGGACCAAATAGGGAGAGGGAGCATGCGGGTCCTTGGTGACATCCTGGGAGCGGTGGGTCCAGCCTCCCACAAAGCCAGGACTCACTCAGTTCGTAAGCCCATAAATTCCCTTGGTTTGCCTAAGCCAGGTTGAGCGGGATTTCTTGCCATGATAGTTGCAGGACCCCTGACATGGTCACCAGCGCTCACACCTGCCCTGCGTGTAACTTTTGTGCCTATTCGGCTATCGACTGCTTATGTTCTCCAGATGTGTCTTCCGGCGTAGGGTGAGATGGGTCCCAGCGGAGTCAGTGAGAGAACGGATAAGTTCAGCCGCTTTGAGAGCTTGACCTCTAAGCTCAGAGGTGGAGCCAACTGCTTTCCGATTCATCAGTTCTCATTCAACCTGCTGCGGAGATGATGACAAAGAGAATGGATATTAAAAAAAAAGTAGTTAACATTCAAAGCTAGCCTCCCAAGCTGACTTGACACTATCCTCCTAGATGTGGAGGCCTTTTGTCTTTTATATCCTCAGTGACACGTTGCACAGGACTTAGCATTCATGCCTTGCTTAATCCCGAGCGGCTTGAATCGGTTTTTTTGTTGGTTCGTTATGGGTTTGTGGCAAAATCTACCTAACGTCAGCTGACCATTTTAACCCTGTGCAGCGTACCGTTGAGTGGCCTTAAGGACATGCATCATGTGCAAATATTGCCACTGTCCATCTCCAGCATTTTTTCATCATCCCCAGCTGAAGCTGTTTGCCCATGAAACACCAACCCCCCCCCCCTTCTCCCAGTCGGCCCCAGAAGCCTCTGTTCTACTTTCTGTCTCTATGAATTTGCCTATGCTAGGCCCCTCATGTAAGTGGCAATCACACGATATCTGTCCTTCTGTCTTTTATTTCACTCCGCGTAATATGTTCAGGTTTCATCCATGTGGTGGCCTAAAGATCTGCTTCCCCCAAGAGCGTTTAATGTCTGCTATTCAAAAAAAATACCCTGTAAATATGGAGTTAATGTATTTTTAACTGGAACATACTCCCGAACTGACACATATTTTGGACCCGCGAGGGACCAGGCAATGTACCAAGGCATTTGCAGACAATACAATCTTGAGTGAGCGCACTCCTAAAAGTTACGTTACTTTTCAAAGAGCGGGACTTGCAAGATCACGTGGTACTTGTAACTAGGACACAATCCCAGTTCTCTCTGACGCACAGCCCATGGCTTTCCCGTTTCGGAGCGTTGTAATGTTCCAGATCCTCCCCGTCAGCGCGTGGTCTAACCGTGAGCCTACGTCTAGGTTTTTCATGGCTTTGAAATGTCCAGGGTAATAGATTTCTCCTTCTATGTAGGCTTTTTTTGTGCCGACGTGAAAAGTGGTTGATGCTAGCTGGGTTCATGTAACTCTTTGGCTCATGGCTCCTCCCTAGAGGGAGAGTCTCCCCTGGAGAGTCAGGCTTGTTGCGCCCCGGCCAGAGCTCACGACAGACACGACACACACATTCGCAGATTGCCGTTTGTCTGCATGCCTGCTGTGCTCCGCACACCCTAGGTACTCAGTACACTTACACTGAACACGTGGTGTCCTTGGCCCGTCAGAAAGGACCTAAGCTCCCTCAGACGGGAAGGCTGGTAACTTCTGTGACCGTTCTTCAGCAACCTCTAGCACCCCTGGAGATTTCGCGGGCAAGGCGGAATTTGTGCGTCTGCCTTCCCTGCCAGCTGCAATCCCTTCGGGTTCGCTTTCCTCATTCCGATTGAAAATGAACAAATGCCAGGCACCCTGGTGGCTCAGTTGGTCGCACTGTCCGGAGATCAAGCCCTGTGTCAGCCTCCACCCGGGTTGTGGAGCCTGCTTGAGATTCTCTCTCTCTTTCTCCCTGTCCCCAACTTGCACGTGGTCTCTCTCTCTCTTTAAGAGATGGGTCTCTTTAAGAGAGAGAGAGAGGGGCGCCTGGGTGGCTTGGTCGGTTAAGCGTCCGACTTCGACTCAGGTCATGATCTCACTGTCCGTGAGTTCGAGCCCCGGGTCGGGCTCTGGGCTGACAGCTAAGAGCCTGGAGCCTGTTTCAGATTCTGTGTCTCCCTCTCTCTCTGCCCCTCCCCGGTTTATGCTCGGTCTCTCTGTGTCACAAAAATAAATAAACGTTAAAAAAAAATTTTTTTTTTAAAAGAGAGAGAGCGGGGGCGCCTGGGTGGCACAGTCGGATAAGCGTCCGACTTCAGCCAGGTCACGATCTCGCGGTCCGTGAGTTCGAGCCCCGCGTCAGGCTCTGGGCTGATGGCTCGGAGCCTGGAGCCTGTCTCCGATTCTGTGTCTCCCTCTCTCTCTGCCCCTCCCCCGTTCATGCTCTGTCTCTCTCTGTCCCAAAAATAAATAAAAAACGTTGAAAAAAAAAATTTATAAAAAAAAAAAAAGAGAGCGGGAAAGAAAAGAAAAAAAGAGATAAGCAAATGCAAAATTACTCGTGATTTTCAGAATGCTTGTCATTGTTACAGACCTCACCATTCTTCCTGCCCCTCTGTGCCCCACAAGCATCCTGCCCAGCAGCTCTAAGAGCAGAAAGACCAGGGCCACTCTCCAACTCAAATCCTATGGGATGGCTGGAGGCTCCAGAAAAGGCTGGAAAAAGGCATCTGACAAAGGTATTTTGTTTTCTGGAAGCAGCAAACAAGTGGGTCAGAGTTCTTTTTCCCGAATCTCGGACGAACCTATTTTTTTTTGGCGAAGGACGTTATGTGACTTTGCTCAATTTAACAAGCCAACCACATTGCCACACAGCCAGTTCTAAGAGAACGGGTTCCCTGAGTTCGGATCATTGCTAAACGTGCAATCATGCATTCTTCACTCACATATAGCTTAACCTCGTTGATGGCTCTTTTGGGACGCTTCGGGAGAATGAGTGTATATCCTGGCAAACAGACAGTGCAGTTAGCAAACTTGGGTTAGAATCCCAGCTCCAACGCTGGACTTCCCATGAGGTTATGAGCGATTTGCTGAACCTTCTGATAGCAATTATTTATTGCTGTGTAACCAAGCAGCCCCAAATTTAGTAGGTGTGAAATAATAATCTTTCTTAAAAATTGTTATTATTGTGTGGGTCAACAATTTGGACTAGGCTCCACTGGGCAGTTTGTCCAGTCTCTTCTGGGGTCAGCCATGCAGATCAAGTCAAACAATGTCTTCAATGGGGCTGCCTAGTCTACGACGGTCTCCCCCACATGTCTGTCCGGGGTAACTTGATTTTCCCTATAACTATGCCACTAGGCTGAATTGGCTTATTCACACAGTGGTCTCCGAGCTGCAGCCACAAGCAAAAGAAAGCAAACCCATGTGGAAACGATTTCAAACTTCTGCTTACATTTGTAATGGCCCATTGGCCAAAGTGAGGCTCCTGGCCAAGCCTAGATTCAATGGGTAGAGAAATCAACAAAGTCACAGTGCAAAAAGCATGAGAATGGAGACGGGAAGATTGTTGCGGCCATCTTGCTATGAAATGGGGACAATAATACATGGAATATCATATCGTTGTAAAAACTGAACTTACTCCCTCCTTTCTGGTGGCTGGATCTACAAAAAAAAAGGGCCCAGAAATGGAAAGACTGTAGGGTAAGGTAAATTCATATCTCATCATGGAGGGTTCTGAATTCTCAGTTTATATGTCTCAACCAGCAGTGGGCACTTACTGATACATCATGTACAAGTTGAGTGACATCATCTGAATTTGTTTAGGGAATGATCAGTATTTAAAGTGATCTCTTTTATTTAGTTAGCTTATTGTTTTTTATCTGTTTTCATCTATCCATTAGATTATAAGTATCATGGGACAGAATAAGGACTTAGTCCAAGGGCACCTGGGTGGCTCAGTTGGTTAAATGTCCGACTCTCGATTTCCGTTCGGGTCATGATCTCATGGTTCGTGAGTTTGAGCCCTGCGTCAGGCTCTTCCCTGACAGTGTGGAGCCTGCTTTGGATTCTCTCTCTCCCTCTCTCTCTCTCTCTCTTTCTCTGTGCCTCCCTAATGCGCTCTCTCTCACTCTCTCTCTCTTTCAAAATAAATAAATAAACTTAACTGGATTAATTCCTTATTCTTTTTTTTTTTGTTTTTTCTTTTCTACTCTGTCACCATCGCCCAGAGCTTTGTCTGGCTCAAGAAATACGTGCTGCGTGATTCACCGTAGTTCACGTAACTTGAAGATTCCGCTTGCAATAAGACTTCCAGACTTTTCTGTGCGCTCATATGTTGATGCATGATGTCCTCTAGTCCTGGGTGTCTTCTTGTTCTGTATACAATTCCCCCTGGTAGACTCAGTGACAATTGGGGAAGAGTAGAAGCATCTTTTGATCTGGTTACTTCACTTTTATTAATGGAAGCTAAGACTGAGTTACTTGGCTCGTATGGAACTTGTAGGTAACTAAAATTCCTAGGGTTTTCTCCTACCAACTTCTGTCAATCCAAATCTCAGTCCTATCCCATCCCAAAACTGTCCCTAGAAACAACCTTTAAAATACCATAAATACATAAGTGTTGTCCTTGTTCACTTTTTTTTAAGTTTATTTATTTATTTAGAGAGAGAGAGAGCAAGTGAGCATGAGCAGGGGAGGGACAGGGAAAGTGTGAGGGAGAGAGAGAATCCCAAGCCAGCTCTGTTCTGTCGTTACAGAGCCTGACATGGGTCTTGATCTCACCAACTGTGAGGTCATGACTTGAGCTGCCCTCAAGAGCCGCAGGCTTAACCAACTGAACCACCCAGGTGCCCTGTCCTTGTTCACTTTTAGCTTCGGTTTCTGGCTCATCGTTCTATTCTGTCAACATTGTTCTAAATCTACATTATGTCCTCCAGTACATTCGTGGCCTTCCCAGTTTTATACCACGTTCAGATTTGATTTGTACACTTCCTTTGCCTTCAGCAACGTAGGGGGTGAAATGGGTTGGGCAGCGAAATCCTTCTAGGGAGACCTGCCACTATTCTACTGCTAGAAATCTCCCTTGGCGCTTAACCGCCACCTTCAACTCTCCTGTTCCCCAATTTTTAGGTCTCCGTTCTTTCTCAGCAGCTAATTGACAGTTTGTCATATGTCTTCCTAAAATTCAGATATCAAATGTTTGTAGACTCTATTTTATATCTGCCTATTTACTCAACCCCCTTTTTTTAATAAAAAGAAATGAATGGGTCACGGCTTGCTTCTATCATCTTGTTGTCTGACCTTCAGGCTTACCTCCAATTGGACCCATCTTCTTTAACTTAGCTCTTAAAAAAGGGGACGTTACAGGGCACCTGGGTAGTTCAGTCGGTTAAGCACCCGACTCCTGGTTTCAGCTCAAGTCATGATGTCAAGGTTCATGGGATCGAACCCTGCGTCGGGCTGTGCGCTGAGAGTACAGGGCTTGCTTTGGTTTCTCCCTCCTTCTCTCTCTCTCTCTCTCTCAAAACTAAATAAATAAACATTTAAAGAAAAAGAAAAGAGGATGTGTCCAGGGGAAAACACCCCTAATTTGACTGACGTCTCACCCTTGTATCGTTTTGCAAACTTCAAGCGTCCCCCCCCCTCTTTTGTAACATCGGCCCTCCTTCTTCATTAGACGAGGGCCATCACCACGGCAGTATTGGGTCTCAAACCTGACTTTTGTGTCAGAAGCACCGAAGGGCTCATTAAAACACAGATTGCCGTGTCTTACCCCCCAGAACTTCTCGTTCACTGGATCTGGAATGGGAGTCAAAAACTTGCATTTCTAGCAAGTTCCCAGCTGCTGCTGCTGCTGCTGCTGGTCTGGGGACCACATTTTGAGAAGCACCAAGCCGGTATATTCAATCTTATTGAAAAAACAAGGAAACAAAAGACCAACCGACAGCTCCCCTTTACTTTTACCAATGCCTCCCAAAATGGTGCCCCAGTTTCCTCTTGTCTTTCAGAACCACACTTTCTCAAAACACTACCTAATCTCATGATTTCTGTTTTCTCGCCTCATGTTCAGTCTGACACCATGGAAACCTCTTTGGGCAAGCTGACCGGTGGTTGCCATATTGCCAGATTCCAAGGTTGCTTCTCTGACTTTTCCTCTCTCTCTACCACATGAAGATTAGTAACATGCTTTTCTTCTTCTGTTAGTTTCCAAGATACCATGTTCTTCGATGTTTTTCCTCCTGATTCCCCACTTGCCTCTTACTCTGTTTCTGCCCACCTCCCACTCCCAAATTCTAGACGCCAGAGTGCGTGTTGGGGCTTGATTCTAGACCTTCTTCTCTATCTCCTTCTCTTTCTGGGCAATCAATCATACCTGGTGCCATGGTTTTATGTACCACTGCTTGTACATTTCTACCTATTAGCCAAGACGGCTCTCCTGAACTTTAGACATAACTGGAGTTCCAGTATCCACACTGGCTATCTCCCAGTCATCTCAGAGTTAAATCTCTACTTACCATCTTAAACCTTGTCTTCTCCTAGTTACCCCTGTGGTAAGAAGAAGTCTTGCTCTCTCCAAGATGTGCACATACAATGCCTGCAACCTGCGACTATGTTCTCTTCTGTGGCCAAAGAAAATTTGCAGATGCGAGGAAGATTAAAGACCCTCAGGGGCGCCCGGGTGGCTCAGTCATCTGAGCATCTGACTCTTGATTTGGCTCAGGTCATGATCTCAGCGTCGTGGGATCGAACGCTTTGTGGGACTCTGTGCTGAGCATGGGGCGTGCCTGAGATTCTCTGTCTCTCTCTCTCCCCCCTGCTCAAGCTGTGTCTCTCTCGATCTCTCTCTCGATCTCTCAAAAAAAAAAAAAAAAGGCTTGAGATGGGAAGATTATCTGGAATTATCTGAGAAGACCCAATGTCATCACAAGCGTCCTTGAAAGTGGAAGGAGGAGGTAGAAGAGAGGACATGGAACAAGGGAAAAGAAAACTAGAGGTCATGGCAAGGTGACCATCCACATGGGCCCAATTGAATCCTTCAAAGTACAGAACTCTTCTCAGCTCTGGACAGAGGGAGACAAAATAAGAAGAGAAAGCTCGGAGGGAAGAGATGCAAAAGAAATCTGATGAAATGAGCCAAGAAGCATGGGTGGTCTTTAGAGGCTAGACCCGGCAAGGAAATAAATTGTCCCCTAGAACCTCTAGAAAGGGACACAGTGCTGCCCACCCCCGATCTGAGCCTCCTAAGAATCATGTCAGACTCCTCATCCAAGAAGATGATACGTTTGTGTTGGCTTTATTTTTCTTTTACTTTTTTAATGGTTTTATTATTTATTTATTTATTTATTTATTTATTTATTTATTTATTTATTCATTTATTTAGAGACAGATGGAGCGTGAGCAGGGGAGGGGCAGAGAGAGAGGGAGACACAGAATCCGAAACAGGCTCCAGGCTCCGAGCTGTCGGCACAGAGCCCGACGCGGGGCTCCAACTCACAAACTGTGAGATCATGACCTGAGCGGGAGTCGGACGCTTAACCCACCGCGCCACCCAGGCGCCCCTCGGTTTTATTTTTTGAAGTTTCTTTATTTTGAGAGAGAGAGAGAACACGCATGAGTCAAGGACAGGGGCAGAGAGAGAGGGAGAATCCCAAGCAGGCTCTGTGCTGTCAGTGCAGAGCCCGACACGGGGTTCGAACCCACGAACAGCAAGATCGTGACCTGAGCCGAGTTACAGAGCTGGGCACTCACCCCACTGAGCCACCCTGGCGTGCCAGATTTGTGTTGTGTCAAAGCTGCTAAGTTTTTGGTTGTTTATTACAGTGGCAGTAGAAACCTAACCCGGCCCTCTTCCCGGGAAGTGGCACCTGTGTCTGCCCAGCTGCCCAGGACAAAAATAGGTGTCATCCCTTCACTGTTCTCCACTTTCTACCTACCTGATTCGGTACACATTCTGACTCTTCCAACTTCAAGGTGGATCTTGAATCCGTCCGTTTCTCTCCGCCCCCTCTGCCCACACCCTGGTCCAGGCCATCGTGATCTTGTATCCGTTCTACTACGGCAGGCTCCTCGTGGTCTGTTTATTCCTACACCTCCCTCCGCTGCCCTGCTCCTCTCGCATCGGTTCTTAATTTGTCCGCAGTAACGACCTTTTGAAAAATGCATGTCACTTCTCTGCTTAAACCTCTTCAGTGTCTTCCCAACACAACTGGAGTAAAACCTACGTTTCTGAACGTGACCTGCGAGATCCTATGTAAACTGGCTCCTGCTTACGTCTTTGATTTCAACCCGTCCTTTTCCCCGGAACTCATTTCGCTTTACCGGTTGGATTCATTTCTGCCAAATGACCAACTCCTGCCTTGGCGTATGTATTTTTCTCTCTCTGAGTCATGCTCTTCCCCTGATGTATTTGTTTCCTTTTTTTTTTTTTAAGTTTATTTATTTAGAGAGAGAGAGAAAGAGAGACAGAGCGAGCGAAGGAGGGACAGAGAGAGAGAATTCCATCTTCCGCTGATGTATGCTTGTTTTTCAAGACAGAACTCAGTTGTCATCTGCTTAGAAAGGCCTTCATTAACCCCTGCAGCTAAAACATCCATGCCACGGACTCTGTCAGGTAACTCTGTTTGTAACTATTGACTTGGCTTGCTTTCTCTGCCCCTCAGCTAGAGCGCAAGGTCCCTGAGGCGAGCCTAGCTAACTCAACACGACAGCTCTAGCCACTACCGCATTGCCTGACACAGAATCAATGGTAAATAGATGCTCCTTGAAGTCGTAAATGGATGAGTCAAGGGAGTGATAAATAATGTGATCACAATTTGTTTTCATTGAGGTGAAGTGCAAGACACGTAAAATTAACTTTTTTTGAGAGAGAGAGAGAGAGAGAGCGTGTGTGAATGGGGGAGGAGGAGCAGAGGGAGAGAGAGAGAGAGAGAGAGAATCTTAAGCAGGCTCCACGCTCAGGGCAGAGCCCCAGTGGAGTCTCCATCTCATGACTGTGAGATCATGACCTGAGCCAAAGGCAAGAGTCGGGAACTCGACCAACTGGCTGCCCTAAAATTCACCATTTTAAAGTGAATAACGCAGTGGCGTGTACTCAGTCCACAGTATTGCTTAGGTGCTATCTCTATCCAGTGCCAAAACATTTGCATCACTCCAAATTCAATCCCCTTACCCGCTAAATCGTTACATTTCAATCTCTCTTCCCCCAGCCCCTGACAAGCACCTGTTTGCTTTCTGTGTCTATGAATTGACCTATGCTGTATATTTCATGTAAATAGATTCATATAGTACATGACCTTTCACGGCTGGCTTTGTTTGCTTAGCACGGTTGTGAGATTCATCCGCCTTATAACATGGATCGGTACTTTGTCCTTTATTGTGGCTGAATAATATTCTGCTGTGTGTGTTTATATGTGCATGTGTGTGTAACCAATCTGTTTATCCATTCGTCTGTTGATGGACATTTGAGTTGTTTCTGCTTTTTGGCTATTGTGAATAGGGCTGCTGTGAACATTCGTGGACATTCTTTTTTGAACAGGTCCCAACTCCCATTTTGGAATTTGGGATATGAAATCTCATATCAGTTCTTTCAGTTCATTCTTATCAGTTCATTTCAGTTCATTCATATCAGTTCATATCAGTTCATTTCAGTTCATTCATATCAGTTCATTCAGTTCTTGCCTGCTTCTGATTTTCTACCTATCTCTCATGCTCTAGGATTTCTCAGAATCATTGAAAGTAGCTTTGCTTCATCATCATAGAATTCTTTTTTAAGTATTTATTTCTAAATATCTATTTTTGAGAGAGAGAGAGTGGAGGGGGGGCAGGCAGAGAGTGGGACAGAGGATCTGAAGTGGGCTCTGCACTGACAGCAAAGAGCCCAATGTGGGGCTCCAGCTCACGAACCGTGAGATCATGACCGGAGCCGAAGTCGAACACTTAACCCACTGAGCCACCCAGGCGCCCCTCATCGTAGAATTCCTAATCAAATTGTTTACTATGTGGATTAATACAGCAGGTTCCAAATTAATATAACGGGGGTAGGTGGGAGGGGATTCAGAGTGGTGGGTATACTTACAATGATGACTTTTTTAAAAGAGGCACATGACAAGATATTCGATTTATTCATCTAGTAATGAACTCTGTGTTTCCCTCGGAAAGGCTGGTAGCTGCCAATGTTTTCTGAACTAGATACACGGAATCCCGTGGCGGTACGTTCACTGCCATCTCCAGTGTTCGAAAGTTTTAATCTGCAATTAGATATATATTAAGCCATTAAAATATCATTGCATTTTAATGATTTGAATCTATGAAAATATGTAAATTAGTAATGGCTTATTAAACTTTACAGTTTCGGGTTATTGCACAAGAAAGATCTGTACGTAGGAAATGGGGGTGGGGGGGAAGCCTTTTGTGTATTTTATGACACGGTCCTTCAGCGAGGATGACAACAATGAAAATGTTTATGCAATTAATAATTTTCAAAAATAAATACATCCACTCTTACGAATAGAAACTATTTCCGTGAAAGCCAAGTACAAACATTTGTTTGGGTGTAAGCACTTTATCCTGATCCCTGGCACTCCGTTTTGTGCTTTGGAAAGCTCTACTCAATTCAAAACATAAATTTGGAAAAGGCTTCCTCCCTGGAACCCTCTGAAAGCCTGTAGTTATGGTGGTTACTTAAATATTATTTCCATAGCTACACTGGCTTCTAGCCACATCTGAAATGCATATCAACAAGCCTGGTGTGAAAATGGGAGAGGAGGGGAAGGGAAAAAAAAAAAAAAAAAAAAAAAAAGGAGACAGAGGACACTAATTTTCCTTCTTTGGAGTAGGAGGTATAATGTCTTTATAAAGTAATAATTAAAAGAAAAAACAATTACTAGAACCTTATCTGGCCCATGCAGCTGTACGTCCTCCGTTTGCATTAGCAGTGTTTCTAAGGTTATGACAAACCATGAAAATTGCATCTTTAGGGGAGTTTTATTCCTTTTCCTATGATTTGATTGAAACAGACAGCTACATTTTGTGTATATATAATTAGGCAGTAAAATAGGCTTTGAAGGCAGGTTTCCATTTAGTATGGGAGTCACATGCATAGCAGCCTTTCATTCAACAGCCAGAGACTGATCTTTTTAATGTCTCAACTGGCTCAACATGTTTTCTGAATGCTACATCTTGCACTGAAGGGGGGAAAAAGAGACGGGGGGGGGGTGGCGGGGGGGGGGGTGGAAATCAGCTTTCAGCCCATATTTCTTTCTTGTTTCATCTTCTTTCCAAAGGAAAAACAATCTGAAAAGCCAATCTAGGAAGTCCTGGGTGATTTAACCTTCCGACAAACTGATTTTTATCGTCCTTTTTCCAGATTGTCGTGGGGGCACCAGTGAATGCTGTCCCACTTCTCGGCGTGTCTAATCCCGCTCATAAAAGGCCATTGTGGCAGCAAAACTGAGACCAATAGGTTTTCCATTCTCCACCGCTCAGCTATCCAGAGTAATGGCACTGGGTCTCCTTATCTTGTTTTTCTTTTCAAATGCATCGTTTCTCCCTTTAACAAGGTCTTAAAAAAGGAGGAGGGGGAGGGGGGGGCGGGGAGCAGGAATAGGATTCCATTTTCTCAGTGCTGTCCCCATATGTGGCACTGATTTTTGATTGCCCTGAACTTAGGAAGAGCATTTGAGGTACAGCCTGTTTTTATGAACGAGATTTTTCTCTGAGATCTCGAGTACGAGAACCACCCTGGGTGTATTTTTTTTTTTTTCTCATAACGGAAAATCAGGCCTATCAGCTATGCATCATCAGGCCTTGTCTGATTAAAAAGCAGCCAGTCCCTGTAAATCTCTGTTCTTTTCGTCTCACTGTATGCCATTTGCTATCTCCCGTGCCATTCTGGCAAACCCAGTGACGGAGGGAACCGATAGCAAGCTCCTTGGCTGATTGATGCAAGGGATAGTTTGTGTTTGCAAAACGCCTTTCATGTGAGGACCTCAAAGGGCTTTAGGAACATTATCACGGTGGCAGGGCCCAGCTCCAGCATAAAGGGCACAGAATGGCCGCGGTCATGTAAATCCGAGTTTTGAGAGTGATTAGTACCCTGGTAGCCGAGAGAGATGAACGGGGTTCTCATTTTTTGATGTGAAATTCGGCGTCCGGGCGGGAATTTCAATTTCCCATCCGGGCCATCTCGCGAGATAAACCACTCAGTATTCAATTTACCTCCTGGGATGTCCCCCTGGGGAGTCGGCTCCCCAAGATGAAGGGCTTTACATGACAGGCAGGTGTATATATTTCTTCAATTGGCCTAATCTAATAAAGCTGGACATGATTTATATGTGCAAAATGTTGCCATGTTAAATAATTCAGAATGGAACTGCCTTTTCTAGTTGTGCTACAAATAGATGTCAATCTGCATTTGACGGGGCCTGCCTCCCACAGGGGCCCTGGACCGACTGGGAGAAAATACGTTCCTTGGGCTGGTTCTGAGGAAACACACCGGGGGCCAGGGCTCCTCACAGAGTCTATGAGGTCTGGGTACAAACTGAATGAAATCTTTCCTGGGGCACCTGGGTGGCCCAGTGGGTTTAGCTTTCGACTTGAGCTCAGGTCGTGATCTTGTGGTTTGTGGGTTCGAGCCCCACGTCGGTTTCTGTGCTGACCGCTCAGAGCCCGGAGCCCGTTTCGGATTCTGTGTCTCCCTCTCTCTCTCTCTGCCCCTCCCTTGCTCCTGCTCTGTCCCTCTCTGTCTCTCAAAAATAAATAAGTGTTAAAAATTTTTTTGTTGTTTTCACGTAAATACGTGCAATCTTTCAAAGGTGACTGATCTTGCTGGTACTGTTGTCCTAAGAAGAACGGCGACCAGTAAGACTGTGGTAAACCTGATACAGGGAACTCCCTGATTGTAAGGAACAGAGATGCACAGGGTCACAGGCGTTCTTCCCTAGTGGAGCCTCTTTGCTTACGAAAAGGAAAGGACAGCGTTATGAAAATGACCCGGCCAATATGGAGAGCTTCCTGGTGACTTCAGAATGCCAGTCTGTGTTATCAGCTTAGCCGAATTTTATCTCTGCGTCCGATGGGTATGATAGAACAAAGGAAACTGACGCGCTGTGCCTTCATTTGGAACTAACCAGACCATAGCAGTTATTGTTACTCTATCTTTGTTGAATAGCTGATTGGAATTCCAACGTTGTTTTGCCTCCCGACGAGGCAGCCGCACACGGCCAATGATGGAGTGGACAATGCCTAGGGAGCCCTTTCTTGTGCATCCCTTGGCCACACAGAACCAAGATACGATTTTTCTGGGGCTGCTTCTATTTCAAATGTTAGTATTCCCTTTAAAGCAAGCATATTTTTGGTGCCTATTTCAGAGGAATTCAGAGGAATGAATCATGTACGGGAAAGGAGATCGTTGTTGGTTTTTAATGGAGTGGGGGCAGTTAGGGAGTTAAAATTCCTCCCGCCCACATCATGTTCCCTCACGCCATTTTCTTCTATTTTCTTCGTAACAGTTCTTTATTTTTTTTTTTAATGTTTATTTTTGAGAGAGCGTCAGAGCATGAGTGGGGGAGGAGCAGAGAGAGAGGGAGACACAGAATCTGAAGCAGGATCCAGGCTCTGAGCTGTCAGCACAGAGCCCGATGCAGGGCTAGAACCCACGAATCGTGAGATCGTGACCTGACCCGAAGTCGGACGCTTAACTGACTGAGCCACCCAGGTGCCCCTTCTTCATAACATTTCTTACTATCTGAAGAGCACCTGGCTGGCTCAGTCAGAACAGGCACCTCTTGATCTGGGGATCGTAGGTTCGAGCCCCACAGTGGGTATGGAGATGACTTAAAAATAAAATATATTAAAAAAAATTTTCTTACTATCTGAAATTATCATATATATTTACCTGTTTACTTTCTTATTGTTTCTCAGCTTCACTAGAATACAAATTCCATGACAGCAGGGACATTGCTATATATAACGGATATAGCTGGTGCTTATAACAGAGGTTGACACACAATAGATGCTCAGTCAAGATTTGTTGAAAGGGGCGTTTGGGGGGCTCAGTCAATTAAGCATCCGACTTCGGCTCGGGTCATGATCTCGCGGTCCGTGAGTTCGAGCCCCACGTCGGGCTCTGTGCTGGCAGCTCGGAGCCTGGAACCTGCTTCAGATTCTGTGTCTCCCTCTCTCTGCCCCTCTCTCGCTCGTGCTCAGTCTCTCAAAAATAAATAAACACTAAAAACAAAAAAAGATTTGTTGAAGGAAGGAATGAATGAATGGTGGTCCTCTGGTGAATGTCCACAAATAGCTTCTCCTAAAATGATATATCAACAATTGATAAATTTCTGATCCTATAATTCTATAAATACTTAACTCGTATAGAAATGACCTGATTATGCTGATTGTTATTGGGTGTAAACATCAATCCACTAGGATTAATTGCAAGCCAGTGTCCATGGCCACTTTGTAACCACTTCATCATGTCTACACTAAAATGGAAAACCATATACATAGGAATTACACTGATTCGGTGCAGGATGCTAATATGTGAAGTTACAATTTTGAAAAAAAAATTTTTTTAACGTTTTTATTTATTTATTTATTTTTTATTTTTTTAATTTTTTTTTTTTAACGTTTATTTATTTTTGGGACAGAGAGAGACAGAGCATGAACGGGGGAGGGGCAGAGAGAGAGGGAGACACAGAATCGGAAACAGGCTCCAGGCTCTGAGCCATCAGCCCAGAGCCCGACGCGGGGCTCGAACTCATGGACCGCGAGATCGTGACCTGGCTGAAGTCGGACGCTTAACCGACTGCGCCACCCAGGCGCCCCCGTTTTTATTTATTTTTGAGACAGAGAGAGACACAGCATGAACAGGGGAGGGGCAGAGAGAGAGGGAGACACAGAATCGGAAGCAGGCTCCAGGCTCTGAGCCATCAGCCCAGAGCTCAACTCGGGGCTCGAATTCACGTTCCGTGAGATCGTGACCTGAGCTGAAGTCGGATGCCTAACCGACTGAGCCACCCAGGCACCCCTGAAGTTACAATGTTGAAACAAAGTGTTAACGTAGGTTCTGGGTAGTTTATTGTATACAGATTCATTGATAGCGTGTGGAAGTCATACAATGCACCCCTACCAAGTAACTTAGGAGTCAAGGACTGGTATTGCTAAACCCAACACATAGTCTCTTACTGTCCTTCCCTTTTTTGGAGGTCATGGCCCAATGTGGTTCAGCATGTGGATGTTGAACTTATGCAAGTTCCAGTTCTCCCACTCTGCCTCCATTTACTCCTCCCCCCAAATGAGATAATAGTTGCTTTTTCAAGTTTGTATATATGTGTGAGATTTTATTTCTTTATTTCTAATGTTTATTTATTTATTTTGAGAGAGAGAGAGAGGCTGATGGAGAGAGAGAGAGAGAGAGAGAGAGAGAGAGAGAGAATCCCAAGCAGGCTGCACACTCTCAGTGAGGACCCCGACGTGGGGCTCAAACGCACGTAACGTGAGATCATGACCTGAGTTGAAGTCGGATGCTTAACCGACTGAGCCACCCAGGCGCCCATCTGTGTGAGATTTTAGAAACAGAATTAAGAGGGGGTGCCTGGGTGGCTCAGTCAGTTAAACGTTCGACTCTTGGTTTCAGCTCAGGTCATGACGTCACAGCTTGTAAGTTTGAGCCTCACATAGAGCTCTGCACTGACAGTGGGGAGCCTGCTTGGGGTTCTCTCTCCCTCTCCACCCCCCCCCCAAAAAAAACCTTAAAAAAACCCCACAGAATTATGTTTTAAAAAGGCATAAAAGTTAGCTATAAGTCATAGTAGCACAGTAGTGGGAGTAGTATTATCATTCTCTTGCTGTTCTTCCCAAGTGCATTTGGGTTAGCCACTTGTAACTTCTGGAAGCTCTTCCTTGGGTCTACATTGTCTCCAGCTGAAGCTCTCTCTTCAGCCAGCCTGTTTTTCCTTTAGAATTTGTTTGACCCACTTTTGCTTCTATATTGGAAAGAATCATTCAACAAAGCTGCCTTTGCTCATGGCTGTTCCATGGACTTCGCATAGTCTCCTAGACCAGTCACATCACCCATAGCCATTTTACCTATTTCTGGAATCCCAGATCCTTACTCTAGCCACCCCCTGGAGCCAGTCTCTCCCTTTGCACTTAAAAAATGGTTTCAAAGATAGCTCTGAGCAGCCGGAATATTAGAATGATCTTGCCACTTACCTCAGATGTGCGGTCTTGGACAAAACACAAGGAAGTTGAGTTTCCGTGTTTTCAGCTACGAAATGAAGGGAGTTGGATTAGAATATTCCCTAAGGTCTTTGCCAAGTGGAAACATTTGATTCTAGTTATGCGGCCGTTCCTTTCCTTTCGTATACGTTTAGGTTAAATTTTCAAGTAATTCCCACTAGAGCAAAACACTCACCTTCATTATTATTTAATCAAATGTTAAACTGATCTAGATTTCATATTCGCTATTATATCTTTATCTCAATATCTCCTCTTGCCTCGCCACCAGTCTCTAATATATCTCTTTCTTTTTAATATTTATCTATTTATTGATTGATTTATTTTTACTTTTTATTTTTTTATTTATTCTTGCAAGAGAGAGACAGAACACAACTGGGGAGGGGCAGAGAGAGAGGGAGACACAGAATTGGAAGCAGGCTCCAGACTCGGAGCCGTCAGCACAGAGCCCGACGTGGGGCTCGAACTCGTGAACCATGAGACCGTGACCTGAGCCGAAGTGAGACGCTTAAGGGACTGAGCCACCCAGTCGCCCCTAGTTTTCCTTAATTTTAGAGAGCAAGGTAGCACAAGCAGGGGAGGGGACAGAAGAGGGAGATAGAAATAGAGAGAAACTCAAGCAAGTTCCACACTCAGCATGGAGCCCAACGTGGGACTCCATCTCATGACCTTGGGACCATGATCTCGGGACTAAGACCTGAACCAAAACCAAGAGTCGGACACTCAGCTCACCAAGCTACCTAGGTATCCCACTAGGATATCCGTTTCTAACGTGCTCTTAAGTTCACATGGCTAAAACTTTCTGTCAGTTCATACTGAAAATCAGCTTAATCCTGGAAATAGAATTTCAGTATATACTATTAGCATATTTATTATACCTGTGTATAGGACCCACAGTAGTCCAGATGGAGTGTTATTCAATCACACATTTATTTGATCGCTTGACCAGTCCACACAGGAAATGAAAATGCACTACCTTCACAGATGGCTTTATCTTTTAAAAGTACGTTCACGCACATTAACTCCTGTGACCCTCGCAACAAACTAATGAGGTAAGTGGAGCAAGCCTTCTTGTCCCAATTTATAACAAGAAAAACTAGGGCACAGCAGAAAACGTAAGTGGCTCGCCCTAGGCACCACAGTTGATTAGTGACATCTAGGGCAAGAATTCAGGATTCTAACTCTGAATCCAGGGTTCTTTCCATGGTGCCTGCCCCCATTCTCAGCCAGCCTACTGATTTCACTAAGAGCCAATCACCAAATCGTCTTCTGCTGTAAGAGATCTCTTCTACCCACCGACCACATTGCTTTTTAGGGGTAGAATTAGTCAGGGGACTCTGGCCTGAAAATAGGAAAGTTGTTGTTCGGGATCAAAATTCTGGCTATACTTGGCTTTATGACCTCATTGCCTCTTCTGGTATGAATCCTGGTCTAGAAATCATCAAATAATCAACTAAAGGGAACAAGCAAACTCTAGGGGTCTAGTGAAGAAGGAATAGCATTACTGCCTATGGAAGCAGTGAAAAACGCTTACCCTTTGAAGGGGGGGGCGGTGTTTCTGTTTACAACATAGGGAAGTTAGGTCAGATGTTTACCCACGCTGACTTATATTCCCAATTTTATTACTGTAACATTACAGGCACTGGTTGAATCTCTTTCAACTTCCAAAAGCCTCAATACGTTTAAACGTTGCCCCTTACCACCTTGTCGCACTCGGCTCCCGTCTTTCGCACTGGTGAGGTATCACACTTGCCCTTCCTTCCCTTTCTTTTGATTTGCAGACTTCATAAAATCAGATTGCATTTGCGTATTGCTCGGTCTGCCTCATGTGTAGTCACAGCGTAAGCCTGTAAAAAGCCACATGAGGGGCGCCTGGGTGGCTCGGTCGGTCAAGCGTCGGGCTTCGGCTCAGGTCATGATCTCGCGGTCCGTGAGTTCGAGCCCCGCGTCGGGCTCTGTGCTGACGGCTCGGAGCCTGGAGCCTACTTCCGATTCTGTGTCTCCCTCTCTCTCTGCCCCTCCCCTGTTCATGCTCTGTCTCTCTCTGTCTCAAAAACAAATAAAACATTAAAAAAAATTTTAAAAAAAAGGCAACATGAAAGCAGTAGAAAGCATGGTCCACGTGAAGTCTGGAAAGAGGAGGTACGTTTAAGAAGGCACTGGAGAAAAAAATGGAGGCCAACCTTTGGAAAACTAGATCGTGCAGAACACGGTGCAAACAAATAGCGAAGTTGGAGAAGTAAAAAATGGGTTAAAATTAAGCATACCTCTGTGACCCGAAATCATGGTAGGTTTGGTTTCCTTTTTTTTCTTTTTTAAGATTTTATTTTGAAGTAATCTCTATACCTAACGTGGGCCTCCAACTCATGACCCTGAGATCGAGAGTTGCCCGCTCCACCACCTGAACCAGCCAGGAGCCCTCCGGTTTGCTTTTCAGCTTTGGAAGAATTACAGGACTTGGATTGTGGAAACCAGTGGAAGCAGCAGTCAATTGTAGGTATAGACCCACGTTGTTGGTTTCAAGAAGACAGCATGGAGTCATTTCAAAAGAGGCAGGGGCGCCTTTGGCCTTATATGGACTTGGATCCAAATTCACACTTGGTGTCTTTCTAACTACAATGATAATGACTACCATGTGCCTGCCCGTTGTGCGCCTCATATGTTACCTGCATGATTTCACTTAATCCTCCAAACTCCCTTGTGGCGCGGTGCCGGAGAGAATTCCTGGCTCACAGTAAGACGCTGATAAATGTTTGTTAATTATTTAATGCTGGTGTAC
Source organism: Prionailurus bengalensis (assembly GCF_016509475.1). Taxonomy (NCBI): domain Eukaryota; kingdom Metazoa; phylum Chordata; class Mammalia; order Carnivora; family Felidae; genus Prionailurus; species Prionailurus bengalensis. The sequence continues at coordinate 103,290,004 of NC_057343.1, read as the reverse complement.
GTTTCTTATCTTCTTTACAAGGAAACCAAGGCTCACAGAGGCTGTATTATTTGCGCAAAGCCAACAGAGAATAAAACTGGGATTTGAACAGAATCTGTCGCGTTTAAAAACAGGGTTAATACTTTCCTGGGTGTCTGGGTTCAGTGAAATCCTCTGACTAAAGGCTCAGTGGAATGGCTGGCACCCAGCGAGCCCCTAAATACATTTTAGGACACAACATCTCGCGGAAGTAAGCTGATACGGGAGGAGGAGGAACAGTAAGGAGAGCGGCGGCATAACTATTTTTGGATTTTCAGCAGTTTAAGGCAATGTGTGCAGAGTTGATAGGACTTCAAATGACCCATGTAAAGCAAATATTTGAGGAGATGTTTGCTTTCATGCTCAGCCGTGGCCACTGTAACTTAGTATTTTCTGTCTAATAAATTTAATCCCAAGCATAAGAGAGACAATGAAATGACTTTTCCTGGAATAGTGTCCATTTTCCATACTGAAGAGTGGTTTAAGAGTATTTTCAATTTTTTTTTTCAATGTTTATTTATTTTTGGGACAGAGAGAGACAGAGCATGAACGGGGGAGGGGCAGAGAGAGAGGGAGACACAGAATCGGAAACAGGCTCCAGGCTCCGAGCCATCAGCTCAGAGCCCGACGCGGGGCTCGAACTCACGGACCGCGAGATCGTGACCTGGCTGAAGTCGGACGCTTAACCGACTGCGCCACCCAGGCGCCCCTAAGAGTATTTTCTATAGTGACATAAAACGTTTATATGATCCTCTCGATTCATACCATACCTTGATAACCCGTTGAGGGGGTTAAAGCAAACCCTAAGCTTTTTGGAAACAAACTATCCGGTGTTAGTCTGGGCAGGCAGCACTGACAAAATGTCATAGACTGAGTGGCTTAGAAACAAGAGAAAATCATTTCCCACCGTTCCGGAGGTTAGAAGTCCAAGATCAAGGGGCGCCTGGGTGGCGCAGTCGGTTAAGCGTCCGACTTCAGCTCAGGTCACGATCTCGCGGTCCGGGAGTTCGAGCCCCGCGTCGGGCTCTGGGCTGATGGCCCAGAGCCTGGAGCCTGTTTCCGATTCTGTGTCTCCCTCTCTCTGCCCCTCCCCCGTTCATGCTCTGTCTCTCTCTCTCTGTCCCAAAAATAAAAATAAACGTTGAAAAAAAAAAATTAAAAAAAAAAAAAAAAAAAAAAAAAGAAGTCCAAGATCAAGGTGCCACCAGATTCCCTGTCTGGTGAGAGCCCACTTCCTCAGTGAGTGAAGTGCTTCCTATTGGCCGCTGCCTTCTCCGCATGTCCGCATACCGTGGAAGCAGCAAGTTAGCTCTCCGGGCTGTGTCTCATAAGGACGTTAATCCCATCCGTGAGGGCTCCACCATCATGACCTAAGCACCTTCCAGAGGTCCCATCTCCAAATACCATCATATTAGCCATTGGGATTTCAACCCAGAAGTTTTGAAGGGACATAAATATTCAGTCCGTGGCATCCATCAATTGGAGAGTTGACATAAGAAACGACAGTATTTCCATGCTAAAGATACTTTGCAGCCATAAAAAGAATGATGTCGTTTATACGTACTGACCTGGGGAAATGTTTGTTTGTTTGTTTGTTTGTTTTAATGTTTATTTTTGAGAGGCCGAGAGAGAATGGGGGTGTGCACATGTGAAAGTGAGGGAGGGGCAGAGAAGGAGGGAGACAGGATCTGAAGCAGGCTCTGCGCTGACAGCAGAGAGCCCGATGTGGGGCTTGAACTCCTGAACCATGAGATCACGACTTGAGCCAAAGCTGGCTGCTCGGTTGACTGAGCCACCCAGGAGCCCTCTTATTTATTCGTTTTTTTTTTTTTAATTTTTGTTTTAATGTTTATTTATTTTTGAGAGAGACAGAGACAGAATGTGAGTGGGTTAGGGGCAGAGAGAGAGGGAGACACAGAATCCGAAGCAGGCTCCAGGCTCTGAGCTGTCAGCACAGAGCCCGTCGCGGGGCTCGAACTCACGAGCTGTGAGATCACGACCTGAGCCGAAGTCAGACGCTCGACCGACTGAGCCACCCAGGCGCCCCCCTCTTATTTATTCTTCAGTGAAAAAGTAATTTTGGTGCCTGGCTGCCTCATTTAGAATAGCATGCGACCCTTGATTGCAGGGTCGTGAGTTCGGGTCCCAGGTTGAGTGTAGAGATTACTTAAATAAATAAAACTTTATAAAAAGCGTGTGGGGGTCCCAGGGTGGCCCAGTCGCTTCAGCGTCTGACCCTTGATTTTGGCTCACATCGTGATCTCACGGTTTGTGGATTCATGAGTTTGAGCCCCACGTTGGGCTCTGGGCTGACAACACGGGGCCTGCTTGGGATTTGCTCTCTCCCCTCCCTCTGCCCCTCCTTCTCCCCCCCCCCCCCCCCCCCCGTCCCCTGCCTGGCTTCCGATGGTGCACTCTCTCTCTCTCACAAAATAAACTTAGAAAAATTAAAAAAAAATTTTTTTTATGTGAAAAAGTAATTGCAGGAAGATTGTAATGGTGCAATTCCAGTTTTAGCAAGAAAAGAAAAAAAAAACCTGCATAGCATGTATCTGTTTGTAAATGCATGGAGAAAAGGTATGGAGAGGTGCATATTAGAGTGTTGGGAGAGGGGCGCCTGGGTGGCGCAGTCGGTTAAGCATCCGACTTCAGCCAGGTCACGATCTCGCGGTCCGTGAGTTCGAGCCCCGCGTCAGGCTCTGGGCTGATGGCTCGGAGCCTGGAGCCTGTTTCCGATTCTGTGTCTCCCTCTCTCTCTGCCCCTCCCCCGTTCATGCTCTGTCTCTCTCTGTCCCAAAAATAAATAAACGTTGAAAAAAAAATGAATAAACATAAAGTGTTGGGAGAAGTTTCTACTGGAGAAGGGAGTGTGGTCAGGAGGACGTTTATAGGAAGCATATGCTTGTTTGCTTTATATACCTATGTATTTTATCCTTTAAAAAATTTTTAAGATGAACCTAATTATTTTTATTTCTTCCATTTGAAACTTAAGAGGGACTATATTAAAATAGTGGCCTAAACAGGGGCATCTGGGTGGCTCAGTCAGTGAAGCGTCTGACACTTGATTTCAGCTCAGGTCCTGTTCTCACAGTTGTGACCCTGAACTTCCCATCAGGCTCTGTGCTCGGTGTGGAGGCTGCTTGGGATTCTCTCTCTGTCCTCCTCTCTTTCTGCCCCTCTCTTCCTTTTGCGTGCGCTCTCTGTCTCTCTCTCTCTCTCTCTCTCTCTCTCTCTCAATAAGTAAATAAACATTTAAACTAAGATTGAAAAAAAAAAAGATGGCGGACGAAGCATAGCTGTTTAATTCCCCTTACACCCAAAGCTCCATTGAAATGGAGAATAATACACTATTACACCTTTAAAAATGCTGCAAAACAACCTGGGTTACCATGAAAGGACCACAGACTTCAAGAAACGTCTGGAAAATAGAAACCAGGAAAGAAAAATAGGGGTAGAAGAAAGCCACTAAACACGTTGGATCTTTGTGGGCCTAGCGGCGATCCCAACAATGACCTAACATGCGTGAGGGTCCACAGGGGTCCCAGTGTGATCCTCGGGACAACCCCAAGATCCACATGGGAAAGAGCTGCGTGACTAGGGTCCAGTTCCTTGCTCCCTCACCACATGAACTGAACAGTAGAACGCAAAGGCTTTCCACTTCCAGATGGTTACCCGAACTGCTTTTGCAACAGAGTAAGGGATAGTGAAGGCCTCCAGCACGAAGTTCAGGTTGGAGAGGGGCCTTGTGTAACACACGGTCTGCTGAGGGGTGTGTGTGTGTGTGTTGGGGGGGAGGGTGACACATGCTGCATTCAACCACCCCTCCTTTTAGGATAAAACCTTGAACAAGGGTCCCTGAAGTGGGAGATCTTACAGGTGCATGCTGAAGGCAGTCCCCCAGGGAACTTAACAAACGCCAAGAGGAGCTCCCAACCCGGAAGATAAGCCAGGGGTACACTCTTCTTTTTCAGATGGTGAGATGTCACCAGACATATGAAGAAAAACACTCTGAAAAAGAGGCTCAAACTTCGGGCCGCAGAACTAAGTCCTGAAGGAAGAGCCTCAAAGAACAGAATCACTTATTTAAACTACAACAAAACGCTATTGTGAGAGGTTCAAGAAAATATTGTCGACCGTGAAAGGATAGGAAGATACGAAAAAGAAACTTTAGAATTGTTGGAAAAAAGATGACGTTTATTGAGATTAAAATCCTTAATGGGAGAAATAGAATGGATATTCTATGATCCGATGAATAAGCAGGAAAATTGAGCCCGGGGTTTCTTCTTTAAAAAAAAAAAAATTATGTTTATTTTTTGAGAGAGAGAAAGCAAGTTGGGGAAGGACAGAGAAAGAAGGAGAGAATCCCAAGAGGGCTCTGCACTGACAGCGGGGCTCGAACCCACGAACTGTGAGATCATGAGCTGAGCCAAAACCAAGAGTCGGACACGTAACGAACTGAGCTACCCAGGCGCCCCGAGCCCAGAGTTCCTATCACAAGGTAGAGCAAAATGACAATGTGATGGGCTGCTCTGTGTTCCCCCCCAATTCATGTTTAAGTCTCACCCCCAGCACCTCAGAACATAACTCTCTTTGCCGATAGGGCCTTTAAAGAGGTACTTAAGGTTAAATTGGGTCATTTAAGTGGGCACTAATGAAAACTGGACATGTCTTCGTACCAAGAGGAAATTTGGACACACAAACAGACATACCAGGGGTGCGTTCCCACAGCCGAAAAGCCATCCGGGGACACAGCAAGAAGGCAGACATCTGCAGGCCAAGGAGAGAGGCCTTGTTCTTGGACTTCCAACCTCCAGAACTGTGAGAAAATGAATTTCTGTTTAAGCCGCCCAGTCTGTGGTATTTTCTTAAGGCAGCCCTAGCTGACTAATACAGACAAGATCATGGGAGTTATGAGAAAGTAGTTACGACACACAGAAGATATACCCAGAAGTCTTAACGTTTATTCAATAAGCCTTTCGAACAGAAATAATGGATGGCGGGCTCGGTCAGAAGAGCGTGCGACTCTTGGTCTTGGGGTCACGAGTCTGGTCTTGGTCTCGGGGTCAGTCTCACATCAAACATCTCTACATCTTGGGTGTAGAGAGTACTTAAATGAATAAAACTTTAAAAACAGGAGAGGGGCTCCTGGCTGGCTCGGTCGGTAGAGCATGGAACTCTTGAACTCAGGGTTGTGAATTTAAGTCCCGTGTTCAGTGTAGAGATTACTTAAAAGAACAAATTAAACCCAAAGTAAGAAAAAAAAAGAATAAAGAACAGAGAAGGAACAATTAAAATTTTTCATGTTTATTTAGAGGGAGAGAGAGAGAGAGAGAGAGAGAGCACAAGCAGGGGAGGGGCAGAGAGAGAGGAGACACAGAATCCAAAGCAGCCTCCAGGCTCCGAGCTGTCAGCACAGAGCCTGACCCAGGGCTTAACCCATGAACCATGAGACCATGACCTGGGCCAAAGTCGGATGCTTAACCAACTGGGACACCCAGGCAGCCCAAGAAGGACCCATTCAATAAATAAGCAACAAAGAAAATGAACAAAGTCAAAAGCTGATTCTTTCTAAAGATTAACGAACTTAATAAACACTTTGCAAGCAAGACTAATCGAAAGAAAAAGGAAGGAAAGAAGAAAAGGGAGGGAGAGAGAGAGAGAGGGAAAGGAAGGAAGGAAGAAAGAAAGCAAATAGTGTCAGAAAGTGAGACAAATAAAAATCTGCCGATTAAAAGAGCTTCAGGTTTGCTGAGCAAGAGTCATGAAATAACCATCCACAAATGGGGCGCCTGGGTGGCTCAGTCAGTTGAGCATCTGACTTCTGCTCAGGTCTTGATCTCAGGGTTCCTGAGCTCGGGCCCCGCTTCGGGCTCTGTGCTAACAGCTCAGAGCGTGGAGACTGGAGCCTGCTTCAAATTCTGTCTCTCTCTGCCTCTCAAAAATAAAGAAAACTAATGAAAATATTTTTTTAAAGGACCCACAGCGGCACATATTGTGAAATTTAATGAATGAATCAGAAGCGAAAGTGATGTGAGATTCTCTTGGAATACAGTCATCTATGTGCAACCTAGATATACCAACAGTGAGTTCCGGATGCCTTTTCTGTTTCTTATTCATAGAATTAAAGTTTAGAGATAGATCATGTGAGCTATCCATCAGGATTTTATCATATCTTGAACTTCTCATATCAAGTTCTGGAAGAAATTTTTCAGGTATATCTAGAAGGTGAATAACATTGTAAAAAAATGTTCACTTATTTTAGAGAGACTGAGCATGCATTCCATCACGGGAGGGGCAGAGAGGGAAGGAGGCACAGAATCTAAAGTAGGTTTCTAGGATATGAGCCGTCAGCACAGGGCCCCGCTGTCCTATTTCCATTTGTTTCTTCCCACTCCAACTCTCTTGTCCTCTCTCCCATGACATACATCTTCCAGTTAAAAAAAAAAAAAAAATGAGCCCAATGCGGTGCTTGAACCCATGAACTGTGAGATCATGACCTGGGCTGAAGTCGGCCGCTTAACCGACTGCGCCACCCAGGCGCCCCAAGTAAAGTTGTTTTTAAAAGGTGATCAGGGGGCGCCTGGGTGGTGCAGTCGGTTAAGCGTCCGACTTGAGCCAGGTCACGATCTCGCGGTCCGTGAGTTCCAGCCCCGCGTCGGGCTCTGGGCTGATGGCTCGGAGCCTGGAGCCTGTTTCCGATTCTGTGTCTCCCTCTCTCTCTGCCCCTCCCCCGTTCATGCTCTGTCTCTCTCTGTCCCAAAAATAAATAAACGTTGAAAAAAAAAATTTAAAAGGTGATCAGACACAAGTTATATGCCAAACTTTTCAAATAAATAAATAGATGTAATATATATTTAATGGTATGAAAAACCCTAGGTAACCTGTTTTTCAATGGCTAAGTCATTTAATCGTTTTTGTACTATTGTCAGATATTAGATGCGTATCTAATTCTTACATGTTTTTTTGTATCATATTTTCCAGAGCTATACGTCATGGCTTCCATAAATCTTTTCTGATTCCTTCTCTGAATAATACACCGCTTCCAATTTTTTTTTTTCATTAGAGTGTCTTTGAATGTTTTGGGACAGATTTTTAGAATATTTGTATCATCATCTTTAGCCTATACTAAACTTGGCCTGAAAGTGATATTTATCATTCTAGGAACTTTGCTCTTTCTGTACGACTCATTCTCTCGCATTTAAGTAAATTTTCCGAGAGAACCTGGATGGCTCAGTCAGTTAAGCGTCCGACTCTTGATTTCGGCTCAGGTCATGGTCTCACAGTCCGTGAGTTTGAGCCCACGTTGGGCTCCGTGCTGACAGCATGGAGCCTGCGTGGGATTCTCTCTTTCTCCCCTCAAAATAAACTAATAAAACTTAAATTAAACAAACAAACAAACCAATAAATAAACTTATTTCTGAGATGGACGCTGAGGTTGCAGGTCATTTTTGTTTTGTTCTCTTCCGGAACGCCCTCATGTTTTGTTCTGTTTTTTTTTTTTCTTTTGTTTGTGTTTGTGACCTGATTCTACTTGAAGTTTCGACAGGCTGGATTCAGGAATTGGACGTCCTGTACCCAGTTGCTTCCACTAAGGGGTGCAAAGGGCGCATTCATCAGTTTCTTGTTTCCGGAATGCAAAGGTTAATGACTTTGTAGAATTATGGTCACATGTTCATCCCTAAGAGACCAACCAACTTTAAAAAATTTCTTGAAAATAGGGGCGCCTGGGTGGCGCAGTCGGTTAAGCGTCCGACTTCAGCCAGGTCACGATCTCGCGGTCCGGGAGTTCGAGCCCCGCGTCGGGCTCTGGGCTGATGGCTCGGAGCCTGGAGCCTGTTTCCGATTCTGTGTCTCCCTCTCTCTCTGCCCCTCCCCCGTTCATGCTCTGTCTCTCTCTGTCTCAAAAATAAAAAAAAAAAAAAAAAAAAAAAAAAAAATTTCTTGAAAATAAAATATTAGGAAAACGGAGAACGAAGTGACGGTTGATGGGGGGTGGCAGGGAGGGGAGGGTGGGTGATGGGCATTGAGGAGGGCACCTGTTGGAAGGGGCACCGGGTGTTGTATGGAAACCAACTTGACAATAAACTTCATATTCAGAACAATTAAAAAAATAAAAATAAAATATTAGGGCACCTGGGGGGCTCAGTCAGTTAAGTTGCCAACTCTTGATTTCAGCTCAGGTCATGATCACATGGTTTATCAGATTGAGCCCTTGCATAGGCTCTGTGCTGGCAGTGTGGAGCCTGCTTAGATTTCTCCTCTCTCTCTCTCTCTCTCTGTCTCTCTCTCTCTCTCAGCTCTCCCTCCACTTGGGCTTGAATGCAAGTTCTTTCTTTCTCACTTTTCCATGGCAGACATCCTGATGCCTAACAGACACATGGACAAATGTTCAACATCGTTCATCATCAGGGAAATACAAATCAAGACCACAATGAGATACCACCTCACACCTGTCAGAATACCTCAAATTAACAACTCAGGAAATAATAGATGTTGGCAAGGATGTGGAGAAAGAGGAACCCCTTTGCGCTGTTGGTGGGAAGGCAAACTGGTGCAGCCACGCTGGAAAACAGTATGAAGGTTCCTCAGAAAATTAAAAAATAGAACTACCCTACGACCCAGCAATTGTACTAGTAGGTATTTATCCAAAGGATACAAAAGTGCTGATTCGAAGGGGCAAATGCACCCCAACGTTTATAGCAGCGCTGTCAACAATAGCCAAATTTTGGAAAGGGCCTGGATGTCCACGGATTGATGAATGGATAAAGAAGATGTGGTTTATATATACAGTGGAATACTACTCGGTGATGGAAAAGAATGAAATCGTGCCATTTGCAACGACATGGATGCAACTAGAGTGTATCATGCTAAGCGAAATAAGCCAGTCAGAGAAAGACAAATACCATATGATTTCACTCATACGTGGAATTTAAGAAACACAACAGATGAACGTAGGGGAAGGGAAGGAAAAATAAGATAAAAAACACCGAGGAGGGCAAACCAGAAGAGACTGTTAAATACAGAGAACAAACTTAGTGTTACCGCTGGGGAGGCAGGTGGGGGATGGGGTAAACAGGTGACGGGCATTAAGAAGGGCCCTTGGGATGAGCCCTAGGTGTTGTATGTAAGTCGTGAATCACCAAATTCTACTCGTGAAACCATTACTATGCTGTATGTTAACTAACTTGATTTTAAGTTAAAAGAAGAAAAGAAAAGAAAAGATTTTAAAAATAGATCCTTTTTAAGAATTAACCAACACAGTTTTTTGCTTTCTGGGGGGTTTTTGGGGGGTTTTTTTTGCATCAACAAGTTTTTTTGGTTTTTTTGCATTCCAGCGTCTGGAATATCATCGGTGTTTGATAAATGGTGTTTAAGTAGTTGAATAAAATAGCGATATAAAATAAACTGGTGAGATTTTAACGTGAGCAGCTTCATTTTGCATGAATCAATGATCAATGATCAATGATCAATGACGGCATCACTTTTGATCTGCCTGTAGCTCTCTGGGTAACTATGGAAGCCTTTCACCTTAGCATTATATAAAGTTGGAGCGTAAAGAAAAGCCCTAACGTTCCTTCTTACTTTTGTCAGCTCAACCCTGTTAAAAATGGAGTCATTTAGGACAATACATGTTAAATGTTTTATACTCTGAGAAGACAGATCTCTTATAATCTCCCCAGTGAAGTTTCTTTTCCCCTTAACTCGAGCTTTAGGTGTCCACATAAAAAAATTCTAATTATGTCAGTCTACTCATATTCGCCATTTCACTTCCACTGCCTGCTGGCACTGTTCTGGGCTCCACCGATGTCCTTAGGTTACTGGTGCGTGGGGGCAGCTCCTTGTTGAGCCAGCTCCCAAGGTCTCCACTTCGTGTCCCCCCGTTGTGGGTTTCCTGTCCTAGAAATCCTTGCTCCCTTGGTCATGGCTGGGTGGTCTCGGAGAAGACACAACCATCTAGTCTCCTTCCCTTTCTCTCCTTTATCAGTGAGGAACTTTGTTCATCAATGAATGTCTAAAGCTTCATTTATTCTCTCTCCTGGCTAATTTCTCTCAAAACGTATGTTGAAGGCTGTTTCATATTGGAAAAATACAAGACAACAACAACAAAAGTCTCCTCCCAGACTCTTTCTTCAAACTCTCCTTCTCTGTTCCCTTTTGAGGGCAAGCTTCTGAAAAGAGTAGGCTTCCTTTGATCTCTCCATTGGTCCTCTCAATTTCAGTGGTGAAGGAAGCCATTGGTGTTTGCTACCAATTTACTTACGTTGTTGCTTCTAAGATCACTAAGTCCTTTCCCCAAATAAAAACAGTGGAGGCTGGGGCACCTCGGTGGCTCAGTCAGTTAAGCACCTGGCTTTGGCTCAGGTCACGACCTTGCAGTTCGTGAGTTTGAGTCCTGTGTCAGGCTCTGGGCTAACAGCTCAGAGCCTGGAGGCTGCTTCAGATTCTGTGTCTCCCTCTCTCTCTCTCTCTGCCCCTCCCCTGCTCACATTCTATTTCTCAAAAATAAATAAACCAAAACAGAAGATTTTTTTTTAAAAAGCAGTGGAGGCTTTTTGTCTTAAACTTACTTGATTTCCCTGGTGCATTTGGAGTTGTTGGTCATGTTCTTGTCAGAGGTATCCCTTACCTGGTTGGATTTGTGTGTGTGTGTGTGTGTGTGTGTGTGTGCGTCTCCTCACTTAAATTCATCATCCAAGCTGTTATATTTTGTGCTCCAAATTTAGATGTTGTTGTTCCCCAGGGATCCCATTTTGACCCTATGTTCTTTTTGTTGACATAACTTGTGCTTCAATCAACATGTTTTCGTTCATAAAGACCTATCTTTCAACAGATTTGCATTCATAAAGACCCCTCCCTGCTCTGGTTAGTTTATTTAACGTGGCTGTGGAGTATTCTTATAGAATTTGTTCTTTATAAGCTGAGGGTTTCTAAATTCAGAGCTGGCTTATTACATGTTTAGCATTTTCTTTGTCCAGTGAATATACTTGTTGGCTTAAATATTGTCTCAATAGACCAGTTCAAGGTCTGAAGCACACATGGGAGATATAATGCATTGACTACTTCCTGGACATTTTCTGACTAGCACTTCTGTATATTTCTATGACTGTAAATTAATTTAGAAGACATTCAAGGGTTTTCTATAGACCTACTAGAGCTAGGCCATCCATCGCCATGTGCTACACTCAAACTCTTCTTCATAGAGCATAAAGGCAGTCTTCCAACCCAGTCTGGCTGAGAGTACCTTTTAATACATGATAAAAGGCTGTCCTTTCTTAGGCTGGCACAGCACAGAGCAGGGCCTATAGCTTGGTGGGCAGAGCATGAGTTGGATGGCATCTTCCATTGTTTCCTCACCGAAACACCTTTGTGCAGGTTCACAATGGTTCTATCCACAGCAAGGCTTCAACCTATGGCCTGACCACCATTCCTTCCCTTCCGGGTCCCTTTGATCTAGCTAAGCTGGGCTAACACTGCTCTCCTCTTCTTTTTTGCCTCTATACCTACGTTCATTGTGTTGCTTTCCTTGGCATGACCTTGTCTCCATTGCCATCTAATGTGGCGTGAAGATTTAGCTTACTTCTTCCCAAGCTCTTACACCGATTCCTTAGATAAAGTTAGCTTTTCCTCTTCCCCAAAGGGATACATTTTGTCCTTATTATCATAAATCCTTTTTGGCAAGTGTCTTAACTCAGCTATGAAATCTGAAGCATCGTGAGAGCAGAGATGATGTCTTACTCCTTTTTGGATCTTCTGTGAACCTGGGGAACACAATAGAGATTTGTTGAATGAATGTCTCAAACTGAATCACAAGAAATGAGTTTATGTTTGTAAAATGCTTAGCGTCGTGCCTTTCACAGAGTGAAATAAAGGGGCCGTACAGGTGTTTGTTAAACAAAATGAAAGGTTGATAGGACACAAGTTTGGATTTGAGAGGACTATTGTTATTATAATTAATGATGATTGTGTCCATAATTTATTAATAGACCCAGAGTATTTTCTTTTTTATCACTAGCCTTTTAGTAATGCGGAACCATGGTTAGAAACATTGCTTTCTTTTTATATTCTATTTCTTTTTCTAATTACATATCATTTCTCTTGCAGTGATGGTTAAATCTCATTACATGTAATGATTTATCCATTTTCTTCTGTAAGAGTTTTATCAGCACTCCTTGTGTTATAATCTCATTATTTCACAAAATTATACCCTATTTGTTAAGAATAGTAACTGTTACCATGATTTCAACCTCTTCAATGCTCTTTTTAATCTCAACGTCATAGTCTTTTTTGTGAAAAGATTAAACATTTTTTTCTCTTCAGTTGGTCTAATTCCGTTCAATGTTGCTTATATTATTTAGTGTCTTTCACTATACGTTGCTACGACCAAACCATTGGCTTCATTTTTATGACTCTACTTCTTTGAATAAGATGGAAAGCCCTGAAGAAATCTAAATTACCATATTCTCCCTTTCTTCCAATACGTAATAGGCCTGCAATGAAATAGTGCATCTTCATTCCTTAATTTCTATTGAATATATTTCTATACGGGATTGATTTTTTTCCTTATTGATTGAAATATAGTTTAAGAAAGTTATAAAGTGTTCGACGGAGTCTCCTGAGTGCACGCATAAACAGAACATTACAGATCTTCACCATATATGGCCTACCAAGTGAATTTGACCTAAAACCAGCAAACAAATAAACAAAAACCTGAGTCAACAAATGGTAGGAAGCGAGTATAATCTGCTGTTTGTTTGTATACACAGCGGTGTCATTTGAGACCATTTTACAATCTTGGATTAATCTTGGATTAATGACAAAAAAATGTTCCAAAGCCAAGGGATAAACTGTCTCCGAATAGCTCCTTCTTCCAGATGTAGCTTTTATTCCTTTTGATTTTTAATATAGAAATGCCCAGATATATGTGTATATTACATGATGAATAATACTATGATCCCAGTATAGGTACCAGCAGTATCAGTAATAACCAGTCTTATGTCATTTCTTAACCTCACTCTGCCACTCGTTATGGTAATATTTTCTGATGTTTAAAAATTTTCAATTGAGTAATAACAAGAAACTGATTAAAAAAAAAAAAATCCTGAGTTCTGGGGCGTCTAAATGGTTCAGGCATACAGCGTCCTGATCTCAAGGTTTGTGAGATTGAGCCCCGGTGTAGGGTTCTGTGCTGACAGTGCGGCTTGGGATTCTTTCCTCTCTTTCTGCCCTCTCCCCACTCGCACTCTCTCCCTCTCTCGCGAAATAAATGAATAAACTTAAAAAAAAAAAGAAAAAAAGCTGAGTCCTTAAGTGCCATGTCTGCTGCTTTGGCATATTATTGATCCCTGGTGGAAAACGATCAAAATGGCTTTTCTTTGACTGAAAAGCAGTTCCATTGATTATTCTTTTGGGAAGAGAAGTCATCAGCCACCTGCTAATGTCTCTGTGCTCAAGAAAATGGGTAGAATAGTTGTCTGGAGCCAGGTTCTGGTGGCTGTCTAATACAGTATCTAAGTGGCCAGATTCAGGGTAGCTTTCGACATTAAATCATGGCTCCACCAAGATTTAGCTGTGATACATGAAAAAGTTACTTATCTTTCCTGCATCTCAGTCTCCTTATCTGATGCTAATAATACTTACCTCATGGGACTGCTATGAAGATTAAATTAATTAGTATATATGAACAATTAAGAAGAGTTTCTGGAACATGCTTAAGTCATATATATATTCATTATTCTTTTTTTTTAAATTACAAACCTCTTTTCAGTTTCAAAGAGTTGTGCATCTTTAAGATATTTGGGGGTCTTTGGGGATAAGAATGAAAAACTTTTAAACACTTGAAAAGTATAGATACATGTGCGATGTCTTAACTATGAACAAACATACATTGTCTCCTTTGCTCCTAAAAATGGGGTGGGGCGCCTATCTGGGTGGATCAGTTCATTGAGCAGCCGACTCAGGCCGAGGTCATGATCTCATGGTTTGTGAGTTCCATTCTTGCGTAAGGTTCTCTGCTCTCGACACAGAGTCCACTTTGGATCCTATGTCCCTCTCTTTTGCCCCTCCCCCCCTTGCATTCTCTCTCTTTTTCTCTCTCAAAATTAAATAAAACATTTAAAACATTTAAATAAAACATTTAAACAGATGAAAAACATTTCAGCATTAAAGTAGAAGTGTTTTAACTCAGGGGCGCTTGGGTGGGTCAGTCGGTTAAGCACCTGACTCTTGAGTTTGGCTCAGGTCATTATCTCAGGGTTCATGAGTATGAGCCCCACATCTCACTCCACGCTGACAGTGCAGTGCCTGCTTTGGATCCTCTGTCTCCCTCTCTCTCTGCCCTTTCCTGCTCTTTCTCTCTCTCTCTCCCTCTCTCAAAACTAAATAAGCATTTAAAAAAAAAAAAGTGTTTGTTTTAATTAAATATTTCAGATTGTACAGACCTGAGGGAAAAGTCTAGTCAGGACCGATAATGTTAAGAATATAAAACTTCAAGAATATGGTAGAACAAACGTGTTCATTGAAGTTTTGTGGGATTCCTCTAAAATCCAAGGAAGCACCGTAAGAATACAAAGAAGCAGAAAACATTAAAATGTAGTTAGAATAAAGGTCCTCATACCTTAACTTCTATTCCTAGCAGTTCCTCAGTATGATCATTGCATTTTAAAGGTGTTGAAAATAATAATTAAAGGTGATTCCCTGGATAATTTGAAGAATCTTAAGAAGAAGAAGAAGGGGCGCCTGGGTGGCGCAGTCGGTTAAGCGTCCGACTTCAGCCAGGTCACGATCTCGCGGTCCGTGAGTTCGAGCCCCGCGTCGGGCTCTGGGCTGATGGCTCAGAGCCTGGAGCCTGTTTCCGACTCTGTGTCTCCCTCTCTCTCTGCCCCTCCCCCGTTCATGCTCTGTCTCTCTCTGTCCCAAAAATAAATAAACGTTGAAAAAAAAAAAGAAGAAGAAGGAGAAGAAGAAGAAGAAGAAGAAGAAGAAGAAGAAGAAGAAGAAGAAGGAAAAAAAAAGAAAGGAGAAAAAAAGCAAGGCAAAGAATAAGTGATTAAAATATTTTTGGAAGGAGAGGGTCCACAGAGCAGGCTGGCGTGCAGAAGAATGGTACTTGGAGCTGTAGAAACCTGAACATACTGGCCCAGGAGTCAGCCAATCAGGAGGCTGAGAAGCACATTTCCATAATGATGATTGGCTGGTGGGCTGGAGGCTCGCTGAGCCGAGAGGATGGGTGGAGAGGATACTGCAGGAAATAGCACGATCACTTTCTGGCTTTCTGTCGTGCATTGCCTAGTCTCCACAAGTTTGTAGTGATTCATCCTTTAGGAAAGCTTGTTTTGAAAACAAAAGAGGCACAGTTGTTCACAACAAAAGTAATACTCCGCAGCCAAAGGAGCGGAATATAATGGTACTCTTTTATTTATTTACTTTTTAAAATGAACTTTGGTCGCCTGATTTTTTTTTTTTCTTCTAACCAAGATATTGAGACTTTTTTTAGCAGATGCGTAAGGGTTTGATTTAAATTAAAATTCGACAGGGGTGACTGTTTCTGATAAGCGTCATCGCTTGATTCATCTGGCAGCTCTCTGAAATCTGCACAAATGGAATGTAGTTTGTAAAGTGCCGAGAAATCCTGAAATTCTAGCGCCAAAAGTACATGAAATACTTTCACAATTAAGGGGATTCTGTTACTGTTTCCAAGAAGAGGCTGTATTGGGAATTTTTTTTTTTTCTTGCAGTCATATATGTGTGAGAGCTAGAGATATACTTGCCCGTGAATTTTGTATTACTCTTACACAATTTGACACGCATGTTAAAAACCCACTGTCATTAAGGTTCTAGAGATTTTTGTAAATCGCAAGAGGGGGAGCTGAGAAAGCAAAGCAAGGGAGAAAGATGGGTTGGAACATAATGGCTGTATGGGCTCCCTTCGGGCCCTTTCCTTCTTGGTGGCATCGTCTTTGGTCGGAATTGTTTTAGATTCAAAGAGAGCTGTGACAACATTTCACCTACAAGTTTTCACGTTGCCTTTAACGATCATTCTTTCCACAGACCATCTTTCTGGAAATGAGAGTAATTCTATAATGCAGATTAAGCAGAAGTATTTTTTCAGTCTCTCCCAGTGACCATTCCTTGGCTAGCTAACAGACCAGCCATTCAGAAGCAATTTTCTTCAGGCTGAAATTATGTGCTGACCGTAGCAGAACACTTCCCATAATAACCCTTCCCCCACCCAACGCTAAATACAATCTGTCTCCTACTCACTGTAATAACGTGCAAATGACTGTAATTTTGCAGACAAGAAACAGCCCAAAGTGAAACGTGTCTAAACAGAGGTCGATTTGAAAAATCAGGGCTATTACCTAAATCTGTAAAATACATATTGTAATAAAACCAGCAACAGCAATCTCCAATAAGTAGTTTTAAAAAACTGGAGCTTGTGTTTTGATCTTCTTTATGTACCCAGTCTCCACTGGCATAAAAGAAAAATCCTTTTCCAGAAATGGTTTCATTACATGCGATGTAAATTGCCTTACTTTGTTAACTGATCCGCAGACCTTGCCTGGGCACCCGTTCAGATATAGTAGCGGGCACGACGCTGCAAGGGCCTGCTCCAAGCAGAGGTTCCATTTCAGACACTTAACACTGACCTACATTGCGGTTCTCTCAATGTGAGCCGTATACAAATGTTTTCCTTTAGAAGAATGCACTGTTTTGCGATTTTTGCTAGTTTCTCTAGCACTGCAGGGCCTGAAAGGGACGCGATCTGCTGTGTTTTCTTTTTTTCCTGCAAGTTTGAGGATTGGGAGAAGAGATGGGGAAAGACACACACATAGAGGGGGAAGCATCTTCTTTAGCTCTGTATTTCTTTGCTATTAAACTCCATCGTAGTCTTACATCAGAGCATGGGAATTGTGCTTTATATCGTTTCAATTTGTTGAAACAAAACTGGGGTATGAAGATGTGTGAAGATAGCCATTAATCTCCTTCCCCTCAATGGAGGGTCCCTTTTGTTAGACTCTCAGGAGATTAAATGGAAGGTGAATGGTGCATAGAAACGACCTGAGACGTTAGCCCAGCTGTGTTACACAATGTGTGTAAATGTCCGTAGTCACAAAACGTGTTATCTGAATATCCCCAAGTCTTCCCGGGAAGGGTGAATACCATCAGTGTGTTTCCTTTATGGATCCCACCCTACCTCACCCTGCCTTCTGCCCCCCCCAGGGAAGGGCCTGAAATGTTTCTGTGTACAGGTCCTCTCTTTCCACTGGACACCTGCTTCTTGTCACTTTATTTTGGTCCGGCGATATTTCAGGACATTGCAAACGTGCCAAATGTTTAACCAAGAACACTGCTCGTCTCTTTTTGGCGATAGTTGTCTAGGGAGGGATAGCGTTAAACATCCTCCCCGGAAACTCAACGTGGACTTAGTCAGCAGGTGTGAAAAGGCAGAGAAACACTTTTCTCTAGAAGACCTTGTGCAAGTGGGAAGCTAGAATGTTACCAGTAGGTAAAAAGAGTGAAGACCTTCTAGTGTTTGTGTGGGCGTGTAAATCACCAACTCTACATTTTCGTTCCCTGGAAACCAGGGCAGGTCACCTGCCCACTACCTTGAGGCCCGGTCTGTTCATTAACAACCCCACACAGATAAGAATCTTTCTCCACAATCTTCTTGGGCAGCCACAAAGTTTCTCATTATGTCTAAATTGAGTTCCTTTTCCCATACACCAAGCCCATTTCCAGGTCGGTTTTATTCCTTACAACTTTGCTTTCCGCATTTCCCACTTGGTCCTGAGCGAGGACGCGTCCATGTTGACAGAGATTTTTTGGAAAAGCTAGGACCAGGTATGCACTCCCATCCGAATAAAAGCTGAAGAATTTTTTTCTGATCCCTCATATACCATAATTCAGAGGAAATAGGAACCGGAGACACATCTACTGTTGTGTTTTTCTGTGTTAACTGCTCGAAGGCCCTGGCCTTCTCAGCATTGAGCTCTTTGGCTCGTAAATAGTGGGGAAAGTCCTAGTCCGGAAGCTTCTGCACCTTGTGATTGGTGCAGAATATCCTGGGGGGCAGGGCTCTTGGTGATGGTGATTGGGGAACACTCTTTAACTGCCCCCTTTACCCACTGTTCCTCAAGCGGCTTCCACCCCTCCATTCCTTCTAGACTCCAATTCCAGCTGGCTCCTCCCCACTACCACATCTCTGGGGAGACAGGCACTAAAATGACAAAGTGCTCGTGTCATGCAATAGTGTGCCAGCGTCGCGAAGGATGTGCATGTGGATATTAACATGGAGACTGGCGTGGTCCTGTTATCTTGATAAGAGACAGAGCTAAAACTTTCTTCTCGAAAATCTGAGAGCGTCCCGATTTTTGTGAGGGGAGCAGCCCTGACTTTCTAAAGCCGCTAGTTAATTATCTTCGTTTCACTCATCAATTAGCTGATAGCCCTCTGATGTCTCTTGATTGCCCCCTTTGTCAAACAAAACAAAACAAACGCACGCAAAGCCAGCGTAACAACTCTGGCTTATTCAAATCTTCGAGAAGAATGGGGAGGGCAGGAGATGGGGGGTGGGGTGCAAATGGAGTGTGGAGACGTTGGGATGGCGGGAGAATGGTTTGAGTTAAATTCGTGACTGAGTTTGGCATAAGCCCCTACCTTTGACCAGTAGGGTTTACTGAACAAAAAAAGTTTAAGATTTAAGGTTAGGTGGTAATGTTAGGGGTAGATCAGATTATTTGAGTATTAGGAAGCCTGAGCTTTGGTTTTAGTTATCCTGAATCCATGCCCCAGACTCAGGGATTTGTTTTTTACCAAGGCGGTGTTAGAGGGCTGCTTCTACCCTTTCCAGCTTCACAAATTCAGGTCTTATTTTCCGTGCTTTTTGAAGTCCAGTTGTAAGAGCTAGCTGTTGATTTTTCTAAGCTGATACAACATTGGGGGGGGGGGGGTGGTTAGCCATGGTCTTCCAATGGCTGAAATGGAGTACATACCCCAGGGACACTGGAAGTGCCCAGGAATGATCTGGACGTTTGAGGAACCACTCTTCCAAAAGAAGAAAAGTTTAAAAAAAAAAAAAAAAAATCACCATATGGTGCTATTCCTATCAATAGAACATTAAAAAAAATTGTAAATCTGTGTATTCAAAAATAGAAACAAACATCAGAGCTAAAATGGAGGGTGAGTGGATATCAGGTGGCTAATTTGCCCCATTTTATTTGTTAATGTATCGCGTTGATTAGAATACAGATCGCTTTAGGGAGATCTCAGGACTAGTCTAGATTGCATTCCTCTAGTTTATATACTTCAGCAAAGTGCTGTTTATTACTATTTACAGCGTCAAGTTGAGTTCATCTGTGGGTAGTGAAACAACACATTGCCATTTTTAAAAAGAACTAAATATATTCGAAGCTCAAACATGAGTCAATAGACATTACTTAAAACAGGTGACATAAATATTTTTATTGACCCGCAAAGTCATCACTGAGAGTTTACATCATAAGCTGTCTTTTGCTACCAGTAATCCACTTTCTATGTCCACTTGACTCTGAAGACACATCCTCAAATTGTAATTGTCATGTGGAAATTACAGTAGTGTTGGATCTTTAATGCTTGGGATCATGATGCTTTCAGTGAAATTCAGAGTACATCTTTGACTTTAAGGTTTCCACCTTGTAGCTCCTAAAAGTAATGGCAAATGACAGTGAAATATTAAAAAATAAAAGTGCTTTAAAGGCTTAATATATATACATATATACATTAATTTAAGTATATTAGCTGTTACAGTACAATACTGTGCTTGTTATTTTATATAACCTCTCTTATCCTGCGACCTCAGAGTCCCATTAACTTGGTTGTTGGCATTCGTCCTATAATAGATTGTAAAATATTTCTCTATTCTTGGTGGATTGAGCTGGCTAGCGGTCAGAGGACTTTGACACATCTCCCCCCCCCCCCCCCAACTCCTTTCCCCAAGATAGGGTTAAAGATCTGGGGGAAGGGGAACTCTGACAATCTTTCCGTTTAAAAATGCATACTGGGACTGCTTAACGGGTTGATCTTTCTGGTATATTTATCTCCCACAAATCGATTTGGTAAAAAACGAGGCTGGCCCGAGGTGTTAATATGGTTGGCTGGGACCTTATTTTATTTTTTAATTTTTTTGGAGCCGCCTAGAACCAGGTGGAAAAGATCTGTTACAAATTCCAGGGAAGAAGTGTTCACGTAGTGGCGGTTAAATGGTTGCCAGCGTTCACACTTCAGTGCTTGTACAACAGAAGACTGGAAACAAAAGGGTTACTTGTTTCCCCACCGCCGCCTTTACCCCCAGATCGATTTTTCTTATTTAATCAGCGAGTAAAAAGAGAGACACGGGGAAAAAAAAAAAAAATTGGAAGAAGGGCAAAGTGGTGGGGGAGGGTTGAAAGCCAGAAGCTGCAATACAGAAAATCATTCTTGGGAGTTCGCGCTGCTGAGTCCTTGCAACAAGGAAGGGAAGCCAGCAAAACGCTCGCAGTCATTTCCACACAGCCAGCCTCCCTCTTCTTCTCCTCGCTACGCGCTAGTGGCTCATTTGGCTTCCCTCTGCCACCGAGCGATCACATACATTATTTCCCCCAAGATAACACAATCAAACTTGTATTTACCGACATCCTTTCCTCGCAGCCTGTTTGAGATTTGTTTTAATAAATAAGTGTTTTATGTGAATGATGTAGTAATTGAAACGGGCGCACCATTTTTTTTTTTCTTCTTACTGCAGGAGGTTCCCCATCCCCAATCTGGTTGGAAAATAAAACGCTTTGTCTCCACAACCACCCCCCACCGCACCCCCACCCGCTCTCAGTGTGTGTTTTATACGTGTGTATATCTCAACCCCCTACAGTAGCCAAGAGAAAGCAGCTAGCCAATGAGAGAGCCCAGTTTCATAAAAGCTGCTCTCTGATTGGCCCGATGCGAAAGGGCAATGGGAACAAAGAAAAGTCCCTTTCAGGTATAGAGGCTGAGAGCTCCTTTTGCTCCACTCCCCCTGTGTGTGTGTTGTGTTTCAGTCCTGATTTCAGTGTTGCAGAACAAGCTTGTTGTGTGTGTGCACCAGGGGGATTTTTGTTTTCTTTTTTTTTTAATGTTAATTTTTGCTTTTACAAAAAATACACAGGACGGTCTGTGACATTTGATGGTCCATCTTCTTTAATAATAAATTTGTTGAAGAGCTTATAATTTCCAAAATAAAGCGGCTGCAACCAAACACATTCAATGCAGTTAGAAGGAAAAGGTCAACTCGATCCAATACAGACCGTAAGTACGGTTGCGTGGGGAATGTGCGAGTTTTATGCATTGAAATGAGGAACTAGTTACAGGGTTTGGCTTTTGCATTGAGAACAACAACCCAAGAAGGGTGAATTTTATTCAGTGGAGGGTGAAGCATTTGTAACTTCTTCACACAAATTAAGCTTGACTGGGCACTCGGGGTAACTTAGAGTAAATTACCTTTTGGGCTGTAACCCAAGGAGAATAAAAGTGACACAGTTACATATCCTGATCTGCAGTGTCCATTCCCTAGCTCACCTCGCCCCCTCCCTCTCCTGTCCTAGCTGGGCAAGACCCTCTTCCAAACCGAGCCAGGAAAATGGGGGGAAGGGCAGAACAAGCCGATTTCTATCTCTTGCCACATCCTAGTTCCCAATAATTTAATATTAAACAAGGGAATAGTCACCCATTACATGTAATGGTTATAATTACCATTTTCCACCTCCTTAAAAAAGCCAAGCAGCAAAAACACCATTAAGGGGAAAAAAAAGCGCCCCACCCAGCCCAAACAAACCCACAAATAGAGTAACAATGGTGTGTTTATTACATGACCTGGCTCGCGAGCTAGCAAAATATTTTTCTTTGTTTAAGACGTGAGGGGGTCCCTAAAACCCAAGTAGCTTGGAGGTGCCCTCCCTCCTCTGCTAGGCGTCCCCATCCCTGGCCCCTCGGGAAAGCCGACAAATTGGAGATAAGTTGAGGAGAGGTTTATAAGGTGTTTCTTTAAAACATCTGCTTTGCTCTTGTGCTCATTACATTTCACTCCTTCGAACTTCCGAGAGCCTAGATCTGCGAGAAATGTTTCACATTCATAACTTGTAGCTGCGCCCACTGCAGGGGGGTGGGGGCGCGGGGAGGCGGCGGCGGGGGGTGGGGAGTGTGTGCAGGGGGAGGGGAGAGACCTTCAGCTTTTTTTTAAAGACCAGATCAGTATTTTCTTGATACGCTTGTCACCATTTTTGTTCTCACGACAACCAATTGAGCCCTTGATCCTCACGTGATGTGAAAGGCTTGCACTGTAACAAAATCGCTCCTTTTAGATGGTTGGTTGTTGCTAACTCGCCCATCCCCCTCTCCCAGCCCCGACATTTCCAGCAAAGCGACTCTCCACTTCCAATCCATCAACAATTCATTACTGCTTTTAGCTTCCAAACGCCAGCTAATTAAAAATACTAAGCCAAGCTCCGGGGCCATCTGACTAAACACAGGAGGGGGGTGGGTGAGAGAGGAGGAGGAGAGAAAAATAAATAAAAGGGAGACGCACCGTTTGCTGCGACTATCAATGGGAAAAACTGTCCGGAAAAAGGTCGCCTAAAAAAAAATTTTTTTTTTTGACTCTAATTATCGAATTACCACATGAGTGATTGGCTTGAGCGACGGCGGATCCCCCCCCCCC
Source organism: Prionailurus bengalensis (assembly GCF_016509475.1). Classification (NCBI taxonomy): domain Eukaryota; kingdom Metazoa; phylum Chordata; class Mammalia; order Carnivora; family Felidae; genus Prionailurus; species Prionailurus bengalensis. The sequence continues at coordinate 103,267,284 of NC_057343.1, read as the reverse complement.
CCCCCGCCCCCGGGGACTATACTAGGAACTGGGTTCCTTTTTCTTAAAACAACATAAAACAGGAAAACATCACATCCTTTGGGTTTCGAAGACTGAACCAATTTTAAACGCCGTTATTTTCCTCACCCCCCCGCCCCCCGCCCCGAGCGAATGCTGTTCTAACTGGTTTATCAGCTCATTGAATCATCTGCTCCCCTCCCCCTCCACACCTTTCTTTTTCTCCTTCGGCTGGGGTTCTCGTCCTACCCTTTCTTCCTCCTCCTGCCCCTCCCCCCTCCTCCCTCGTCGCCCCCTCCTCCCCTCCCCCTCTTCTTCCCCCTCCTTTCCTCTTAAGTTAGTTCAAGAAATCAAATCTGTCAGGACGGGCGGAAAAATGCCACTTCCCGACTAACAGGCGGAATCCAGCCCAGATTTTCAGTCGTTTCTTCTTATTCTTTCTCCCCTTTCACTAATTTATCCCGATGTTAGCACATTCTGTCTTGTTACTAGCGGACGCCTGTAGGTTTGCTACATGGGATCATTACTTACTGATCACGGTGACTCTGAAGTCTGGAACTGAAGGCGGAATGAGAAGTTGGGAAAACTTTTTTCTCTAAGCTCTCTCTTTTTTTTATATATATCTATAAAAAACTATTATTCTCGATGCTTGTTAAGAGGAAAAAAAAACCTTTGGTGCTTCTGTTGTGAATGTGAAACATTATCTTCCAGCTGTACAGTGACACATTTTTTTAAGGAGAAAAGGACTCCTGATCCGTTTGCCAAAAGGGGGGTGGGGAGGTGGAATAATGTTATCGAGTGATTATTCTGGCTGAGATGTGTTATTTGGTTTCTTCCTTCTTGATCATTTGGTGTTTAAGTAAAATGAGGCACAGGCTTGTTTGCCGAGTGGAGTGGGAAAGGCATTTTGATTTGCTGGCCTAATTAAAAAATGATAAAGGATTAAAGGTAAGCAATGTCTGTGTGTGTGTGTGTGTGTATGTATATTTATTTATTTTTCTCGACAATCAACTGTTAAAAGGGGCTGATCCCTTTAAAAACCGTTTTAACTGATCTTTGTCAAACACACACTCATTTGCGGTCATTGAGGCCACCTTGGCGCAGACTACTTAAAGTGCATGTCTTAATCAGTTTCCCTGTACAGTCAGTGGCACCATATTTAACAGATTGAGCAAGTCTGTGACCTAGGAATACGGTAGAATTGTTTACATGTAATTTTTTTTTTCCCTCAAAAGGCAGGTATTCAGCCTTTTTTTTTTTAAACACTGTCTTTTTATAGAGAAATGCTCTTAAAGACGTGTGTGTGTATTTCAAAAATAAAATTGTATAAACTGTTGGGGAAGAGACGGTATGTGTTTGCTGGGGGGGGGGGGAGGTAGTTATTGGTTGTTTTTCCTGTTCCTTACTGGGAACAAAAAACTGATTGCCCAGACAATTTGTAAAAAGAAGTCATAAAATTAGAAATAAGGAAAATTTAGAAACATAATTCTGAAACTAGCCTCAAGAGGACTTCCAGGGTCTGGTCTTTGAAATTGCAAGATCTAGGACGCGTTTAGGGATGTTTAAAGCTGTGTTCCTCCCTCTCGTCTGAGTGTTTAGGCTGTGTTTCTGGGGTTGAGATATCACATGTATGAAAAAAAAAAATCCTAAACTCTTTTTTTTTTTTTTTTTTAAAACCTTTCTGGACTTGACTCAGATCTTTAAGATATTTTAATGCCTTAAAAAGAGTGATTATCCTTGTGCTGTTGATAAAGGGATTTTTTTTTTTTTAAAGCTACTGTAAGATGCTTACTATCACGGGTAAGTTTTTTGGGCTTGGTTATTTTCTTTTAAACCTGGTACTGGACTGTGGAGACAAATATAGGAGCCACCTTCCTCTCCAATTTTCCCTGTGCCCCTTACTGACTCCCCAGTATTAATCGTTTTTTATTCTGGTAACACCCAGACAAGAAATATCCGACTTTTCCCCCCTTCACAGGAAAAGGTGGACCGGGACTAAAGGGTGTAAAATCCCTGGACACATTCCTGGGGCAGGAAAAAGAAGAGGAAGAGTAGAAGATTTTTTTTTTTTTTTTTTTTTTAAGAGAAAGCCCAGCGGAGCTAAACGGATGTCCCCTCATCTCCAAAGGAAAGTTCATCGGATTTTTATACTAGAGAGCTCATCTTCAGGATGTCAGTGAACATTTCTACTGCAGGAAAAGGTGTGGATCCAAATACGGTCGATACTTATGACAGTGGTGATGATTGGGAAATCGGGGTTGGAAATTTAATAATCGATTTGGACGCTGATTTGGAGAAGGACAGACAGAAATTTGAGATGAATAATTCCACCAACACGCCTGGCAGCAGCAACTCGAAGGATTGCGGAGGTCTGGCCTCCAGCGGGGCCGGTGCTACCGCAGCCTTAGCTGATGGCCTAAAATTTGCTTCTGTTCAGCCTTCTGCTCCCCAGGGGAATTCACACAAAGAGACCAGCAAATCAAAAGTGAAAAGGAGTAAAACTTCTAAGGATGCTAATAAATCTCTGCCTTCTGCTGCCTTGTATGGGATTCCCGAGATCAGCAGCACTGGCAAGAGGCAGGAAGTCCAAGGGCGCCCTGGAGAGGCAACTGGCATGAATTCAGCGCTGGGTCAAAGTGTGAGCAGCGGCGGCGTCAGCAACCCAAACGGCAATAGTACCGGCACCGGCACCTCCGCGGCCACCGCGGGGGCGGCCTCCTGTGGGAAAAGCAAAGAGGAGAAGGCAGGTAAAAGCCAGAGCAGCCGAGGTGCCAAGCGGGATAAGGATGCGGGGAAATCCAGGAAGGACAAGCACGACCTGCTTCAGGGCCACCAGAATGGCAGTGGCGGCCAGGCCCCTTCCGGGGGGCACCTCTATGGCTTTGGGGCCAAGAGCAATGGAGGTGGCGCGAGCCCCTTCCACTGCGGGGGCGCTGGGAGTGGCAGCGGCGCGGCTGCAGGGGAAGTTAGCAAAAGTGCCCCGGATTCAGGGCTCATGGGAAACTCTATGTTGTTAAAGAAGGAAGAGGAGGAGGAGGAGAGCCACAGGCGAATCAAGAAACTGAAAACCGAGAAGGTAGGATAAAGTCGCCTTCCTCGACTTCCCACTTTCCTCTTTGTGTGCATTTGTGTGTGTGTGTGTGTGTGTGTGTGTGTGTGTTTGGGGAGGGGGGTGGGTGTCCTCTGTGTGCCTTCACACTTCCTATTCGTGCTTTCTGGTTCTTTGTGAGATTTCTGTCCTCTGCATCCTTTCCACGAAAATTTGGAATGGGGGAGCTTCCTTGGGTGCACGGTTTTAGCTCTTGCTTCTGCTGCTGCTGCTTGTGGTGCTGAGTGTTCGGGTCCCCGGGTGGGAGGGCCTGGGTGTTCCTAAAGTGCCTTTTACCCTGCAGAAGGGCTTCTGGCCAGTCAGCCAGTTGTGGTGTGCTTTTCATAGAAAACCTGCTCATGTACCCACTTGACTGCTGTCCTGGTTTCTCGCCCAAGGAGAGCTGTCTTACGTGTGAATATACGCGCCCTAGTATTTCTGGTAGTGTGTCCTTAGGGGCAGGGTTCACGGTCCCTCCCTGGGGAGGTAGGTCGAGGATTCTCAATTACACTCCTCCCTCAACCTGTTTATTTTTATTTTTATTTTTTTCCGTTACTTTCTCCAACACAGTTCTGTCAAAGGGCATCAGCCTTGCATGGGTTCCTCTCATTGGTCCTGGGTTAAACCCCAGCTCGGTGCCCCTGTGTTGTCGGTTGCTTCGCCGTGTAGAATGACTGGAATGTTTTTGGTGGCTTTTAGGACTGTACCCTGGTGCCCTGGCCCAGTTCTTAGCTGGAGATATGAGTGTTCTCCTTTGGATTTCTGGCTTGCCTAGGGAGTAGTGGGAAGGCTGGTGAAGACAAGTGAAAAAAAAAAAGGCTTGGCGGATCGGTGCTCCTGAAATGTGAAAACGGCCAGAGGAGACGAGAATTTGGGGTCGCATTTGAGCAAAAGTCTGGTTAGACACTGCCTTTGGAAAACTTGCCCCCAGGGCTGTGCCATTCGGTGCTGGGGGCCTGTGACTTACTGGTCTGGTGACGGTGGTGCGTTGGACTGAAAGTGCTCTGTCCCCCCTGCAGGTTGGGAGAGAGCTGGGGGTGTGAGTAATGTTTCTGTAAAATCGGTCTTTAATCCTGCCGGTAGTGCTTTGCAGAAGCAAAAATTCATATCCTGTGATTTATGGCGTGGCTGTTTGGAAATGTGCTTCTTAAATACTTTGGTGTATTTGCTATGTCTAACTTGATCCGAACTGTAAGATGTCTTTGGGTGATTATTTCCATGTACAGTTATTCGCTGCTCTGTCCTCAAACCTTTCAATTTTTGTTTTTGTGTGTTGAAGACTTTAATGATGGGAGTACAGGAAGAAAGTTCTGATTTTATGATTTGAGCAGTTGTTGAAGGTCCATCAAAGTGTAGATACTGCCAGCATCCCAAAAAGCCTGCGAACGCTTCTTTGATTCCGGTGCCTTTGGGCAGACAAGCATTTTACAGTGATGACTTGAAATGCATTTTTAAAAATCCCAGGTTTCGATACTTCCATTTCACTGCGTAGTTGCACGTAATTTCTGCTAAAAGGCGTTCTGAAATCTTATTACTTAGTACAGTAGGGCATTTACTTTTGTTGCCAATAGTCTCCCAATTGCAGTTATAATCTGCTCTAACTATCTAGATGAATTGCCCTAATCCAGTGCTCACAATGGCTGTGGTTAAGGAGTCAGAACCATTTGATTGGATTCACTGCTGCCTGGAATGTGGGAGGTACTGCCCTTTTGCATTCCCCTTAGCCTTTTAATCTTCCAGCCAAATGTTCACATTCAACAATTTTGTTTAGCTGGCAGTCGGAACATTTCTGTATCTCAAAGGCTGCTGTCATGGCAACTGAGATTAGAGCACGGTGTCGGTTCTCCAGTTTTTGTGTTCTTTTCACTTTCCAGTCACAGAGGAAACTGGATGAAGAATGGAAGAATTAAATTATTCATATACGTGCAACTCATCTGGAGTCGGGAGCAGTATAAATGCAATAATGTGAATTACATAAATGAAGAGCAAACAAGTCGTGATGGGGCTGGGGGTGGAGGAGGGGAGAGAGCACAGCGCCTTTAGATTCACTCCACCGCCCGCCGCCAACTGGAGCCCCCGGTGTTGGCACAGGGACCCCTCAGGGATGGCTCTGAGGGGCTTGAATCCTGCAGTCTTGGCCATTCTCTGTCCAGCAGGGAGGTGTTGGCTCAGGGACACGGGTCCTTAGGATCCCCCCCCCCCCCCCCCCACTCTTAAGAATGCTTGCCTCCTCAGCACCCAGAGATGACACTCTCTCGGACAGATGTCACCCAGGGAAGTCGCTCTGATCCCACCAACTCGTGGATGGGAAAATGAGACCTCAGTTTAGGGACGACTTCCTAATGATAGGAGGATCCTCCGCTTAGGAGGTAAAAGATTTAGTAGGACATGCTTTACCTGACCAAGTATTTCAGCACCGAGGCATCTTTGAGAAAGGTTTCTTTTGACATTTTGTAGAATGTTTTCATCTCAGCCTGGCTTGATTTTCGGGGTTCGTGAGGAGTAAGTGCCTCAAGAGTGAAAATGATTAATTTCCAGCAATCAGATGTGGCTCACGAGGGGCCAAGTGTGGAACACCAAAGGAGGGGTGTATGTGTGCGCGTTTCTCTTCTGTGTGTGTGTGTGGGGGGGGGTTGTTTTTCCTGGTTGAAAGGTTTCACGGGAGATTCGTAAGACTTGCTGTCACTGGTTAATTTTCACAGCATGCTTAAATGTCTATTTTTGGGCTGTTTATTCTGTTTCTACACTACACAAAGTCATGTAAAACATGATAAATTGGACCTTATGAAACCTAATTAAATCAATGAGGGTTCTGCTCCTTTATGTGGAAACCACAAGTATGTTGTAAAAGTCGCCACTCCCTTAATACGTGAGCAAAATCAAAACATGCCATAATTCTAAGATGTTTGAGCTATATTTCTATAGCCCATTTTGTGGTTAAGCCACCAGTGACATGTCTGAATAAGATTTGACGGGTTGGCTTTGGGTTGTTAAAACCTGCTTCTCCACCTTACCCCCCCCACCCCCCCTTCTTTGGAAGCATAATAGCCTGTATTAAGGCTCTTCTGCATGTATCCTCCTTAGCCGTCTTACAGTTTTGACTTATCAGACACAGGCGTTCGGCCGGGGCTACACAGGGTACATGGTTTTGTTTGGTCGCCGGAAAATTCAAAACTACACAGAAGAATTCTTAAAAATACCCAATACCTCAATAGACATGAAAGGCACAGGAGATCTTACGGTTGTGTCTCAGGGTTCTGGCGACTCAGTACATATTCAGAAAAGAGAATTACTTCTCTGATATCCTATTGCTTTCATTAAGATGGTCCTTAACAGCCTAAAAGGTGGTGTCGACAAATGGACCTGTCTGTAAGGGATATCATTCATTTTATTTTATTCTCTTGTAGAAGCCTTTTACACTTCACTAGGGAATTCTGGCACATTTTCTAAGTGAGCGTGAGCAGTTGAAGAACGTATTTTGATGAATGAGTTTTGGGGACAATATGCGTCCCCCCTCTGCCCCCAAAGCTAGTGCCCCCTACAAATTCTGCTTAGAGAGTGCAGTTTATATACTGTGAAATAAAAGGGCAGAAAGGTCACTTGCCGTAATTAAAGAACAAAGTCTATTGTTGTCGGACAGCAAACTGTTTGGAAAGCCACCGAAGGGATTTAGCGGTTAAAAACGTTGGTAACTAAGGGTGGCTCCCAGTGTGGATCCCGCCCCTTACTTTTCTATAAGCTGCCTCTGAGGGTGACAGGGCTTTTTGAGGTGGGTGCAGAGGCCATCCTTTCCCCAAGCAAATACTCGGGGAGAACCCAAGGAACTTGGGGGCGTTTGTGTGGCCGAGGCAGATCACCGAGTCCTGAGCGTACGTGGTATTGGAAATGTACCGGGTGTGCCCGAGAGATGAAAAAAAAGACTGTGCTAAAGGGGATAAATAATGTTCAGCAACTTTTAATAACTTGGCAAATGGTCTGAACAAAAAAGCGGGGAGGAGAGGGGTGGGGAGTCATTGTCCAAATGTCACCAGGTTAAGAATGCTCTTCAGGTGAAATTGCTTGGCTCCGAGATGGTTTTAATTAGAGTGTTATAAAGACTTATTTTTGTCCTAAGCAGCATTTTATAGTTCGTAAATGAAATGTATGCCGAGAGTGCTAAGCAGAAATCTCCCTAACCACAGAGGTGTTCAATAACCAGATTCAAACAACACGGAAAGGACCATCTGTTCTTCGTTTTCAGCTTGAAAAACAAGGATTGAATGGCCGAGATTTGCTCCAATTTTGACTGTGTCTGTGTGTGAGTGCGTGTTTTTTTAATTTAAAAAAGTTCACCTGGTACTTCATAGAAACTTGCAATTGCAGTAATACGAGGAACGCTGTGAAAACACATGTTCCTACATTTATTTTAACCAGTTCCACTTTTATTTAAAAGATTTCCAGAAGCCCAGCCATTGAACACTTTATAATGGCTATTCAGTTCCTGCAGGCAGTCACAATGAGGGGTCAGCTCTTCAAAGATCTTGCTCTTTAGTCAGTACCTGAATTATTCTGTCAATTTTCCCCCTGGAGGCCAGAGGGGTAAAGGCTCTTTCCAGGCTAACTCTGGTCAGCGTTTATCGGTTAATCTAATTGTGTGTGATAGCACTTTCCACCGGTGTTTACTGGACTAGACCTCGCTCTCCTTTAGAGCTGTATCTAGGATTGTTGATAATGGGGAAAATATTCTTTCCAGGATGATAACTTTTGAGTCCTTGACTTTTAGACACTAAGCTTGGTTCTGGGTTTAGTAAGAGCCCTGGGTGAAACATGATCCGGCCTTTGTTTGAGGTCTTTTATAGAAGCTAATGACTGGGCTTGTGCCTCCCTGAGATAAATGACATTATCTCTGAGTGGGCTGACAGGAAACAGACATGTTAATGGTGAGGCTGCAGGGAAGATCTGCTCGGGTTCTGACAAAAGAGTCAAGAAGGGACCCCTGGTTGTGGTCATTAACACATAATGCATTCTTGCTCCTCCTAAGAGGCCCTTGATAATTGGAAAGCTATTTTAGCCACAAGCACTTAAATCATAAATCTACTGCTCCTAGTTCCTTTGCATTTTTAAAAGTAGGAAAGTAGCCGTGTGTGTGTGTGTGTGTGTGTGTGTGCGCGCGCGCGCGCGCGTTAACAAGTGTGGGATCCGGTTTATTTTTATTTTTTTAAAGCTGGGTGGTAAGGACATCTGGTAGAGCCCTATGAACTGGCTATACCAGGTGGGATCTCTCTCTGTCTTTCATCGTGCCTCAGTCATCCCTCTGTTTTAATAGACCCAAAAGAGTGGGTCGAGAAGCTAACCAGAAATCGTTTCTACACATGAAGTTTGCCTCGTGGGAGAGGGATAAAAATCTGTTTTTTGGAAGTTGGGGGACAAGATTTTGCTCAGTGATTTGAATGTGATGAAACCTGCCTTTTGAAGTGTGTGTTTAAAAAGTCATGGGTATAATTGAGTTTCACTGCAGTTTCAACGCCACTTCTTGAGCGGAGATAATTGCCATGTTGCACACACGCCAGAGGTGTAGAAGAGGTGGAAGGATCATGTTATTCTATTCTTTAATATTAAGCCCTGAAAGTTTTTCATAGTAATTACCGCGGCACAACATAGTTTCGATTGCCAGCACTCTGAACTTGCCAGTGATCTGAACATCAAGGGTTTTGCTTGAATACATAAACGGTTTATTCGTAAGTTACTCGTGTAGCGCTCTTGTAGAACATGGAAGCCAGAACTGAGGAGCTATTGGGCAATCCCTAGCAATATCACAGTGGCTATAAGCCTTTTTCATTAGGATTGTTGGCCAATAAAGAGTATTCTCAATCTGTGCATTTCAGGTTATAGACAGGGAAAGAGAACAGGTGAAATCTTTCCCTCGGGAATGACTTAGGTCATCATTTAGAGGCTAATCTACGGATCAGCTTGGTGCCCTGTAACTCGCATTTCTTAGGTGTATGTATAATTATTGAACAGCAGAATTCAGCTGAGTAAATTGAAAGATCAAATTGGCTTTATTCGGGGATTCCCGAATTGGGCAGTATTTCATCTAGCAAAAAGAAAGGAGTTCCAAAGAGCTATAGGAAAGGTAAGGTTTTGAAAGGTGGACAGGGGGCGGGAGAAGGAAGTTTATTAGCAGAGCGCCTTCCTAAGGGGGATGGAAGGGGTCTATTGGTTTTCTCACTAGCGCTAACCAGGTAGTCCCATAAATGATGGGTTAAAGGCTACATTCCTGGGAGAAGCTGAATCTACAGTTAGATTACTGGTAAGTCTTGGTTTGCTGATGGGGGGCTTAGCACAAGTGACTCCATTTTGGACCTGTTGTTTCTTTTGCAACACTTTCCCCCTTTGATTAGACTTAGCGGAACTGTGAGAGACATGATCAAACTTTAAGGCGTTAGCACCACTGCCGGAGAACCCTCTGACGTCTCCCAGTTCTTGTTGATCCTTTGGGTGGTTTTCTCGGGTCATGGCTTCAGGCTCACCAGTTTTTGCTTGGTTATTTTCTTCAGTCCTTTTCTGGCACTCCAGTCTTAGGGAGCTCATCTGCTTGGTGGTTAGCGGTTGCGAACATGCCTTTAAAGCTTCTGAGAGAATACAGCTTGCCAGGGAGATTACTGTGATTATTGTAAGCAGGATAGTTCCCAATGCCTGGAGTGCACTTTGAAGCCATGGTCCCCACCCACCACCCAAACCAATCAAAATCGAGTAAGTCAAAGAAAGACTCCACTGACGAAAGACTCCCTTTTGAAGGCAAGTGGCCTGCTCACTGATCTTAGGTAACTGAGTTTGGACTCTGCTGCGAGAAATGTTCATTAAGGTACGACAGACACTATGGGCTGTAGCATGGGCACCTCCTTGTTTAGTTCAAGGATAAGCATGGGCTGCCCTGTTCTCAAGAATAACCTTGGCCGGAGGGTCTAAGATGTTTGGGGGACAGCTTTTGCATTAGCAGCGGATTCTGTAATACTTTCAAGAGTTAAGGATGGGTTCCTAATCATAGCCTCATATTTATTCCTAATCAGGGAAACTGAGACCTGCCAAAGGGAGCTGATGTTGAATCATGAGAGCCCCTTGGTGCAGCCGCGGCAGCCAGTAAAGTGTAAAGGTTTGTAGACCACACAGGTGTTTTTATTCTGGTTACTCTTGCCTTGTATCCGTTTCTTTGTACCGAACCAGGCTGTAAGGTCCCTGGGTTTGGGGGTGTTAACCAGAGACGTGGAAATGGACCGTCAGGGTTAGGGAGTCTGACAAAATAGAGGAGGGGCCGATTTGTTTGGGAGACACTGAGGCAGGAGCATAGTGGTAAGTCCAGCCGTTGTTTGGAGGTTGGATTATGAAAGGAGCGGCGTACCTCGATGTTGGCCTCTCAGTCGATTTGATTTTGAGGTCTCTGGCAGGGGTGTGGAGTACAGGACCTGTCAGGTGGAGACTTCTTCAGCTCTGAGATACATTGTGTATCTGAAGTTCGAGTCTCTGAAGTTTGGCTGCCAGCTGGGCAGTGAGGGGGACCTGGTCCATCCCTTCCAAAGATACTGAAGGGCAGTCTTTGTTCTTAGTGATCGCAGATCAGAAGGGTGCGAGAAAGTTGCAAGCGTCAGCTGGAGTTGTAGCCAGATAATTTAAGAAACTACAAGCATTCAGGGCCTGGTCCGGTTATAGGTAAATAACGGAATCTCAAAGGCAATTAATAGAATTGGAACAGATAAACGCGCAAACGTCTTTTCTCTGTACAGTTATCTCCATGTTATAGACCAAAGATAATTACAGTAAAAGTAATTTGTTCGCTTTAAACTTGGTCTGATTATTTACATAAGTGTAGCAAAGGTGGTGATTGACCTGGGTGCCTAGATGGCTCAGGCAGGTAAGTATCACTTGGTTTCCACTCAGGTCCTGATCTCATGGTTTCGTGAGTTCGAGCCCCGAGAAGGGCTCTGTGATAGCAGTGCTGAGCCTGTTGGGGATTTTCTCTCTCCCTCTCTGCCCCTCCCCTCCCCTCTGTCTCTCTCAAATAAATACACTTAAAAAAAAAAAAAATGGCGATTGACCAAAAAAGCTCTTTTTAAGACTGCTTTGCTGGCACCTTGTAAGCAAGGTACTATGCCGGTTTTTCCAAGGAGCTTTATTCTAGCTCCATAAAGTCAACCTTTTTTTTTTTTTTTACAACGTTTATTTATTTTTGGGACAGAGAGAGACAGAGCATGAACGGGCGAGGGGCAGAGAGAGAGGGAGACACAGAGTCGGAAACAGGCTCCAGGCTCCGAGCCATCAGCCTAGAGCCTGACTCGGGGCTCGAACTCACCGACCGCGAGATCGTGACCTGCCTGAGGTCAGACGCCTAACCGACTGCGCCACCCAGGCGCCCCCAACCTGTTTTTTTAAAAACACTCTGGTCCTGAGTCTAAGCACACGTCTCTCGAATACAAGATTCTAGTCAAAGTCTTAGCAATATAACACAGTTTCCAATTGTGTCCTGTTACAAACAGAAGGGATTCTCATTGAACTTAAGTAAATAACTGTTTTGCTGTTGAAAGAATACCCAAGAGTTTCCAAATTCTGGAGGAATGGGGGAAAGTAAATGTTTCATCTTTGTTTATAAAGGCGTACTTCACCAAATTATTAAGCCGTTAATAGCTTAAGGGAAAAAGTTCCCTCAAATCTGGAAAAATAACATTAAAGAATTAGCACTGTCTCAACCAAGGTGTCATAAAAATTATAATCATCCTCCTCCATTCAGCCCCATGCTATTAATTTTTGTTCTGCTTGAATCCGCTTTTTCCATTAGTTCTGGAAATTCTTTTTAAATTTTTTTTTTCAACGTTTATTTATTTTTGGGACAGAGAGAGACAGAGCATGAACAGGAGAGGGGCAGAGAGAGGAGGAGACAGAATCGGAAACAGGCTCCAGGCTCCGAGCCATCAGCCCAGAGCCCGACGCGAGGCTCGAACTCACGGACCGCGAGATCGTGACCTGGCTGAAGTCGGACGCTTAACCGACTGCGCCACCCAGGCACCCCAGTTCTGGAAATTCTTAACCAGTTCATTTTTATGATCTTAAAGTTATCAGAAACTTGTGTTTGCCAGAGTTCTTTCTGTGAAGCCCTTAAGATGACATACCCTTTGCAGGAACACTTTTGCGAAAGCGTTTGAATAAAACAATAACTGTCTGAAAGTGAAGCGACTTAAAAAATGTCCATTGGTAGGGGCGTCTGGCTGGCTCAGTCGCTAGAGCATGGGACTCTTGATTTCTGGGTCATGAGTTCAAGCCTCCTGTTGGGTGTGGAGCCTACTTAAAATAAAAACTAAACAAAAAAAAAGTCAATTGTTAAAAATCTGATGAGAGTTCATTATAAGGGAATTGACGAGAAAACTTGGTTGTTTCTTTGACACAGATTTTAAAATGATACCTGGAATTACGAGGACAATGTTATAGCAGGACATATTGGACTCTAGGAATTTTATACAGTTTCTGGAATTCGACTCATATAAGTCTGTACAAATACAACATAAGGAAGTCTTGGTATTGGGGAAGGGGAAGGGAAAAAAGAAGTCCTAAGTATTGTTTTTTTATCTGACAGTGCTTCCTGTGTAATTTAACATATCAGATAAGCCTACTTAGTTTTGTTTTGTTAACGTGAATTTATTTTTGAGAGAGAGAGAGTGTGAGCGGGAGAGGGGCAGAGAGAGAGGGAGGCACAGAATCCGAAGCAGGCTCCAGGCTCTGAGCCATCAGCCCAGAGCCCAACGCGGGGCTCAAACTCACGAACTTCGAGATCATGACCTGAGTTGAAGGCGGAGGTTTAAGCAACTGAGCCACCCAGGTGCCCCGTGACTCAATTAAAAAAAATTTTTTTTTTAATGTTTCTTTACTTTTGAGAGAGAGAGAGAGAGAGAGAGAGTGGTGGAGGGGTAGAGAGAGAGGGAGACATAGAAACTGAAGTAGGCTCCAGGCTCCCAGCACACAGCCCAATGCAGGATTCGAACCCACAAACCGTGAGATCATGACCTGAGAGGAAGTCAGATGCTTAACCAACTGAGCCATCCAGGTGCCCCAGATAAACTTACTTAGTTTACTTCTTTTTCTAAGAAGGGAAAACAAATCTTTTCAGATGTTCTAGGAACCCTCTGAAAACTGTCAGTTAGTTCTAAGCCAAAAAGACTTCATTTGGGATTTTTTTCAAAAAAATTTTTTAACGCTTATTTATTTTTGAGAGGGAGGGAGAGAGAGAGAGAGAGAGAGAGAGAGCTGAGAAGGGGCAGAGAGAGAGGGAGACACAGAATCTGAAGCAGGCTCCAGGCTCTGAGCTGTCAGCACAGAGCCTGACGTTGGGCTCGATCCCACAAACTGTGAGATTAACCTGAGCCCAAGTCTGACGCTTCACAGACTGAGCCACCCAGGCACCCCCATTTAGGATTTAATTTTGGGAAGTTTGTCAAAAATATCAAAGGTGTTGAATAAAATACTTCGTCAAGTAGGGTCTTGGGTCACTGAAAAAATGTGGTTAAACATCTGTTTAACCATAGTGGCAGTTAAGACTTCATAGGCAGAAGTGTCTCGGTGGCTCAGTCGGTAGAGCCTGTGACTCTTGATCTCAAGGTTATGAGTTCAAGCCCCACGTTGAGCATAGAGCTTACTTAAAAAAAATAAGCAAATAAAATAGAGACTTTTTGGGCAAATACAGAAAGTTAAATAGTTGTGTGATGTCTTACAGAACAGACCAATAGCCTAAGAAAACTTAGCAGATGAAAAAATACTAAGGTTTCGTTCTGTGTTAGGTACACTGCTGACATTAAAGCTTATTTAAAAACCATTATAACAAATGTATTCAATCTTATTTAGCTTGGTCATGCATAAATTTCACAGACTTTCTTTTTTGCATATTTTATTTTCAGTAATCTCTACACCCAATGTGGGGCTTGAACCTACAACCCCGGAAATCAAGAGTAGCATGCATGCTCTAATGACTGAGCCAGCCCTGTGCCCCACAAACGTTCTTTGTTACATTCAGATGTTGTCATCTGTTTTTCCTATTTCCCCATCCTGAAATAAACACCCTCACTTGAGGACAGAATACTTTTATTTTCCTTTAACAAAACGCATCTCCATTCCTCATCTATTTCTTTTTTTATACATCCTTTCTTTGCAATACAGAGATGTTTCCCTTATTATTTCTAGTAGCTTCACTTACATAGATTAGAATTTTTAACCCTTAAAAACTTTCCATTCTCCTGAAAATGAAGAAGTAAACAATAGTGTACTCTTAACACTAGCATTTCGTGGCTTGGCAAGTTCATGACTAGTCTTCGTAATTTGTAGAAATACACGTTTTCTCATAGTAAATTCATTGTGGCACAAAACATGGTTACTAATAGACCCAGATATCTTCAGTTCCTCTGTAAAAGAAGCACAAAACGGATAAACTTATTTTTAGTAACGTTTCAGTGTTTAATTTGGAGATGATCTAGATATTCAGTGGACCTGACTTATCATTTAAAAAAAAAATTTTTTTTTTTAACGTTTATTTATTTTTGAGACAGAGAGAGACAGAGCATGAGCGGGGGAGGGGCAGAGAGAGGGAGACACAGAATCCGAAACAGGCTCCAGGCTCTGAGCGGTCAGCACAGAGCCCGACACGGGGCTCGAACTCACGGACCGCGAGACCGCGACCTGAGCCGAAGTCGGACGCTTAACCCACCGAGCCACCCAGGCGCCCCTGACTTATTTAACTTAGCAAGAGTAGCTAAAAAATAGTAGCCAAAAGATTTTGGAGACTAATTGCTGAAATGCTCACAGAGAAACTTTGATCTCCTTTGCATCTATTTAAATCATTTGTGCTTAACAGTTACGTTTAATTACCTATGAAAATTTCATTAGGTATTAGACAAATTCGGTCATCGTCCCGAGTCATTTATCTGGTTGACAAATTTTGTAGCAGAGATAACATGAACTTACTTGATGAACAAACCCAGGCAGAATAAAAGTTGTACGTCTGCCGTGTATTCAGTGTTGATAACTCTAAGGCAACTTTAATTTTAATTAAACCAACAAGCTTACTCTAGTTGTTACTCACAAAAAATTATTGTAGACCGCGTGGCCTTGAAAAAAAGTTGGGGTTTTTATGTTTTCTAAGGGTTTAGGGACCCTTACACAAAGACTTGAGAAAGCTAGTCTTTTCTTCTGGGTGAGGTTTTATTTGGGTTAGAGGAGAAGACCTAAAAAAAGGTTATCATGCTCTGAATAATAGCTTCCAATTTGGCCATCTACTAAAAACAAAACAATTCTTCAAAATATCTTGTCAGTTTTCACTTTCACCCAGGATGAACAGTAAATATCTCTGGCAATAGTGAACAACCTCTTGGACATGAGAGGTGTCCCCAGAGAGAGTGCAAAACGTATTTTATTTTCCTCTTTCTACCGGGGGCTACAGACATTTGGGAGACCTGACTGGTTAAGAATTTTCATCCTTAGCTGGCTTTTGTTAGTTTTCCCAGGATCCCATCTGTAGGCTTTGAGGGGGTTTAAAGTATGCACCAGAACTTGGCAAGGTTTTTCATGAATTTTCATCTTGGTTTCCCCTTGGCGTTTTAAGGGGATAACACAGCAATCTACCAGAAAATTCTTGAGTTGTGGGGTGCCTGGATACCTCAGTCAGTTGAGTGTCTGCCTCTTGATTGGGGCTCAGGTCATGATCCCAGGGTTGTGGCATCCAGCCCTCTGTGGGGCTCCGCGCTGAGTGTGCAGCCTGTTGGGGATTCTCTCTCTCCTCCACTTAACGCTCTCTCTTTCCCTCTCTCAAATTAAAAAACAAAAACAAAACAGACAACCCCAAAAAACGAAAAAGAAAATTCCTGAGTGTTGTCAACCGGGAGGGGCCTGTATGGGATCCTCCAAGGGCGTTTAAGGGATTGTCTGTAAGGCTTCTAATGGGGCAGATTTTGTTTACTGTCTTGTTCCATAGTCTTCTTTTCAAAGTGTTCAACTATTGTCATGACCTCATCTTATTTTCCGCCTTTTAATTAATTCATTAATCTTAGGAGATAATCTGTTTACAGAAACTTTGGAGGATGTCTTCTGGGTTTAGGAAATTTATTTATTTATTTTTTTAGTTTTAGAGAGAAAGTGCAAGTGGGGGAGAGGGAGAGATTTTTTTTTTTTAAACATTTATTTATTTATTTGGAGAGAAAGCGAAAGAGACAGAGAGAGTGCATGAGCTGGGGAGGGGCAGAGATGGGGGGGTGGAGAAAGAATCCCAAGCAAGCTCCCCTCTGTCCCTGCAGAGCTCCATGTGGGGCTCGAATCACGAGCCGTGAGATCATGGTCTGAGCAGAAATCAAGAGTTGGTGGGGCGCCTGGGTGGCGCAGTCGGTTAAGCGTCCGACTTCAGCCAGGTCACGATCTCGCGGTCTGCGAGTTCGAGCCCCGCGTCAGGCTCTGGGCTGATGGCTCGGAGCCTGGAGCCTGTTTCCGATTCTGTGTCTCCCTCTCTGTCTGCTCCACCCCCGTTCATGCTCTGTCTCTCTCTGTCCCAAGAATAAATAAACGTTGAAAAAAAAAATTAAAAAAAAAAAAAAAGATCAAGAGTTGGATGCATAACCACTTAACTGACTGAGCCACACAGGTGCCCTAGGTTTGGCAAAGTTTTAAACTGAGGCCCTTAGTTTGGCCTTTGTCCAAGGAGTGAAAGAGGTATAACCTCATCGGGTCACCTGTAGCCTCTGGTCGTCTTATTTCCAACCCATTTAATAGTCTTTTCATATCCAAGCGGACTTAGATAAAGCATCAATAGAATGAGCACTCAAAGGGTGGAGGGGAGCAGTGGGAGTTAGGTTTAGAGTTTTTTAAGTACCGTTTGTATTTTTAATTTTTCACGAGCACTTTGCAATGGATCTTTCCGTGTAGCCAATTTGGAATTTTGAAGACTTTGGAGGCTTCAAGTAGGTAATCCATTCCGTCTGTTTGATTTGGGAATCCTCGCTTTTAAGCGCACTTCTTCAGGGTTCCTATCTAACAGGAGCATTCCTCTTCAAGGCCATTCTACATCCCCTGAAGGCCGGCAGCAGTTGGGTAGGACCCTGGCCACCAGTGGAGTTGAACCCACATTTGTGACCGGCTATATTTTGAGGCCCCCAAACCTATGGTTATGCTGTCATGTTCTTAGCACAGAAAACAAGCTCCGTAAGGTTTCTTTTTTTTCCATTTGTTTCGTTTTGTTGCCATTTTTATATCGATTTATGGCTTCTGAGACCTTAGCTCTTGGACACCAAATAAACAGGCATGCCTGGAGGTGGTGTTCTTTTTTTTTTTTTTTAATTTTTTTTTTTCAACGTTTATTTATTTTTGGGACAGAGAGAGAGCATGAACGGGGGAGGGGCAGAGAGAGAGGGAGACACAGAATCGGAAACAGGCTCCAGGCTCTGAGCCATCAGCCCAGAGCCCGACGCGGGGCTCGAACTCACGGACCGCGAGATCGTGACCTGGCTGAAGTCGGACGCCTAACCGACTGCGCCACCCAGGCGCCCCTGGAGGTGGTGTTCTTTAGGTTTTCCGGATCTCATTTTTTTGGCTCAGTCTCTGGCTGGCTTGGAGCCAGACTGATAGCTAAGAGGGATGTGTCTTCGGGTTGGGGATCGCGTGGTGTTGTACGGGATACCCTGTTGCATGGAAGTTTTCTTGAGGTTGGCAGGCGACCTGGGGTCAGTCTAACCCTGTTCCGCCCACTTTTCCTAACATGGAAGGCTCTGCCCTGGGTGGTGAGCGCTCTAACAGCTTTTAAGCGCTTGACCCGTGCTATCAGTTTTGTGGCTTTTTGCGAGTGTTTTTGTTTTGTTTTGTTTTGGTCTTCAGAGATTCCCATGAGCAATAGCCTTTACTTAAAACCAATTTTTCTTCACCTTAGACCTCGCATTGGACCCAGAACAGCTTAATCAGATCCAGTCTGGTTTTTTTAAGTTGGACCCCGCCTGGTAACCACTGTGGGGAGAGAATTTGGAGAGGGATTCCAATCCAATGAGGAAATGCGGAAAGCCGGTTAGATAGGCAAGAGAGTTGATCTCAGAACCCAGAGGAACTCACCCATGGCCCTGCCCTTGGAAACGGTGAGAAAGATCACCCAAAAGTTTTCTTCTTCGAGGATACCACGCCTGTATTTCTCCTTCCTTGTCTCCAGTGCTCTTGCCAAAGCTGTTAAATAGCAAAACACAACTGAGTAACTTTTGAGACCAAATTGGCTTGATTGAAGTATTCATGAATCAGGCAGCATCACAGAAAAGGAAAGGTTTTTAAAGGTAGAAAGGGTGTAGGAAAAGAAAGTTGATTAGCGGAGTTACCTTGTTTTCGGCAGGGTCGCCTTCCTCAGGCAGACAGAAAGGGTCTTTTGGGTACATTTTCTTTCTCGTGCTGCCCATGACCAGGTAATCCCAGATCACCTAAAGATTGCATTCCTAGGCAGAGGCTAAAACTGCAGTTAATTGACGTGTAAAGTCTTGTTTTGCTGACGTTGGCTTGGCATAAGTGACTCCATTTTGGGCCTGTTCTCTCTTTTTTAGCAGTAGGGTTATAATTGCATATATAGATACTGGGTTGGGAGTAGACCGAAAGTATCTAGTAGGTATGGGCTGTTTTTCTTTACAAAAAAGCATCACTCTCGGTTTTACAATTTTACGTTCTATTCCGCCACCGAGTAAATGGGGCCGTCACTGCCCAGGCCCCTGTGGGGCTCAGTTCTCTGAACCGGATGAAGTTTCACGAAGTGCCTGCTTGGTGTCTCTGGCAAGTTCTTTTTAACCTAAACTAAAGCTTTTTGGCAGTTGGAACAAAGCTGTTGCAACTGAATGAAAGGTTAAACTCTTCATA
This sequence comes from Prionailurus bengalensis, assembly GCF_016509475.1. Taxonomy (NCBI): domain Eukaryota; kingdom Metazoa; phylum Chordata; class Mammalia; order Carnivora; family Felidae; genus Prionailurus; species Prionailurus bengalensis. The sequence goes on along the minus strand of NC_057343.1, from coordinate 103,248,323 downwards.
GTCTATTGACCAGCAGTGGGGTTGTTTGTAATGTTTGTTGGAGAACTCAAAAGTATCTTCACGGGACTGAGATTGGCGCATTGTTCCTTATGCTGGCTTCTGCGCACGTGCTAAATTTTGGTTAGAAATACCTCTGGTAAGGTATGAGAACAGATTATGGGTTTTGCCTGAAGAACTGAAATAAAGGATCACAAAGCAAATATATTTTAATAGGTCATGGGCCTGGAAGTACCCGCATCGCTTTTGGTATTTCGAAGACTTTACCCCCCGCCCCCGCCATGGTGAAGCTAAGTGAAGATTTGTGTTTTATTTTTTAAATGTTTATTTTTGAGAGAGCGCACGCCCGTGAGCGGGGGAGGGGCAGAGTACCGGAAGCAGGCTGTGAGCTGACAGCGGAGAGCCCGATGCCAGGCTCGAACTCCTGATCCGTGAGATCGTGACCTGAGCAGAAGTCTGACGCTTATCTGACTGAGCCACCCAGGTGCCCGGCTAGGTGAAGATTTAAAAATATATACATCAGGGGCGCCTGGATGGCTCAGTCGGTTAGGCGGCCGACTTCGGCTCAGGTCATGATCTCACCGTCAGTGAGTTCGGGCCCCGCGTCGGGCTCTGTGCTGACCGCTCAGAGCCTGGAGCCTGTTTCGGATTCTGTGTCTCCCTCTCTTTGACCCTCCCCCATTCATGCTCTGTCTCTGTCTCAAAAATAAATAAACTTAAAAAAAAAATAAATAAAAATATATACATCGTAGTTGTAAGAGAGAACTCAAAGGGCAGGGGGTTTTCGTTAGAACAAATGAGTTTGAAGTGATGAGTAAACACAGTAGTGATTTTATCAAAGCTGCTCTCTCCTTTTCATCCCCACCCTCCTCCTCAGTTTGATTATTATTCACGGTGACTACTCTGGCTCAGTTGCCCAGCTTTTTTGCCTCCTGGGAATCCTCATTGTCAGCTAGCACCCTAAGAAAAATGTGCCTACAAGGGACATTTAGGCATATTCCAATAATGCCATATGAATGCAGCTTTTACAGTTTAAAAGTCTATTGATTATATTTTGTGTTGTATCTGATGATTTTAGAAAGCAGATAGTTAGCTTGTGGAATTGGCTTATTATGTTAGCCAGAGAGCAGATGGCCTGGTGCCACAGACGTATAATTTTACTTAAAGGGACTTTTAAGGTTTTGATGTGTTTTCTTTTCCTCTTATTTCCCTGATGGCTTCTTTTTATTGAAGGGTAACTTAAGGAGACCTGGTAGCAATTTTACGGCCTTCCCCTGACAGTTTGAAATAATAGCATGGTCTTTGGTTGCACTGATCTTCCACCAGTCAACTTGATTCTGGTTTTTGTCATGTGGCAGTGAATTAAAAAAAAAAAAAAAGTGTTTGTAGTATGTTTTCAGAAATGGACTCTTTTATATGCTTCAATTAGCAACAGACGCCAAAGTTCCAATTGGTCACACTTTCATAAACTTCTAGAAGTCACACTTCATCGTTTTGATGAAAGCAAACTGGTTTGGTTCCTTAGGAAAGCACATCTGGCCCTCGGGTTCCTTTAGGTACACCTTTTTGTCTTTCTTTCGCCTTCAGTCACTGGAGGTTCAGAGGTCGTGTCGAAGTTGTTCCTGGCGAGGTTAGCGAGCTTGCCCCTTTCTGGAAGGCTGTACTCTGTCGGGTTGCTACACCCGCGTGTTAGAACCCGCTTGGCATAAAAATACGATTTATTTCCGTGCCTCCGTTTTACAGTTTTGCCCATCCTTTTAGAACATCATCAGGATGAGCTGGAGGACAGCTCCTAACTTTTGTTTTGCAAAGGGTGCGGGGCCAGACCAGATTACTTTTGGATTTCCTGTCACCTCCTTGGCCGATTTTATGGATGGCTCATGTTAAAAGCAACAACAGTGTTTGAGTTGGAAGGGCTGAAGCCTCGGGTCTTCATTCTTCATGGAGAACTGTTTATTTGTGTGTGGTTCACCACAGTACATGGATAATGCTATCAAATCTGTGCTTTATTATAGGCTTATGACTAGCACAGCGCCCCTTCACTTCTGTTCCTGCGTGTTCGTTCTTTGCCAATTCGTTTGTGATGGAGATGAAATTAGAACTGAATCTTTGCAACCAAGGGGAAAATAGGCACAACAAATAGAAATCGTCCCTTGAGCCAGTTGAGACGTAAGCAGTGGTGATGGAAGAATCTCTGTATGTTTTCAAAGTAAGCGAAATACATAGGAAAGTACTTGAATGTAACTTTTCCGTGAAGAGCCCTGGCAGATGAGCCGAAAGCTTTGACCAACGGAGACTGCTCCTCCAACGACTAGGTTTTCCCCCTTGACGCTGTTTCCCATCTCCAGGAACTGATTGAAAAGCCATTCACATTCCCGAACCTCCACACCGCTTTGAAGGTGGAAGCCGAGTTAAGTAATATTGTTTGCTTCTGCTCCCCAAAGGGAACAGCGTGATTTAAAAACAGCAATCGAGCTTTTCCGCATCAAACTCCATTTGGCCACTTGTCTCCGTTTACATTCCTTGCCCAAATCCTCCACCAGCCTTTCCATGATGCCGCAGCAGATGCCAGACATTGAAGTAGAAAGCGAGCAGCTGTTTCCATTACTCCATTGCTGGATTATCCTCCACAATCGGTTTGCCTTCTCTCTTCACCGCCCCCCCTCCCCCTCCCCCCCCCCCATCTCCGACTTCTAAAAGAAAGAACCCTTCTCTCCCTCCGACTTTTGCACGCTCCAGTTTATCAGTCTGTAGGTTTTCTATCTTATCAGGACCACTGCTTTGCTCTGAAGGCCGGTTTATTGTTCCAGGCGGCAGCAGATGGGAGTGCCAGGGCCCGGGGGCGTGGCCGCTCGCGCCGCTGCCGGCGCGCGCTCCCGTGGGGGGGGGGCGCGGGAACGCGCGCCGCCGGGGGCGCGCCCTCCTTCCCGCCCAGCACCCGTTTATAGCCCTGAGCGCTGTAAATCTGTCAGCTCTTCCCGACGCCCTCACCTCTTTCTTCATTTGCTCCGGCTTCTAGTTTGACAACGTTCCCCCGAGGCGGAATTCTAATCTGCTTCCAATTAGTTGCAAAATGTGACTGAAATTTCCACATTATGACTGCTGTCTTACTTGCACGCACACATCTAGAAACAAATTAATGCTCTTGAATATTTATTTTTTGAGCCCTTGGATTTACTTTAAGAGGAAGAGTTTCCAACTGTTTGGAATGGCTTCCAGGATTTGCGTTTTTCTCCCCCCCCAGTCTTATATATTGGGTTTATTGAAAAAACAACAACAACAAAAAACCAGAAAGCACAACAATTATGGTGTGGGCTCCCCATCTCTTAACAAACCTTTTCCATCTTTTCAAGATTTCTTCAAATGTATTACATATGTTTGTTATGCGAATAAATTTTGCAGTATTTCTAAAGTAAACAAAACAAGGCTGCTGGCCTAAGTTTTCATGGAGGGGTCCCAGTGTGGTGTTTTAATACAACACAGATACACACAAATTTAATCCTAAATATGGCTTGTCTGGCCACAACGCAAAAGACTTGTTACACACTTTTAATTTTTTTCCTTTCATATTCAAAAGCTATAAACCCCAGATAAACAAATTGGGTGATTCATAGGCTTAGCAAATACATTAAAGATGTCACTCTGGGCGGTAACGTTATCCTACAGGTTTCTGCCTGGATCCTGAGCCTGCCCTCTGGAAGCTTTTGGAACCGGGGCTGCAGTAGGCGTAGTCATTGGCCAACCCCTTCTCCCTGTACATAATCCACTGTTAGACCGTCTGCTGGATTTGGGGGTTTGGAATGGTTCTCCTTTGAAGGAGATCATTACTACCAATTCCATCTACTCAAAGGAGTAACTAAAAAGTCAGTGGCTTTTTTTTTTTTAAAGGGAACTATTGATTCACCTGGCTATATGTAAATATTAGAGGTGTTTAGATCTTGATTGCTGAGAAGGTCGAGTTTAGCTTTATTTATTACTTGCTTTTAAAACTGCTTTCTCATGTATTAGTGAATTAGCGCCAAGGCATTGGGTCGCTGGCTTTGGATGTACAGAAAGCTGGTACTGTTAAATAATGGAAACTGGTGTATTTCACAGACGTCAGCATCTTGGCAGGTTGATATCAACAGTAATAATGAGCTTTGAAGAGGTGTGGAGAATTTTAACGATGGTAAAGTGGTTATGTTGATCACATTACTTTGTATTAGTTTTAAGTAACACCTTCACATACAAATGGAGCGGTTGGGTTTTTTTTACCCCCCCCCCCAACATGGTCACGTATAATCGTAAAAGCCCTCCGTGCATTTATAATGTCGTTTTTGTACATACTGTTTTCAATCTTTGTAGTCAGGCATTTGTTTCGCTTTGTCTAAAACAGAATTCATTTTAATATTTCTCATATATGGAGTATAAATTATTTTTTTTTTCAACGTTTATTTATTTTTGGGACAGAGAGAGACAGAGCATGAACGGGGGAAGGGCAGAGAGAGAGGGAGACACAGAATCGGAACCAGGCTCCAGGCTCCGAGCCATCAGCCCAGAGCCCGACGCGGGGCTCGAACTCACGGACCGCGAGATCGTGACCTGGCTGAAGTCGGACGCTTATCCGACTGCGCCACCCAGGCGCCCCTGGAGTATAAATTATTGAAGTTACTTTATTTAAAAACTTTTTAGCTCTGCCAGAATTCCGCAAAAGAAGTAGGAGCGCTCTTTGTAATGCTTCTTTTCTTCCTAGTCTGTGACTGGTAGTAGAAAACGGCCAGATTGAAACCCTTAAAAATGTAAAATGTGGGCCTTTCAGATTGCAGAGACCTCCTGGGTTAAAAAAAAGAAAAGAAAAGAAATTAGTGGCCCCGCAGTGAAATGCTCACAATAGACACGATTGTGCTAGCCCCTCAAGTCCCAGGGTTCACTAATTACCCATTAATGAGGTCAGTCTGCCCCGGCTTTTTCCCCTACCTTGGGAGGAAAAGCACACAAGACAGTTGGAGTTCAAGTGGATCTTGCTGTATTTGCAACTTAGCACAACTGCTTTGAAGGCCCCCAGGGCGCTTAATTGGGGCCGGGGCATTTTTGTTTTGGGGGAGACTACACACGGCTCCCCATTGTGCCTGTAGAAGCCACTGTGCTTCTTGGAAGCATTACATGCTTTTGTTGATGGTGCGTAGTTTTATAAACTCCAAATGAGCTTATTGCCTTTTAACCATTGGGAGCACTAAATAATGGAGGAAGCTAGAAGTCTCTGGATTGGGTAGCCGCCAAGCAGTTAAAACACACACACACACACACACACACACACACAACAACAACAACAACAACAAAAGAATGAATGGTTTAATTGTAGGGCACACCATTTGTTTACAGATTAAGATTTATTAGGTCAGCCAATCCTGTGGACCGGGAAGTGAAAGAACGAGGCTGTAAGGTGTAAGGCTTGAATGCCCAGCGTTCTGTTTTGTGATCATGCTCAGCTGTTTTTACCCCGGTTTTGCTCAAAAGGGGAATGAACTGTTTAACGGTGAGAACTGCCTGCCCAAGTGTCCTTTGTAGGCTGTAAAGAGATGGGAGGAAGGTCGAAGCGGCTCGTCCTTTCTTGGCTGCCTCGTCCCGAAGCTAAAAACCTTGAGGTTCTTCCAGCTGAGAGAGGGACAGTGGCTCTTGGTGAATTTTCCTGTTTGTTCAGATGGGGGGGGGGGGCGGGGTGGGGGGGAACCACCAGGTTTACAGAGCGGTGGTGATGGAGGTGGAGAGTAAACGTTAGAAAGAAGGTGAGTAGTGAGTGGAAAGCCTTTGTGAAAACCGCCCCAGACGATGCATTCTCTTGAATAATTGTGACCGTTTACAGAAATTCCCCACTATTTCATTAGTTCGTGGCCATGCTACTAAATGGAGAGTAACTCTAGCAACGGCAGTGAAACGGTATAGGAGTTTGGGAGGGGGGGGACAGGCTGTTTGCCTGGCAGCCAGAATTTCAGGATGTCTTTTTCGTTTTTAAGACTAGATGATATCCAACAGTAGGAGACCGGAAATCGTGGCATTTGTTCCCATTGTGGTTGTAGATTGCCCTTCTAATCCTTGTATGAATCACTTAAGGTAAATCCCTAGTAAAGTGTTGTTTTCTAGAAGTATCCTTTTCAACGCTCTTCAGTTCACCGTTTGTATTTTTGCGTTAGTTTTCCTGGAGTGAAACCCTCTAGCTCCAAGTACTCTTTTCTGTATAAACTGTCACCATAATAACAACTCAGAATACTCACAGGTATTGTTGCTATATGATGTCTTTGGATCCTACCTGGCCATGAAAAAGCCCACTCCTTCTGGAACGTTAAAATGATATGTTATGGGACGCACACACGAAAATTTGAACTTGAAATATGCCAGATTGGCTTAACGTGACCTTGTGGGTTTTGTTTTGTGTTTTGTTTTTGTTTTTCCCCCGTTTTTCTCCTTACTAAGTTCTGGTCCTACTCTTTTGGTATCATGATCGTTTTAAAAAAAGGTTGATTTTCGAGTCAAAATCATGGCTGATAGCTTCATTTTACAAATCTTTCTGGGGGGCGGTAAGCAACAGGAGGAAAAGAGGCCATAATGATTACTAAGTTCTACGTGGTTTCAGTCTTGTCAAACTAGCGACTTTTCATTGTGCTTTGTTTATTCTGGATGCTTTCCTATTAATATTTTCTATATTAGTGAAACTGGATTTTACTTCTGCGAGCATCCAAGGTAATTTTTAAAACTTTAAACTTTGAAATCTCACAAAATTTAGCACTGCTACAGTCACCAAGTTGACTACATTGGTGTAAAGATATATTTTTTTTAAATCATGCAAAAAAATATAAATAAATAAAAAAATCATGCCCCCAAAAATGATGTTTTACCAAACAGGGTAAATCCCTGCAAATGCTCACCTAAATGTAATTTCTTTGGGGGTTGTTTGACGGTTAATACGTGCTCAACCTAGGTTTACTTAGCAAACCAAAACAAAAGTGCTGAGATAAAAAAAACAAAACAAACATGGTGCGTGTTAATATTTATGACAGCCTAGAGGCTCTGCAAACTTTGAAGTCTCTTTACGGCTTTAATCCCTCCTGGAAAGGTAGATTTTTTATTTTTATTTTTTTAATACCAAATGGTCAGCGCCTCCACAATGTGAATGCTTGTGAGGGTTTTAAAAACCACCTGCATATACTTGCGAGTTTAGTCCACATTCACGTGTACTTAAATGGGGAGTCGGTGCTGAGATCCTGCGTAGTAACAAGGGTTTCCCTTGTCTCTGGTTCCTCCTTTCTGACCTGTTCGGTGTACCGTTTTTTGGCCCATTAAAATGTGAGAGGGAGAATGCCAACCTTTTTAAGATGCTCCGAAAATGACTTTTATGCCAAAGTCTAGTACTTTCTATGTAGCTCATATTAAAGGCTTACTTTTTTTTTTTTTTTTAATTTTTTTTTTTTTCAACGTTTATTCATTTTTGGGACAGAGAGAGACAGAGCATGAACGGGCAAGGGGCAGAGAGAGAGGGAGACACAGAATCGGAAACAGGCTCCAGGCTCTGAGCCATTAGCCCAGAGCCCGACGCGGGGCTCGAACTCCCGGACCGCGAGATCGTGACCTGGCTGAAGTCGGACGCTTAACCAACTGCGCCACCCAGGCGCCCCTTAAAGGCTTACTTAAAGTCTTCTTTGAAAGCCTGGCATAGGAGTCCAGAAGCCTAGTATCAATTCAAGTGCCTTATTTCCTTGTGAAAATCAGTGTTTTTCACTTAGCTGGAGTTAGACAGCTGCCGACTTAGATGGACAGACAGACAGCTGGGTAGACCATGCTGTCCCTTGTTAGACGGATTGAAGTTCTGTCATGTCTACAGGTATTTACCAGGGATGGAATGATAGCACACAATCACTGGCCTTTTCTTGATTTCTGCTAAGTATACTGGATTTTTTTTTTTTAATGTTTATTTTGTTTTTGAGGGGGAGAGAGCGAGCATGAGTGGAGGAGGGGCAGAGGCAGAGGGAGAGGGAGGCAGAATCTGAAGCGGGACTCATGCCGTCAGCACAGAGCCAGACGTGGGGCTCGAACTCACGAACCGCGAGATGGTGACCTGAGCTGAAGTCAGATTCCTCACTGATTGAGCCACCCAGGTGCCCCTGAGTGTATTGAGTCTTAAACACCTAGAGTTTTCTTTTCCTGACACTTGGGGTGAAACGTGAAGGGGCGTGTAGACTTTCACTCTTGAAGGAACTCTAGAGAAAATGCCCGATGTGGTCACCTCCGATTTTGGGTGGTGTTCCCGTCCGAGATACAGATCTTTTCAGATCACCTCTGAGTTTGGTAAGCAGCTTGCTTGTCAGCACGCACGGGTAGCGGGAAGGGAATTCCGGGGTGGGTGGAAAAGAAGCCCTGTCTTCTCTTTCTGTCTGGACAGTGAATTCGGACCGTTTCTTTGGTTTTTGTTTTTTTTTTAAAGCATCTCATTTTGGATGTGTTGTAAGTCGCTTCGTGACCCCAAGAGCGATGCTCACTGTGCAGAGATTCTGTGCAGCGAGGTATGGTCGCCGCTGTGTTATGTGAGCCTGACTGTGCGTGCATAATTGGGGAGATTATTGCAGAGTGTTTTGCTCTGGTGGATGTGGTTTAAATCCTAGCACTGAGCGCAGCGTTTACTTTCTCAGCTTACCCACAAAATCTGTGACTAATTTAGTGAATGTGAAGATTTTCGTCCAGATGGTTAGGTTTAATTGTAAAAACTGGAAAGATTTCAAAGTCCCCTTTGTGGGAGTGCAGGAAACAACAGCCGAGCGACAAAAAGAGAGGGGAAAGTAACGATAAGTCACTAAATATAGCGTATTTGTGCATTGCGTATTTTTAGGCACCTACAGTACACGGCTCTGTGTATACACAGGCAAGGAGGAGTGTGGAGGACTTATGCTAGTCAGCACAAACACGTAGGAGCAGGGAATGGCTTTTAAATGTCTCATGGCTTCGCGTGTCCTGTTTAAAGTATTTGCTCATGTGCGTCTGTTTGGCCTTCCCTGGGCTCCAAGCAGGTTTCCTCTCAGGTGTGTTGAGAATATAGGGCTTTCCCATCGCCTTCCATTCTTGGCGAAAGAGAGGTGGCGGTGACCTCATCAGACCCGAGGGAAATGCTGCTCGTCTTGCCCAGGCCTTGGCGGGTGTCCCCCCCACCCCTCGCTGTGGTGCTCTCTGAGGCCTGGGCCCCCCTGCCCTTCCAGAAGTGCCACTGTGCAGCTCCCAGAGGGAGCCCGGGCAGGAAGGGGTGGTTAGATGGCGGCCAGGGCAGGGGCCGGAGGCGGCCCCTTGTGTGCGCCCATTTAGCCTTCCCAGTTCTTGTGATTGATGGCCGGGAGCCAAAGCTCTTCGAGCTACTCAAGACCATCTTCTGGTTGCTCCAGATCGGAGCTGAAAGCATAGAAATTGGCCCCTTCCTCTGTTACAGTTGGGACACCACTGACCTAAATGTTGGGTCAATAAATCGGCTTTAAAGTCGTTAGGCTGATAGGGCTCTATATTGAACTTTATTTATATGACCTGGAATCGTAAGGGGACGGAGAGGCAAGGAGAGTAACGTATCACGGACAGGAGAAGGTCAGGCCATGGGGCTCCTGAAAGGGTCTGCTTTGTTCCACGGGGATGGCTAGGGTTCATGGCGTAGTGATCTCTAAGGCAAGCAGGTGAACGCATTTCTGTCACAAGAATGGAAATATGCCCATATATTTATATATAGACCCATTAAATAACATTCAGGAAATAAGGAGAAGTGAGGCAAATTTATATGTGCTATGTTTCCTGTATATCTGCTGTTTTAATATTTGATTATTATTATTATTTTTTTAAGTTTATTTGGAGAGAAAGACCGCATGAGTGCGAGAGAGAGAGAGAGAGAGAGAGCGAGAGAGCGAGCGAACCTTCCAGGCAGGCTCCGTGCTGCCAGTATAGAGCCGACTTAGGGCTCAAACTCACAAAGACGCTGGATGATAAGCTGAGCCGAAACCAAAACTAAGAGTCAGATGTTTAACCAACTGAGCCCCCCCAGGTGCCCCCAACATTTGATTATTTTTAAAATTGTTTCTTTGCTTATTTATTTATTTTTAGAGGGGGAGCGTGAGTGGGGAGGACGGCACAGAGAGAGAGAGAGATAGAGAGAGAGAGAGAGAGAGGGAATCTTAAGCACACTCCATGCTCAGCCCCGAGCCTGAGGCATGGCTAGATCACATGACCCCAGGATCATGACCTGAGCTGAAATCAAGAGTCGGACACTCAACCGACCGTGCCACCCAGGCACCCCTCAGTATTTGACAATTGAGCCCTTAGTGTCAGTGGCACCCAGAATGAGCATGAGGTTATCTTCCACCGGAAGGAAGATAAGCAAAAGACCAGCTGTGTTGGGCCAGTGAGTTTCAGACGATGGAAAGCCTGTGTTCCAGAGGCCAAGAGAAGGTGCTTCCCAAGGAGGAGTGAGCGTAGATCTTTGAGGCCATTACCATCCGTAGCATGGGAGAGCAAGATCGACAAAAAGTCAAGGCCCCCACAGCAGAAGTGGTCTTTGCCTTGATCTCCTTGGTGAAGTCCCTGCTATAAAATCATCCGTCTTTTGCCTTCTGGTATCTCCTCGTTTACAGCCTGATTTTTCTCCATTTATCAACAGCTTCTCCCTCTGCTAGCCGTCCGTTGAATGACCCTCCAGGTGATTTTATGGTGGTGCCACACTCCCTCCTTTGTGAGCAGACTTGTGAAACCCCAAGGGATGGAATTCACATGTAGGGACTTTCTGGTAGGAGGAGAGGGCAGGAGAGCTTTCCTGGCTTCTTAATTACATCGTACCTTTGGGGCCAGTTATCTTTTCTGCCCCCAAAGCTGGTTTCGGAGAGAACCTCTTCTGTAGATGTTTCTTAGTGCATTTGAAGCCGGCAGCAAGGTGGAAGTGACGATGTTGAAGCAGGATCTGACATGGCTCCCCCCATACCCCCTGCCTTGATTTCACAATGGATATTTTAGGGAAGTTTTGTAACTACTGTAAGGAGTGTTTTTCAAACAGGAACCTCATAGGCATGGGAGATCCTAAGCATCGATAGTGCTATTAAGTTACGGAGCCAAGGACTTGAGAGTATATAAGTGTCCTGTATTTCTATTTTCCACGTTAATATATTTTACATACACATATGCATTTTTATAAGCTGTAGTTTCTTAGTCTGTGTGCTTCTAATATGTCTGATGCATTTGATTGTAGGAATGGGAGTAGCGGAAATGACGTACGTACCTGCAAAGGTTCTGTGAGGGCAGCCCCACAAGGTCAAGGTCAAAGCTACTGGAATTCTGGGGACAGTGGACAGAAAGATAAACTCACCAGCGTACCTCTCAACCCCTCTCAATTCACCCCAGGACGGGGGTCCTCATGGTGCAGGCACTATAAAGGTTCCTCTGAAGCTTTGACTTGGAAATGCACAGTTAGGTGTTCTTTCCATTGGAAACCTTGACACATCTTAGAAAAACCGAGAACATTTGCCTCTTCGTTGAGGATCTCTTCTGTTGACATTTCTTTGTGATCTTCGATGATGGGAACCGTGTGTTTAAGAGGTGGGGCTGAAGCTGCTCTGATGCAGCTATGGTTTTGCAGCCCAATGACAGGGTAGAGGGCTATGTCAAGTACAAGCTTGAGATGGGAGAAGAACAGATTCAGCGCCTGATGGTGACTTGAGGGGAACCAAAGCCTGTTCTCCCAGAGACTGGATGTTTGCACTTTTTTTTTTTCTGGATGTGCTTCCTGGTCTCGCTCTTGGCTGACTGCACGTGCTGTTAAATCCACCCAGATAATAACACATAGAATGTGTACCAGGCAGACCGTGCCCAGATTGGGTCGGCAGTTGGGCGCGGGCCAGATCCTGCAGGGCTTTGTAGGTCATGGTGGAGAGTTTGGATTTCTGTTTGAATACGTTGAGAAGCCTTTATAGAATTTTGAGCAAGGGAGTGACATGATTTGGTTTGTTTCTGAAAAGTGGCTTTCGACTGCTGTGTGGAGAATGGACTATACAGAGGCAAAAAGAGGAACAGGGTTACAAGGCTTTTTCAAGGGGCCCCGGCCAGACAGGTTGGAATGGACTTGGCCATGGAGGTGGGGAGAAGCGCTCACGTTGTGTTTGGCAGTGAGGGTTGAGTGGATGAGAATTACGAACGAACATGTAGGGGCGTCTGGGTGGCTCAGCTGGTGAAGCGACTGACTTCAGCTCGGGTCATGATCCTTGGACTCCGTGAGTTCCAAGCCCCGCACTGGGCTGTCCACTGTCCGCCTGGAGCCCGCTTTGGATCCTCTGTCCCCCATCTCTTTGCCCCTCCTTCCTCGTGCTCTCTCTCTCTCTCTCCAAAAATAAGTAAACATTTAAAAAAGGATAGCATCTAGAATTTTGGGGGTGGGTGGAATCAAGATTTGGGACACACTGTGGATGTCCCTTATGGCTGCCAAGTGATGATGCTCAGTGGGGTGACCAGTGCTTGGAGGCACAGATTGGGGGAAGTGGGTGGCGTTTAGGTGGGCTTTCAGCTGGGGGGCTGGAAAAGGTCCCCTAGTGGGTGTGATTGGGAACGATGAGGCCAGGGCGGAGCCGTGGAGCATCAGGTAGAGAAGCTGGGGCCGTGTCCATTGAGGGGGAAGAGAACCCATCCGGTCTGGTGTTTTGGAAAGCCAGTGAAGGCACTCCAACAAGGATGTAAGGATGTGTCAAAAGCTGCCAGGCGGTCAGGTGAAGATGAGACTCAGAAGTCAGAGCTGCCTTTGGAAGGAGGGCTGTTGTTGGTGACCTTAGTACAAGCGGCCCCGGGTGAGGGTGGGGGTGGGGACGGAGGGGATCCAAGTCGGTTGGAGGGCTTGGGTTTTGTGTGGAAGGTGAAGAAAACAGAATGTGGTCAGTGTATCGCACACTTTTCTATGAGAAGGACAGCATGGAGTCGGGGAATATTCTATGTGTCCTCTTTTAAAGTAGGGCACTCGGTTAGATAGCTTTTTTGTCTGTTTAATAGCTTGTTTGCTGATAGGAATGATCCAGGGGAGGTAGAGGAGAGGAGCTAATCCACCAGAGAGAGAGGGGATGAGGTGCCCTGGAACCGAGGTAGGGACGGTGGTGGAAAAGACCTGGTGCAGGGGGTACATCCGTGGCCTCTGGAGCCTGAGACAGGTCCTCCAGTGCAACAGGAGGAAAGTCAGAAAACATGTATAGATGCAGGGGGGGGGGGCGTGGCTAGGGGGGAAGCGCAGAGAGAGGGAAAGAATCCCAATCAGGATCCGCGCCCTCAGCGCAGAGCCTGTTGCGGGGTTCAAACTCCTGAACTGTGAGATCATGACCGGAGCTGAAATCAAGAGGGGGACGCTTAAGCGACTGAGCCACCCAGGCGCCCCAGGAATTCTTTTGCATACAAACTGTGGACAACGGTGACAACGGTTTTCGTTCCCTGCCTCCTCCCGGAGGTCGCGATCTTGGACTGTTTTGTGTTCTGACGGTAGAAATACTAGAAATCGGGGAGGTGTCAGTGCGATCTCTGTTTATTCCTTCCTTCGTTCCTTCACTGGGCGAACAGTGTTTGAACGTTGACCGTATGCCAAGCCCCAGCTGGGTCCTGGAGATACAGGAGTGAACAAAGTTTCTGCTTTCAGGAAGCTTCTATTCTAGTTCATTCTGGACAAGTGAATGTGTGTTGGTAGGTGTTTGGTGCTTCAAGGGGGAATTGAGAAGGGAGGAGGTGCTGGAGAGAGATGGTGGGAATGGAGACTTTATACTTTTTGTGTTTGAGGAGGGACCTGATACCCAGTGAGGGGAGCCATTGGAGGCCCTGAGAAGTTTCTAGGCGAAGGGAACAGCCTGTTCACAAGCCCTGAAGGAGGGAGTGTGTTTGGTTGATCTAGGAGACTCCAGGGTGGCTGGAGTGGAGTGAGGGAAAGCTGAGGTGCTTGGAGAGGAAAATCAAGAGGGAGCCTGGGGCCAGGCTCCAGGGAGCCATGGGGAACCCAGCAAGAGTCAGAGATGGGAAGGGGTGGGGCTTTGTGAGGGGGAGGGAGGGCCGGGCTGTGATTATAAAGAAGGATCTCAGGGGGCGCCTGGGTGGCGCAGTCGGTTAAGCGTCCGACTTCAGCCAGGTCACGATCTCGCAGTCCCTGAGTTCAAGCCCCGCGTCCGGCTCTGGGCTGATGGTTCAGAGCCTGGAGCCTGTTTCCGATTCTGTGTCTCCCTCTCTCTCTGCCCCTCCCCCCTTCATGCTCTGTCTCTCTCTGTCCCCCAAAAAATAAATAAACGTTGAAAAAAAAAAATTAAAAAAAAAAAAAAAAAAGAAGGATCTCAGGGTTTGGGAACCTACTCTCAGCTTAATTTCTGCCTCCATTCCGCAGGCAAGATCATGAAGTGTTTTTGTTTGTTTGTGTGTTTTCTCAGAGAGTGGACCACGTGGTAGCTTCCTCAGAGGCTCCCTTCCTCACTAAAAAGAGACCAGTCCTTTCCTCAGAGCGAATGTTTTCCAGGTGTCTCTAGTTGTGTGCAGACCCACAGAGCCTCTCTTGTGTGTCATTTGTTAATATAATCGATCATTATTAGACTTGGAAACGAGACCGTTGTAAGATTTTTTAAAATGTGTATTTGTGAGAGTGAGCGAGAGAACGGGGAGGATCAGAGAGAGAGAGAAAGAGAGAGGGAGACAGAGGATCCAAGGCCGGCTCTGTGCTGACAGCAGAGAGCCCCATGTGGGGGCTTGAACTCTCCAACTGTGAGATCACGACTTAAGCTGAAGTCAGACGCTTCACCGACTGAGCCACCCAGGTGCCCCCAAACAATAAAATCTTGGGGCACCTGGGTGGCTCAGTCGGTTAAGCGGCCGACTTTGGCTCAGGTCATGATCTCGTGGTCCGTGAGTTCGAGCCCCACGTCGGGCTCTGTTGCTAACAGCTCAGAGCCTGGAGCCTGTGTCAGATTCTGTGTCTCCCTCTCTCTGACCCTCCCCTGTTCATGCTCTGTCTCTCCCTGTCTCAAAAATAAAAATAAATAAATAAAAAATCTTAAAATGACGGGGTAATAGTATAAATAGAAATTCTATTCTTTGTTGTTGGTTTTTTTTTTTTTTTTTTTTTTTTTTTTTTTGGCGCCCCAGTGGATACCTCTTCCATGCCTGCTGGGTATTTAATATGCCTCCAATTTGGGAGACTGGTCTAGAGCCTCGAGAAACTAGTTGCATTTATTAAAATTCCATTTAATTGACTTAAAGAAATTAAGTAGTACATGAATCTATAAAAGTTTAAACTGCACTAAAATATTATATAATGGAAAGTAGGTTTTACTTCCCCCTTAGACCTGCTCCCCGGAGCCCAGAGCCAACTACTTTGAACAGTTTTGTATGTCTTTCCTGAAATAGTCTCCATATGTTCAAGCGTATATATTTATATTTCTTGTCTCCTTATGCAGATCGGAGCGTAAGTAAAGAAACAGCTCTGCACCTTGCTCTTTTCACATAACTGGGTATCTTGGATAGCCTGTGTTTTCTTTCTGCCTTTGATTCCCTAATTTATTTAGCCAGTTCTCCACTAATAGCCCATAGGTGTTTACAGTCTTTGTCAGCTACGGAATGCTGTAGTGCACATCTTTGTACACGTATGTCTCAGAATTTGCCTCCCAACTTGATGGCATGATTTACATTCCCACTTACAGTGGGACATGAAATGCCTGTATTTCTACCAAGGTAACTCATACTGTGAATTAGAATAATTTGGCCTTAATTTGTGCTAATCCAACAGTAACTTGTTAATTTCCCCTTTTCATGTTAACAAACCGTTATCTCTTTTTTTTCCTATGTATTGACAATTCATAACCTCTGACTCATTTTCTAGTGAGTTGTTGGCCATTTCTTATTGACTTAGAGTATTTCAAGGTGTATTAATGAAATACGCTTTTTTTTTTTTACATTTTGCAAATTTTCTCGTGTGCTTGCAAAATAGTTTTTCCATCTCTTCATTTGCGTTTTGATTCTGTTCATGCAAGTTTTTTCCTTTTCCTCTGTGTGTCTTCAATTGTGTAGTCAGGTTTATTATTCATTTCCTCTGTGGCTTCTGGGCCCTGTATAGGTGTAAGAAGACCTTTTTTTCTCTTGAGATGATGAAAAAATTTTTTTCTTTTACTGCTTTGGTGGTCATTAGCTCTCCATATAGTTTTCAACTGGAAGGTGAGTATGATATTTACCTTATTGGCTTTTGGGGTCATGCCTTTATAATAAATGGTGTTAATGAATCCTCTATAATAAATAATAAAACATAATGTTTGATCAAATATCCAGAATCCTTAAACCCTTCATTTAAACCGTCGTTTCTTCATCAGAGCTGTGCATCTGAATCACCTAAAGAGTGCTTAATTTTTTTCCTTTCCCCAGACCACCTGGTTCTAGGCTGCCTACTTCTGTTCTGATTCTCTGGCTCTACAGGGGTGCTCCTTTGTGTGCATTTAGAAAAAGCTTCAGATAGCTTATTTGAAGATGTCTTTTTTTTCCTTCTCTCAAAAGCAAATGTGAGGAATGGTTATTAGAATCTCCTGTTTTTTTTTTAAAACTTTTTTTTTTCAACGTTTATTTATTTTTGGGACAGAGAGAGACAGAGCATGAACGGGGGAGGGGCAGAGAGAGAGGGAGACACAGAATCGGAAACAGGCTCCAGGCTCTGAGCCGTCAGCCCAGAGCCCGACGTGGGGCTCGAACTCCCGGACCTCGAGATCATGACCTGGCTGAAGTCGGACGCTTAACCGACTGCGCCACCCAGGAGCCCCTCTCCTGTTTTTCTCTTCTCGTCTCATCTCTCGTCTCTCGTCTCTCATCTCTCGTGTCTTGTCTTTTCTTTTTTCTTTTCTTTTCTTTTCTTTTCTTTTCTTTTCTTTTCTTTTCTTTTCTTTTCTTTTCTTTTCTTTTCTTTTCTTTTCTTTTCTTTTCTTCCCCTCCCCTCCCCTCCCCTCCCCTCCCCTCCCCTCCCCTCCCCTTTTCTTTTCTTTTCTTTTCTTTTCTTTTCTTTTCAGGTTCTTTATAGAAAAATTCCCAGGGGGGGCCTGGGTGGCTCAGTTGGTGAAGCTCTGTCTTGATTTGAGCTCAGGACATGATCTTGCGATTCCTATGTTCGAGCTCCTAGTCTGGCTCTGTTGGCAGTGCAGGGCCTGCTTGGGATTCTCTCTCTCCTCTCTGCCCCTCCCTCGTTCTCTCTCTTCTCTTTCTCTCTTCCAAAAATAAATAAATAAACCTAAAAATAAAGTATTAAAAAAAAATCCCCACACTGTTGCTTGAAATACAATTTCGGTAAGTGTCTTTACAGGTGGTTAATTAGTGTAGTTGGTCCAATGGGAGGCAGGGCAGAAAGGATTAAGGATTTGCAGCAGCGGCCCTAGGAATATTCACAGCCGGGTCCGTACCCTCCCCAGTGTTTCCTCTAGGCCTAGAGCGGAGACGTGTTGCACAGCCAACTGCTTAAGCAGTAAAGATGAACCACGGTTTTGCTTAGGTAGCCATTTTCGTTTAGTAGCGGGTAGGTAATTTCCAGGCAGGCTGGAGGAAATGTTTTGGGAGCGTGTAAAGCCTGCAGTTGTGTTACTGCCGTAGGTCTGATCTATGGGGGTCATCTCTTCTGGTCAGCTGAGCTTCAGAAAACTGCCAGTTTGCTGTCCTGTCCTCTGAGTCAGCAGAGCACAGCCAATTAATCCTGCTAGTGGTGGCCGCATGTGGTCTGCAGGTAGCGGGTTCTCTGGAGCGGAGCCCTTTGCTCCGATTTCTGCCCGGCTCATTCATGATCCAGGTGGATCGGGAAATCTGGGACGGGAATGGGGAGACCGGGTTCCATTGGACGCTTTGGCTTTGACTTCTTTTTTTTTTTTTTTTTTAATGTTTATTTTATTTTTGAGACAGAGACAGAGCATGAACGGGGGAGGGGCAGAGAGAGAGGGAGACACAGAATAGGAAGGAGGCTCCAGGCTCTGAGCCATCAGCCCAGAGCCCGACGCGGGGCTCGAACTCACGGACCGTGAGATCGTGACCTGAGCTGAAGTCGGACGCTTAACCGACTGAGCCACCCAGGCGCCCCAGACTTTGACTTCTTTTATGATCCTAGGTCAATGTCACTCTATCCCTGGGCCTCAGTGTTTTCTTGGATTACGTTTTCTGAGTGCCCTTCGAGTTCGGCCATTCCCCCTCTTGCCCTGGAGACGGAATCTTTAATTCGAGCCTCTCCCTGTAATTGGTGTTTTCTGTTCATGTGCCGTGCGTTTCTCCTGCCAGCCCGAGACCTTGGAGGGGATGGATGTCTTCTCGCGCACTTGGATCTTCTCAGCACCCAGCACTGTGGCTGATTGCAAGGCATGCTCAGTAAATGCTTGCTCGACTGGGTCTGCTTTTTGTAGGGTTGCAGAGAAGCAGGAGGGCCTCAAGGCTGGCTCCACCGGGTCCTCCTCTTTTTTCTTCCTTCCATGTAGAGATCACAGGCAAAAAAGCATTGCTGGGAATTATCCGGATCTTTTCATATCTCACACTCATGTGGCATTTTTAATTCTTTAAAGTACCGTCATCTGAAAAGTCGGCTACATTGCCCCTGTTTTGCTGGGTCTGGTAGAGCTTGTCTGTTGAATTCTAAAGAATAAAGATAAAGATGCTTTACCCAGAAGGGTTATGCTGTGTCAGAATAACAGATTGCACTGGCATCCTGGTTGCTGGCTGATTTTTGTCTGACGGTTTTTTTGTCACTCACAAAACCCTCAGGGTTAAAATGGAGGGCTACTCTTAAGAGAAAAAAAAAGAAGGTCATTATTCAAGTAAGAGAGAAGTGCCAATTACAGCTTAAAGCTTAGGTGTGACCATGGGAAAATTGTTTAAACCCAGTTAACAATCTCATTTGCAAAAGAAAAAAACCAAAAAAACAAAAAAAAAAACAAAAAAAAAACCAGCCCAGGAGTTTGGAGTGTAGTAAGATCTTAGGAACTTAAAGATGAATTTGGCCCCTTTACCTTTGGTGAAATTTGTATAAGAAATTGGAGTATGGCCCATTTGGACGGCTTTGGTATATAATCATTGATTACAGTGTTGGTCATTAATAGTCATAACTGTTGTTAAATGGAACAGTGGTTTGATTTTTTAGCCTTGAAGTTGGCTATTTAAACTCAACATGTTATTAACAAATATTTTTCAAAAAAATACACTTGGCAATATACATTTTAATAGGTTGAAACTCTACGTGTTTATTCTGAGAGCCATTTTCACCCGAACAAGTTCTGATATATTGCTGTGTTACATAGCCAAGGCACGCCCATGGTTCCCGTGCCGACCGAGTCATGTGCTTTTCTGACATGAAGAGCTTTTGCTAGAGAAGTTGTGAAAAATACTCTAATCGGATGTATTATTAGAAGATGTTGTCGATGATGCCCATCGGTGAAAACTTTGCATCTTTTGGAGTGAGTTTCTAGTATAGATTCAACAAGGTCTAGGAATAATTTCCTTTTGAGTCCCCCCTCCCTCAACTAAGTAAGTTTCCCAGATAAATTATTTACTCAAAAGGCTCTATCCTTTCTAATGTCAAAATTGCAATCAGTAATTACTCATCTTTTTTTTTTTTTTTTCAGCGTTTATTTATTTTTGGGACAGAGAGAGACAGAGCATGAATGGGGGAGGGGCAGAGAGAGAGGGAGACACAGAATGGGAAGCAGGCTCCAGGCTCTGAGCCTTCAGCCCAGAGCCTGACGCGGGGCTCAAACTCACGGACCGCGAGATCGTGACCTGGCTGAAGTCGGATGCTTAACCGACTGCACCACCCAGGCGCCCCATTAATTGCTCATCTTTATACAACCACTAGCATTTAGCTTCTGAAGCCATAGCCTGTTGTTTTTTTTTTTTAAGTTTATTTTTAGAGGGGGGAAGGAGGGAGAGAGAGAGAGAGAGAGGGCACGTGCACACCCAAGTGAGGGGAGGGGCAGAGAGCGAGAGAGAGAGAATCCAGGCAGGCTCCACTCCATCAGTGCAGAGCCCAGCGTGGGGCTCGAACTCAAGAACTGTGCAGTCATGACCTGAGCCAAAATCCGGAGTTGGATGTTTAACCGACTGAGCCACCCAGTCACCTCTCCTGTTGGTTTTATGACGGGCTTCAAGGTTGTTGGCGAGCATGTTCTCGGTCTGGTTTAACAGGTGAAGAAACTGAGGCTGATGACTAGTATGCAGTGGAATAAGAAAGAAGCCCTGCTCTTGCCCTTGACTTTACAAACACTAGCTTATTGCTTAAGTCTGTTTTGAACCGTTAACACTTTTATTGAGCATCTATGAGCTCTCTCTCCTGGGGAAAGGAAAAATAGAAAGCGCACCAGTGTATAAATATGCAAACCTTTGCTGCTGTAATTACGTGGGGTCTCAGACTCCATGAGGCGTTTGAACCCTAGGTAAAGAGTTTGTGATTTAACAGTTGCTTGTCAGCAAGCCCTTGAATTAAGTGACTTAGTTAGGGGCCAAACAGCTTGACTACTGAGAAGCAACAGAAACCCCATGCTTCTTTTTCCTCCCCTCGTGCGTCTCCCACTATGCCATGCTGATTTTGAAATGATGAACAGCCATTGAAATATTAGGAAAACACCGTGTAAATGCGGAGTGTTCTAGGAATGAAAATAGCAAACCAGTTTCTTGGTGGCAGAGGAAACTCAGGCCATGCATTTTGTGTAGTGGGGCTTACGTTCATTTATTAGGGAGCCTGCTGGAACCCCACTGAAGTGTTAGCTGCCGGCTATTTGGTTTAATCTGATCGTTTACAAAAATATAACAATCCTCACTGGTGCGTATGTCAAATACTGATACCACGGAAGTAAATGCTAGGGCTGTGGCATAGTTTTTGTGCAGATGCTTTCGGTGTATGGGCTGGGAGAGCTGGTTTTATTCTTAACTGCAGAGATATCAGTGAGATTTATATCTGCGGTCCAGAGATAGTCGGAAAGAAGGAATTTCAATCCCCAAAGTCAGAGACCACACATTTTGATTCTTGTCCTACTCTGGGAAGAACCATGTGTCTTTGAGGGAACTCGTTACGGTCCAGGTTGGTGCTCGTAGTGTCTTTCAGTCAATTACATTTTGGCGGATGGTGGAAGTCTATGAAATACGTGAGGTTTTCCAACATTTTTTCGGTTTTGAGGGCAGAGGAAGAGCTACTGGGTGTTTGTACCGCGCATATTGATTTAAAAAGAATTGAGGAATAACTCCACTCGTTTGGTTTTCAGCATTAAAAAAGGGATGCGAAGACGCCTTGCCTGTCTTTCTTCACCGAATAGCAGTTTTGCAGACCCTTGCAAGTTCCCATATGTTCGTGAAAAACATTTTCCAAGAAATTGGCAGCGTCGTGCTTTGTAACGGATGCCAGCCTCTTCCTGGGGCCAATTCAACAGAGAGGCGAAGGGAAAAAAATGCCTTGTTTTAGTGGCTGAATTACTCTGACAAGCTTTCACATCGCCCCTCCTCTTATTAATATTCTTTTTGATGTGAGCTTGTAAAACAGAGGATTGGCTGTTAATCTCCAAGATCTCAAGGGCTTTTGGCAGTGGGGCCCGTAATTGATGTGTTCACATGGCTGTTGTCTGACTACTAATGATTAGACTGCAGTGTTATCTACCGGCTACATCAGTGTTGCTTATAAATCACACTTGATAAACTGCAGTTTGATTTCTTCAAAGAGTCCGTACATGTCTACATACTTTGATAGAACTGCCAGAGGCATTTCAGGATTCTATGACAGCTCAGATTAGGTTTATTTTTCATTTCTGTTTGACAAAATATTAGACTTTCTGACGCATGTGAGAGAGAATTTTTTTTTTTTTTTTTTTTTTGTTCCTCTAACGAGGCACTTGGAGAATGATAGGCAGAGAAGGATGACCTGCTCTCCCTGGGAAGATGGACAGGGTGGGGTGGCAGGTTGTATTTTTGCCTTTTCTGCTCTCCCTAAGGTGCACGTAGTGGGGCCGTGCTGTTTGCCGCCGTGTCTCTCTGGAAGAAAAAGAGAAGGGCCACGGGTTGGGGGAGGAGGTTCTCAGAATAGTGGGCTTATATTTGGATTGTGACATGACTTGGGGCCGGCCATCCAGAATCGTGAGGTTGTCCTCATGGTTCAGTCGTAGTGCGTACTGAACCCAGGCGTCAAGGTATGACGCTGCTTTATAGAAGGGCAAGAGAAAGCAAGAAAGGGTTCCAAGAAGAGGTAACCTACGCAGGGATCGTATCTGTTGTCCTCCTTCACTGCCCATGTGGGGATACACTGCTTGCCCCAGACACACCCAGAGCCCCCCATCTGCCCAGACGTCTGGACACTGCAGAAATGCAACCAGGTTGCACTTTGCACACGTATGCTGGGCTTTGACTGGGAGCTTCTGCTACCGTAAACTCCGGTGTCCTTGAGCGAAAATCATTTCCGAGATCATTTTGCTGTTCTCCTTCTGTGCTTTTGCATATCCTTGGGCTGTGTTATTCCAGAGCCCCTCAAAGTCTTTTTGCTAACGGTAGTTAAGTCATCTTCACTTATTTTTTTTAGATCAAATGTTCGATTTCAAAGGAGTTAGCTATATCATAATTATTTGATTTTAAGAAATAGAATTCCTGGGTTTAAAAACATATTGCATTTAAGACATACTCGTTTTTAAGGCGTGACAGACGTTAAATATTTCATCAAAGTGTATGACTTGAATTCAGAATGAACTTAAATGGCAAAGTGTTTTTGTTAATAACCTGTTTACAGTTTAAGGAGTTACTAGAGCTCCAGGATACAAGAATGCAGGAAAAATGTACTTAACACCAAAGCCACCCGAAACAAATTTCCCTTAGCCCAGCCAAACAGAACAAAATACACGGAAGTTTGATAAGCTCTCCGAGTGCTTCAGAGTTATTATTAAAGATACTTAAAATTGCTAGTTGGAGGCTGGACGGATGTGCCTTTATATAATATTTGGGATTTTTACGTACATGAAATGTTTTCTTCATTTTTGTTTCTAACTTGTGTCCTCACTTCTAGGTGCCACATTTAATCCTTAACTGCTTGGGAGTGGCTTTGACATGAGTACTTACCCCCTACCCCCCTGTATTTTAGGGCTGTCATTAAAATAAACACTATCGTCAAGGAATAATGTTTACTGATTAGCACTGAAGCATAAAGATACTTAACTAAACTTCTTATTTTTTTTTTTTTTTTTTTTAAATTTTTTTTTTCAACGTTTATTTATTTCTGGGACAGAGAGAGACAGAGCATGAATGGGGGAGGCGCAGAGAGAGAGGGAGACACACAGAATCGGAAACAGGCTCCAGGCTCTGAGCCATCAGCCCAGAGCCCGACGCGGGGCTCGAACTCACGGACCGCGAGATCGTGACCTGGCTGAAGTCGGACGCTTAACCGACTGCGCCACCCAGGGGCCCCAAAACTTCTTATTTTAAATTGACTTGTAGTTGAAGAAGACTCCCCCTACCCTTTTTTACTGACGAAAACAGTTGTTTATAAGTTTATAAGTTGTTTTGCTTGTGCGTTTTTAATACACTGTGGAAAAATACTCATGACTAACTTAGAGAAGAAAGTCTTTTACTGATGTGAATGGATTCTGCATTTAGTTTTGATATATATAGCAGCTGTATTGGAATTCCTGATGTAGCTGCAAAGTATGAAAAAAATCTGTTGAAAGAGTATGGTTTTGATGGTGCAAAATACATGTGTGTATGTAAAGGCTGGATGGTAATAGTAAAGATAAAAATAATTGGAATATTTTCAAGTTTTTTCTGCCATCTTTAAATGATGTTTTCTTTAAAAAAGTAGTGTGTGTATATATATCTCTGAGTTTTATGAAGCGTAGTACTATTATGGCAAAAAATAAATATGCATTCTTTAATTTTAAAACAGTTACCAGTTCTTCTTGACTGATTTAAATCATGATTCAAATGAACTTGATTTAAATTTAGCTTGGTCTCATGCTAACACTGTCTGCAGGTGTTTGTGGACTAACTGGAAATTACTGTAACATTAAGGGAGACCATAACAGAAATGCATTTTAACATAAATAAATTTAATATAAATTTTAATATAAATACATGGTTCACAGGGTGCTATAGTTTGACATAGTATATGGAGTATGTATACTGTTTTCTGCTTTTTCTTTTTTTTGGCTGCATTATACAAAACGTCTTATTCATTGGTTAAGAAATCTTGAACAGGTTATGGCATCCACTTTAAAAGTTGTAGTGTTCCATTTATTTTGGATCTGCTATCTTACGGTTATATATGACCAAGATTTAGAGCAGGTGTTATTTGATAGGTATGAGTTTGAGTGAATGGCTTTAAAATTATTCTCAGTGATTTGTTATAGTCATCTGAAATCTGTTCTGAAATAAGACACATGTAAAATGAAATATTCTGGAAATACAGGTGCTAAGATAGTGTGACCCTCGCTCCTACTCCCCATTAGCCTTCATCCCTTTTTGACTCTAAAGAGGAAGTATGTTTGGGCCCTGTTTGGGCCACTGGCCGTCGCTTGCCAACACTTGGACCAGACTGTGGACCGATGTCCCAAGCTAGGCAATATGCCCTTTATACTGTTCCTCTCCGAGGGCTCGTCGCACCAAGACTGAACAGGGAAGGTTTGCATTGGAGACAATGGGATTTATAGTTGGGGGTAGGAACATAAGGACAAGGTACAACCAGGTACAAGGGAAGGAAGAGAAAGGAAAGGAGAGTTTATCTCTGCCACTGGCTGGGCAGTGATTCTCAAGAGGAGGTCCCTGGGACGCGTCAGAGCATCACCCTGGGAGCGGCAGGATTAGGTGAGGACAGTTTGAAAAAGCATGTTCAGGATATGCATTGGTTTTGCAATAAAGCCCTCCTGAAGGGAAGGTCTCTTTATATTCTTGGCTGCCAGGAATAAGGAAGGATGGAGGGGAGTGGTATTCGGTGGTCGAGTCTGGGTTCTCAAAGACCGAGAATCATTAAATGGGGGGCACCTGTGAGGCTCAGTTGGCTAAGCGTCCCACTCGATTTCGGCTCAGGTCTGGTCTGGTGGTGGGATCGAGCCCTCCGTCGGGTTGCGCGCTGAGCAGAGCCTGCTCGAGATTCTCTTTCCCTCTCTCTCTCTCTGCCCCTCCCCCGTTCACACTTTCTCTCAAAATAAACTTAAAACAAAAAAAGAATCTAATGGAAAAGAGGTGGCAGCAGCCACGTTGCGTCATCATTTTGTTACACTTCAAACTGCCAGTTATTTTACCAGCAAAAATGGGATTATTCGGGAATAGCAGGACAATTGCAACCTTGGACTAGCAAGCCACAGGGAAAGTCATAGGCAACTCTGGAGAACAAAGGAGTTGACAGCCCCTTTATAGAAGATAGGAGGACTGCTCACAGGGCTGTTAGAAACAAAGAGTCCATTGGAGGAAACTGGAAGCTGGAAGTATGGTGGCTTCTCATTGGCCGAGTCGTGATTGTCTCTCATTGGCTGGGCTGTTGCTGGGGTGTGGAGGAAAGCCTTTCTTCCTCCTGCTGGGGTGGGGGTAGTAAAGTAGTATTCACCTGCAAGGTCCTGCCTTCCTTTGGGTCAGCAATTGATGACAAGTAATAGGGCACGAGAGCTCCACCTGCCGAATTTCTCGACTTCTTTTAAGAAACGAGATTTCCTTTTATTTTCACAATTTGTTCAGCTGGATTGAGACAAAGTTCCAAGGGGGCATTGGAGCCATACCATGTGGCCGTTAGTAGCTGTTGGGTTGAAATTAAGGACTCTATTGAGAGTCACTAGCCTTTAAAAAGCTAGCAGTCTTGCTTTTCTGGGAGGCGTGGGGGTAGGATGCGGGCCAGCTCCTCAGGGGTGGGCACGGCCGTCTCTTGACCGGTGCACAGTGTTGGACACCCGATCTCTCTGACCGCTCTGATCTTAGCCCCTTGCCCGCATCTAGTGGGGCATGGCCAATCCTCAACACCAAGCCCACCGTCTCTTCCCTGGACTCCTGTTACGGCGTCCTAACTGCCCTCCTTCCTCCAGCTTCCCTTGTCCTCCGTTCTCCCCAGACCAACTTTTGTGCTTTTTACCAGAGGAACAACCCGGCCCTCCCATGCCCCTACTTGAAATCCTTAGCGCTCTCTTCCAGCTTGGCCATAACCCCCCGGTTCTTAGCGATATCCAGGCTCACCATGAGGCCCGCTTTTCCAGCGTTTGATTCTGCTTTGTCTTTCTTACCTCCAGGGCTTCGAGGCCCTTAATCAACGGTGATGTGTAGCATGGACCAGCTCTGCCCTCGTCTCCTGTCTCCTCCCCAGGCTGCACTTGGCACTTCCTTAAGACCCATCTTTCACAGCCCGCCCCCCCCCCCATGGTGACGCCACCTCTACCCGCGTGCTGCTGGTCTCCCCTGTGGCCTTGGGGCCCCCGGAGGGTTCCTGCAGCATTGCTAGGCACATAGTGGTACCTGGCAAAAATTTGCTGGAGAAAGGAATGACTTTGTCAGAAGGAGGTAGGTTTAAACGGCAGCCTTTATACAGGGGGAGGACATGGGGTCAATATAGGGTCCTCCTGTCACATCCCACCTTCGGCTTGTTGGTTTCAGGAGCTTTGCACAAGGACTTGAAATAACAGTCTTAAAAATAGGCCCTTCCCCCCTCTGCGTTGGCATTTGCTTACTTTTATCCTGGAGTAGAATGGCTTTAGCATCTTTTTATTAAAAGGTTAGTTTTTAAAAATTCATTGTGAACGTCGTACAAGTTCAGGTTAAAATTCACGCAGAAGGCTGGAAAATAAAAAGTGACCCCCCCCCCCCCCACCATGTCACGTTTTTCTACGGGTCACATTTTTAGAAGGATGCATAAGAAACTGTTAGGAGAAAGCCTCTCCCTAGAGAGTGACCTGTTGGCTTCTAGAATCTTTGTTCTCAGGAGGGAAAACAGAATTCTGGTCCTGTGAGCAGCTCTTTCTGTGTGGGGCTTTGTGAGACGAAACTTTTGAAAGTAGTAGTTAGGGTAGGTACTTAGTAGACGTCAGAGCAGCCCCCCCTGGGATAGCGATGGCCTCTGGTTTGCTTCCTGACCCTGAGAGGTCGAACTTACCGCTTAAGACTTCAGATGAGAAAACATACCCTCGCCTTTCTTGGGAGCCGTAATAAGAATGCATGTGTCACTGAAGTGTCCTTGAGAGTGAGTGTGTAGGTGATCGTAGGAGCTATGGTGATTCTGCCTCTCTCTCTCTCTCTCTCTCTCTCCCTCCCTCCCTCCCTCCCCAAGCCCTGCATCTCCATGACAAACCATGGAAAGCCTTACCGAGTCATTTATTCTGGTTCACTGTGAAATGAAAATTTCAGAGCTTTCGTGAATTCACTGAAATTGATCAGTTTTTTGGCTCAGCATGTGGGAAGTTATAGAGGAAAGACAGGTGAGATGGGCACACACTGCCTCTTAGGCATGCGATGGGTTTAAGTGGGCAGAGTTTAGATTTTGCAGGGGGGGAGGGTGAATGACACCAAGGTGGCATCCTGGGCAGGGAGTCTAGGTTGTCCCCTTCTGTGGGTGACCTGCCATGCTTGGGAGAAGCAGATTTTTGGCCCAGGCCATCTTGGTTCCCGTACAGCGTGACTCAGGAGCTTCCTTATCATTGAATTTGTTGTGACGAGCATGTATTGCATTTGCAACTCAAATGTCTCAAATTTCTTTCTTTTTTTTTTTTTTTTTTTTTTTTTTTTTTAACAAATTTTTTTTCAACGTTTATTTATTTTTGGGACAGAGAGAGACAGAGCATGAACAGGGGAGGGGCAGAAAGAGAGAGAGGGAGACACGGAATCGGAAACAGGCTCCAGGCTCTGAGCCATCAGCCCAGAGCCCGACGCGGGGCTCGAACTCACGGACCGCGAGATCGTGACCTGGCTGAAGTTGGACGCTCAACCGACTGCGCCACCCAGGCGCCCCAAATGTCTCAAATTTCAATTGAAGGCACTCTTTGTAGCAGTTGCAAGTGAGATTCCATAATATAAGGTGAAGAAAAGAACCACTCTTGGTTGAGAATAAGAATAAAGTGATTTTTCCAAATAGGCCCTTCTTTCCTTTTATTCCTCCCTTCCTTTTTCCCTTAAAGTCCTGTCTGTGTCCAGTAGGATGAGAGGCCTGTGACTTTTCCCTCATTTCAACCTACTTTCTAAAATTTTTTTTTTTAACGTTTATTTATTTTTGAGACAGAGAGAGACACAGCATGAACGGGGGAGGGGCAGAGAGAGAGGGAGACACAGAATCGGAAGCAGGCTCCAGGCTCTGAGCCATCAGCCCAGAGCCCGACACGGGGCTCGAACTCGCGGACCGCGAGATCGTGACCTGAGCTGAAGTCGGACACTTAACCGACTGAGCCACCCAGGCACCCCGTCAACCTATTTCCAAGGAGAAGTCAGGGTCATACAAAGATGGGCAGTGGAAAGATGGCCAGTGTCTGCTAAGATATTCATTCAGGTGTTTTGAACTTGATGTGTTTAGTACGATAGTTGCACCCATGTTAATCAAGGTCCAGAGTTAGACGTGCAGAGTTTTATCACTGAGCTGCTTTTTTCACTCCTAGGGGATTGGGAACCAGGTTGAATTGATGGAAATGGGATTTGTGTGGAAATGTTCAGGAGAAATGCATCTTTCTGCAAAGGCCAGGAACTCGTGAAAAGAATTAATGAAAGAAGAGAGACTTTAAAAAAAAAATTTTTTTTTTAACGTTTATTTATTTTTGGGACAGAGAGAGACAGAGCATGAACGGGGGAGGGGCAGAGAGAGAGGGAGACACAGAATCCGAAACAGGCTCCAGGCTCCGAGCCATCAGCCCAGAGCCCGACGCGGGGCTCGAACCCACGGACCGCGAGATCGTGACCTGAGCCGAAGTCGGACGCTTAACCGACTGCGGCACCCAGGCGCCCCAGGAAGACAGACTTTTAAGTACCTGTTTGATGGTCTCCTTTCTTGGCGGCTTATTTTTGTGTTTCAAGTAACTTTGGAAATGAGCAGGATGAGAGAAAATCAGAGAACCCTTATGGACAACATAAAAAAAAAAAAAAAAAGAAAAACAAACGCTGGTCCCTTAGTGTTCCTGTTTGAGCACAGCCAGCTCTCTGAGCAGCTGAAGATGTCAGTGTCACTTTTAAAACAGAAGAGGCATCTGTGGCTCAGCAGTAGGACCCGTTTTGTTTGCAGAGGTCACAGATGAAGCTTAAGGGTATGACAGCTGATGTGGGCTGGTGGGGTCGGCCGACATCCAAGACAGAGCCCTTGTGTCCCCTGCACCTGCCCTTGAAGCCCCTGCTCTGGAGCCTACCCAGTTGAGAACCTTCTGCAGGAGAATTCCATTTGGCTTCAAAACAAAAACAAAAACTTGACCCTGAATCCAGTAGTTGAATTCTACTCCGTGCCTTCTGTTGGGCTTTGAAAACTGTCCCGTCTGGAGAATGAAGTTAAACCTGGTCACTGTTGTTCAAA
Source organism: Prionailurus bengalensis (assembly GCF_016509475.1). NCBI lineage: Eukaryota > Metazoa > Chordata > Mammalia > Carnivora > Felidae > Prionailurus > Prionailurus bengalensis. The sequence continues at coordinate 103,218,859 of NC_057343.1, read as the reverse complement.
GTCCTGTTGTTGGCCTTTATGTGTCTGTGCTTTGTGACCTGCACACAGGGACACTTCTGAGGTGACTCACCAGCCCAGTGACCTCCTCCTGGTGCTGCTTGCCATCCCCCAGGCAGCCCCGTAGAGAGACCCTGGGTTGGCATTCTGTGATTTTGGCACGATTGGAAATGGAAGCAGCTGTCCTGGGGCCAGGGCCCTGGTCCAACCCTACCCGGTCCGTAAAAGCCCTTTAGCAGCTTAATCTGTGGCTTTTTATTTAGGGTGGCCTCTGGTCTTCACGAAATGAGAAAGTGAAAATGATGGTGTCATTCCCAGCTTTTGGAAGCTTTTGGAATTGGTTGATTTAAAAGAACAAAACTAACCCTGAGCTTTGGTTTCCGTGAGGCCTTTGAGGGAGTTTTCCGGAAGGGACTGCAGTATTTGCTTATGAGATGCCCCCAGAGGCACGCTCTGAACTCTGTGCAAAAAAAAAAAAAAAAAGTGATGCAGGTGTGTGAGTTCTAACCTACAGGGAAGGGTCAGAAATGACCCTAGGAGGAAGGTTTCCTTCCATCTTCTCATGTTGTATTTGATATGTAGGAGAGTTTGCTTTTCCTCTTAGACCACTGTGGGTTCAAGTTCTGGCTGGGCCACCAACCCTGAGTGACCTTTTAAAGTTTCTTTTCCCATGGGGCTCCTGGGTGGCTCAGTCGGTTAAGCGTCCGACTTCGGCTCAGGTCATGATCTCGCGGTCCGTGAGTTCGAGCCCCGCGTCGGGCTCTGTGCTGACAGCTCGGAGCCTGGAGCCTGCTTCGGATTCTGTGTCTCCCTCTCTCTCTGTTCCTCCCCTGCTCGCACTCTGTCTCTCTCTCAAAAAGAAATAAAGATTAAAAAAAAACCTTTTTTTTTTTTTAAGTTTCTTTTCCCAAATTTCCTTTTCCCCGTATGTAAATACTTGGCCTTTCATATAATCTTGCGAAGATTTAGCGTGAGCACATGGAGTATAATCCCTCCTCTGTAAGAGAGGTGAAAGGGTGTCTCCCTCTGTTGCTAGTATTTTTACAGGAAAGCCCATGGATTTTAAAATTTTGGCCTTGAACCGGTTGTCCATCCTCGGTGTTCACCTCTATAAAATGGGGATGTTGGGACGTAAAGGAGATAGGAAATGTCTGAAGTGTGGTGCACAGTAGACCGTGAACTGGGAACTCACCCGTGTTGTTGGAGAACCAAGCTGTAGAGCGGAAGGTTGCTTTGATCGTGGATCCGAAAGGAAAAGCCTCCACCCCATTTAGGAAAGACACCGTTAGGAGTGCCTGGCATACGTTTGTTCAGGTTTCCGTATCGGGGGTGGAAATTCACCCTTGACCGTTCATTTCGGAGAAGAGATCCTTTTTTTTTTTTTTTTTAAGCTTCCCTTCTTCGCTAATGAAGCAGCAGCCATGTCCGGCACCAGGGGTGGTTAAAATGCAGAGTGAGAGACGGTGGCAGTGGTCACCCTCAAAGAGCTGTGATTTCCCCTGCATGAAGTGCAGTGTCTGTCTAATGCGTTTTAAATGAAAGAGGTGACTGTGGGCAATCTCGTAAAACAGCCAAATGCCACGATAGGGAGAAAACGTGAGCATTAAGTAATTGTGCCCCAGCACGCCCACAGAATGTAAAAATATTGACCGAGCAAAATAAAACCCCGTTTCCGCCCTGGTTGTTGTTGATCGGAGAATCCCAGGATTGAGGGGTTAAGAGCCAGATGAGCGTGGAGACTTTTGCAAGAGATGGAAGCAACCAGAAGGGCAAGCTCCCCAGTCGGGGTTCAGACCTTCCGTTGGGGCTTACCTGTCTCTGCCCCTGGCCCTGGACGCCCCTTCTCCCTCTGCCCGGCTACACCGCATCCCGCTGCAGATCACCCGTCTCTTTGCACCTCTTTGGCTGCAGGAGTGCCGGCCCAGGGTGCCCCCAGCACCCTTCCTCGTTGGCTGTCAGTTTCCGGTATTGGAACCCATCACTGGCTGACACGGTGCTGGAGTGAAGCAAAGCTGTTACTGTGAACACTCCTGCTTTGTAGCCTTCCTTGCTCATCAGCGCTCAAGAAGCCCTTGAAATAAGGTGAACTGAGAAAATATTGCCAGAATCTCTCTGCGGATTTTTTCCCCCCAGCCCTCTGATTACACACGCTAAGTGCCGCTATCTGTGTAAATAACCTTTTCTTCCCCGCCTCTCTGCCTCCCCTCCTCCTCCACTCCCTTGCTCTTCGGCTCTCTCGAGTGATAAATAGCCAGGCTACTGCTCAGCGTGCACCAACACCTGGGAATAATCATGCAAAAATAACAGTGAGAGACTGCCGCGCGTCTGTTCTTGACATTAACTTTCCTCAGTTTGACAGGCTGCCACCACCAGCTGTTAGACTTATGGGTCTCTTTCTCCTCCCCCCCCCCCCCCCCCCACTGGAGATGGCTGTTTTCCTGCTTCTATTTTTTGGGCTCTAATAGGTTACATCAGTGTCCCATCAAGAAGACAGAAAAGAGCTGTGACAAAGGAACCATTGCTAATGCTGGCCAGTTCTCTATTCTGGTCTTTTCTCCTGCGTGTTAGTATTATTAGACTAATAATTCCCCAGTGACTTTTACCTGGAATATCTAATTAGTACTATTGTAGAGTACCTTCCCCCTGCAAAGCGTATTCATCATTGCCTCCGGTGAGTTGTCTTTGAATGTAGCAAATCCTACATTGATTTCTCTTTTAGTTCAGATCTCAATTATATTTGCAATAATGATGATAATATTGGCCGTGGCAACAGCTCTTATTTATCGAGTGCTGCTCCGTACCCAGACCTGGACTAGGGTTGTTGGGGCTCATGTAGTAGTCCCTTTAGGCACGGATTATTTCCATTTTACAGATGAAGCCATTGAGTCCCAGAGAGATCAGGTGACTTTGCCTAAAGGTTATGTAACGGAAGGAGGTGGGATTCGAGCTCTGAAGACTGATCCCTGCACTGCCTTGCCTTTCACTGCATGCTCTGTTTTGCGCTCAGGTCCTACAGACGGCCCCTTGATTGTGGTTCTGCAATTACAGGGGGAATTTTGCTGTACTTGCGTGAGTATTTGATGATGAGTGCCACAGTCCTGCTGATTAGGCAGTAAGCCCAGGACAGCACGGACCCGTTCGGGTGGCACCTGCTCTCGTCCTGCTAGCAGCCTGCGCGGGGTGCCTGGCACGTAGCGGGTGTGTAGGCGTTATTTATTGGGGGCTATGTGATCAAGTTGTGACGACTCAGGGACGACTTTTGGGGGAGCAGCAGCCCATGAAAAAGAGGCACGGCTGGAGATGAGTAGGAGATTTTGTAGAGGTCTAGGGCTCATCAAGATCTGCTGTAAAATTGGGGGGCGATTAGGCTGGGCCGACGGCTGCCAGATGCCAACGTATGAAAGGAGCAGTATTTTCCCCCAGGCTGAGCTTCTCAGGGTTAAGCCCTTTTTCTTATACTTTTAACACACTTTAACCGCACTTAACCATGCATTTGGAGGGGATTATAGATTTATGTTAAATATAGTAGGATATAAAAAGGAGCTTTGTAAGGTTGCATGCAGGGTTAGAGAACTGTAATATCAGACCAGGGACTTTTTTTTTTTTTTTCTTTCTCTTTTTCCAAGCCGGCATTTACTGAGCTAAGCGCTTTGCTGAGCCTTCACTTGATGTGAATCATCTCACGGAGTCTTCACTGTGACCCTGTGGGCGTAATTGTTATTCTTACTCCCATTTCTGAGATGCAGACGTTGAGCCTCTGAGTAGCCAGGTTATTTGCTCAGGGGTCCCCCACAGCGAGTAACAGGGAGGTAGGGATTTGAACCTATCGCAACCTGAGGGCCGCCACTACCACGTCCAAGTGTATGCCCCTTGGAGGGGCTTCTCCTAGGGACCATTGCTTCTCTCCGTCTTCACGAGCCTCATTGGTTGAAGAAGGTACGGTTCCGTCTATGGATCAGTGACCTGGAAATCGGCGCAGTGGAGTTGATCTTTGGTAGGAGGTAAAAAACACTACTGAAAATCCTTCCAGATCCTGCTTTACACATGGTGCATGTCGCTTTGTTTTAGATGCTGTAAGATTCACAAGAGAACTGAAACCTTTTGTAGGGGGGCGTCTCTTACTGGGGGCATTCGCTGGCGGAAAGAATTAGCGACTCTGTACACTGTATTATTTAATTTTATTATTATTTTTAAAATATTTATTTATTTTTGAGAGACGGTGAGAGAGAGAGAGAGAGAGAGCACAAGCGGGGAGGGGCAGAGAGAGAGAGAGGGAGACACGGAGTCCGAAGCAGGCTCCAGGCTCTGAGCTGTCGGCACAGAGCCTGACGCGGGGTTTGAACCCAGGAACCCCGAGATCGTGACCTGAGCCAAAGTTGGATGCTTAACCGACTGAGCCACCCAGGCACCCTCAGACACTGAATTATTTCCCTTCCGCCTCTCTCTTGGCTCCTCGTGTGTGTACTTGAACTCCTACTGCTTATAGGATGCTGTTTTATTTTCACTTGGGCTGCCCCCAGAGGTACCTTACTTATTGCCTTTGTGCAAATATGGGCCAAGTTTCTCTCTAGAATGAGGAGGCTGGCTACGTGGTCTTCTAGGGGCAGACATTCTGTGATTGTCTCAGGGGAGGGCTGCAAAGGCAAACTCAGCTGGTCACTGCAAGGCCTAAGCCCTGTCAGTTGATGCCGCGAGGAATCGCTGGCCGAGCCCCGTACGTTATCTCGTTATTATTTTAAGAGATAGTAGACATTCATGCTTGTCCCTAAGTGTTTGTGTTTGTGAAAATTTGTGATGTTTGAAAAAGTAGCATACCTCCCAGTGTAAAACACCTCTGGGAATGGCTGTGATTCCTTACCCTCCTCTGTGGTTGGTGACCTCTGGGGAGGAGGGGCTTCTAGTGGAAGCCATTAGACCACTGGGGTGTGGTCTTGTATTGGGGGACTGTTTATGATTAAGTTCATGTTTATAGTCAGATTCTCCGAACCTTAGCTTCTCACTGGAAGCCTTGGGGACGGGGTTCCCAGGTCTGCTCGATAAATGCTATCAACTAAGCTTTGTTCACTGCCCTTGGATTGTGTGAATGGAAATAAACACCGTTAAGTTGCTCGTAGGCCCAGGATACCATCGCCTCTCCCCTCAAGTCTTCTCGATTCTTTAGAAATTTGATCTTTGGAGTCACTTACATATCCCAAGGAGTAGGTGCATGTGTGTGTGTATCTGTGTGCAGATACATTCGTAGTTGGAGTTATATTGAAATAGGGATTTAGCCCAGGAATTCTATTGTAATAGGATTTGTTATCAGTAGGCGGCTGGAGGATGCATTTTCCAATTGTGAGGAAAATGGTCCTTAGTGAGGTTAAGTGACTCTCCAAAGTCACATGCTAATTATCCTCAGAGTTAGAGCCAAAATACTAGCATCCAACATGCCCTGTCCTTAAAAGTTTGTATTGCAGGCTTTGCCTCATTGTATCCTGATCTCCCAAAGGGAATTCATGCTCTTCTTAGCTGCCTTCCCTCCTTTCATTTCATCCTATTTTCTTGTTTCTCCGATTGAAACTGTATTTTCTTGGAATTAACGTAGGCTGTCAATCACGTGATCTAAAGAGTATTTTGAGAGTATCGTTCTGTTTTGTCTTTGCAGTTTCTGTGTGTAGCAATCATTAAACCCACTTTACAACTAACTGTACAAATTAAGAATTTGTTGGCAAACATGCACAAAAAAAAAAACCAAACCCGGTAGCCGGTTTATAATTTTTCTTGGCCTTTTTTTTTTCTTTTTAAATTCTGGAAAGTGGTTCTAAATGTTTTACTTTAATACAGACGACAAGGGAGCAATGGATTTTTTGCATGCCCCCCACCCCCGCATTTCCTCCCTTGGAACCCCTTTCTTCATTTGTCAGCTCAGTGTTAAAATAGGAACTATCAGTGTGAACTTTGATCCACATTAAGCTGCATTTACGCGGAAGCATAAATCACAAGATCTGGGGTTTGGGACCGTTAAATGCTTTTCTTTCTTGGGCTCTGTGATCAAGAATGCAGAACAATAAAAAGCGTGGAGCAAAAGAAGTTTTATGGCAGCTTGGAGAGCAGGAAATTAAGTTTCTTTCGCATGCAGATGGGCGAAGGGCTGTTCTATTGCATCTTGGATCATTCAGGCAAGTGAACGTCACTTGATCATTTTAGCGAAAGGCAAACTGTAGGAATAGTTCCTACAGTCATATGAACAAGGAGCCCACACACATGACTGCTTCAGCTGTTCAACCAGGAGCACGCCTCCTCCTATAACTTGTCTTGAAATGCACTCTGTGTGTGTATGTGTGTGTGTGTGTGTTTTAAACAACAAAGACTATGTAATAGCACGTCTAATAGCCAAGCGTTGGTTTCTTACAAAGGTTAATTGGGCATATAGGAACTACAGACCAGGATGGCCTTTTACCAGAAATAGTTTCTGTGTGTGTCCTTTGCACACATAAGATTTGTTAGCTCAGCTGATAAAGCACGCAAGATGGCCTCCCTTATAGGTAGGTGATACCTGTGTGTAACTTGAGGACCCAGGCAAGCGATCTGGAGTCGTGGTGTAGATGGGCTTTGCATTGGGCTCTTCTACATCTCACCACCCGTCAGCAGGGCTAAAACTGTTCTGTACCGGTCATAACTGTAATCGAAATGGGTCTGATGAGAGAGTGGGTTGGTTGGAGATGTGCCTACTTAGTACATGCGTAGCCTTTGGTTTTCGTCACGGCCAGGCTCCTGAATGTTGTATGGTTCAAGATCTCCTTTCCTGCTCGCTAGGATAGGGGTGCAAAGGACATGGCATTGCACCGTATGCTCTTATAATGGCTGTCATGTCTATTTCCTGGGATTTTGAGGGTGGAATCCCGGGACTTGGTCAGACTCACCAGGGACCTTTCCAAGTCGAACCACTAAAGGACATGTGGCATTGGAGAAACTCCCGGTTCTGCTGACGTTGGGCACAGGCCTTTATTTCCCCACGTAGGTGAATTCTGCTAAACTTTGCAGTAGAACACTTAATTAGGAGTCGATGCTTAACACATGCTAATAATACCCAGTTTATGTGTTTGAGTGTGTATAATCAAGTTGATGTATTTTACATATTCAGCAGAGTCAGTTAATGTATTTTCGTAGTGATTTAATTCATTACGGTTTATAAAGTACTTTGAAGACGATTTTAGCCCATCTCCCGTGCTGAAGTGCCCAGCGATGCCTCTGTGGCGTTTATTGGAGCCTCTCCTTTGGAAAATACTGTCGTTTTGAACGTGAGATTTCATCACAAGGGGCAAGAGTCCTAATTTTGCAGAGCAGGGTTCACGCACATCGACTGAGGCTGACGGTTCTCCATCGAATTTAGGACGTTGGGAGCCCTGCCTGTCTGTTCCGGAAGCAGGATCCCCAGGGTTGGCCCTGTCGGGCGTGAAACACCTCAAACGCTCATTTCTCTTCGCCTTTACGCGGTGGCCCCACGAAACCCCCTGAAGCCTGTTCTGCTTGCAAATGGAATTGGGAATGGTGATGTGTTCTAGAAGTGATATAAACAGATTGCATTGTAAGGAGCTCGGAGAATGCAGCACCCTGCAGTAAGCCTGTCTGTCTTTCAGGTTGACCCCCTGTTTACAGTGCCAGCACCACCACCGCCGATTTCCAGCAGCCTCACGCCTCAGATTCTGCCCTCCTACTTTTCCCCATCTTCATCCAATATTGCAGCACCGGTTGAACAGCTTTTGGTTCGGACTCGTTCCGTGGGTGTCAATACATGTGAAGTTGGAGTAGTGACAGAGCCAGAGTGTCTTGGGCCCTGTGAACCTGGGACCAGTGTGAATTTGGAAGGGATCGTGTGGCATGAAACAGAAGAAGGTAAATACACTTTACTTTTATCTATTTCCCCCCCTGATGTATTTCGTTATGTCCACCGGTAAGGGGACTTGGTTTGGCGGTGATCGGAGAGGAGAGAAAAGTGGTTTTGATACTGTCTGTGGATTTTTGTTGAAATCAGAACCGTGTTTCTCTTTCCTGTTCACGGCGGCTTTGACGTTCAGGATGGATGAGGTGGCCCTAAAAGTGGCCTGCGTTTCAAGTGCCAGTACGGAAAGACAGGGAAGCAGGGGTGAGGGTTACCCTTTCCCCTGAGGGGGATCATGGGAATGGGGAAGGCGGATTGATCTCAAGTTCACTTTCTTCTCGGTGTGCCAGCCGATCTCTCGGTCTTGATGTGGTTGTTCTTGGGTTGTTGAGGTTTAAATTGACCTGCTGATTTGGGTTCTTGCGTGTAGCCAAGGGCCATGGCCATGATATGGCTTTGGCTGCTTGGTGCTCGGGGCTAACGAACCCAAGGTCAGAGGCTTCAGCCCGAGGTGAACCAGTCATTTCTCTTCTTTGGGGACATAGCACCTTCCCTGCCCCTAAGCTCAGCAGGCCATCTGGCAAGTATAATCCAATAGTCACAAGAGAAATGGATTAGGATTAGTCTGTCATTGCTGTTAGAAACATAAATGTGGCGTATACCATACCTACCGTGGACCCAGACTCTGGTTGGCCACATCTCGTAGCACACGATCATCAGGTACGGTGTGTTTCAGATGGCCCGTGTCATTGATAGTAGAGGCCAACAGGTCATTAAAAACTAAATACCAAAGGGGCGCCTGGGTGGCGCAGTCGGTTAAGCGTCCGACTTCAGCCAGGTCACAATCTCGCGGTCCGTGAGTTCGAGCCCCGCGTCGGGCTCTGGGCTGACGGCTCAGAGCCTGGAGCCTGTTTCCGATTCTGTGTCTCCCTCTCTCTCTGCCCCTCCCCCGTTCATGCTCTGTCTCTCTCTGTCCCAAAAATAAATAAACGTTGGAAAAAAAAAAAAAGTTACTCTAAAAACTAAATACCAAGGAGAGAGCCTCGTTGCTCCATTGGGGAATGAGAGTAGAAAAGGTGAGGAAGGTATGTGCCCCAGGTGGACAAAGGAGAGTGAAGAACACAGGGGAAACCTTTTCTTTGCCTCAAAGCTAGATTGGTCAAGGAGAAGGGAGATGATCGGTGTCAGTATCGTGGACAGATGGGACAAAGAGTAAGGGCAAAGACGCGGGTAACCAGAAAGGTCTGAGACCCAGAGTCACTGTTCAGGGCCCTCTGTATCAAGGGGGGAAAAATTGAGGGCTCAAACTCCCAGGGGAGAAAGGAAAACTATATGCCAAGGAGACTGCCTGGATGGGAAGGGGGAATAATTGGAGATCATTGCTGGGGAGGAAGTAGTTGAGAGGAAAGAACTGAGAATAGGACCACACCAGGGAACGAAAGCAGAGAACAACAATGAAGAATGAATATCCGGTGACAGGTGTTGAGTGTAATTGTCAGAAGGCGGAAAAGAGCGCGCACCGTTTCAAGGAAGAAAAGCAAAAATTGTAGAAAAATCTTCGAGGTCCTGAAAGGTGTATTTTGTAATCGGGTACACAATTCCGTAGACAGCGGCAGTAAGGAAAAATCCTTATTTAAGAAGGAACCAGAGAAGGTGAATGAAAGCGGCAGATACGAAGGGCTCTCTCTCTTTCTTTCAACCGAAAGTGCTAGTTAAAATTTACTTTTAGCTTTAGAAACGCTTGGTGTTTTGGGGCCCCATCCTGTTTGTACTTTTAACGGGGAAGCCTTGGCCCCCTGTAACCAGATTAGGAGGAGCTGGAATGAAAATTTTCCTCTCTTGCTTACCTGTTGAAACCCCCTCTCTGGGCAAGGGCTTCTGTGTGGGGAGCAACTCCTCTCCTCTTGCCTCTCTTTGCATTGCACACCCTCTGTCTTCTCGGGTTTTCCTTAGGAAAGTGGTGGCTAAGGGCGTCCGACTGGTATGTCGGTGAGAATAGTACAGAGAAGGAAGCGACACACGAGTCTAATGTTGTAGTTAAATTATGAGTCCGGGTACCGAGGATTCAGGAACAGAGAAAGATTTGGAAAGGCTAAGGGTTAATTTCCATAAACTTGCAAGAAAGATTTTTCTTGGACTTGAATCGCTCGCTCATTTGGGTGAGGTGCCACCTCCCATTTATTTCTCAGCTACGACTTAGCGCCCGTTGGCTTATTGCTGGTCATGATTTTATTTATTCCTGTGTGCGACAGGACCGACTTCCTGCAGTGTGACCTCACTGGGCGGTGCATGTTGTAAAATTAGCCACAAACTTTGTGGCATGCCTGTAAGTCTCGGGTTATTTTTCCCGTGGCTTGGAAGTCTGCTTGGTTTTGACTTGAACCTTAGCTTCTAAGAAGAGATGAGGTTACTGAGAAAAAAGCCAATTGTATTCAAAAAACTGTAGTAACTCTGGGCAAACGGTCAAAGAGCTTTGTGGTGTTTCATTATTACGATTATTATTTTTTATGAGTTTTATTTGGTGGTGATGCAGGTACAGCCTCCCCAGTTGTGCTCTGTTCTCTGAGAAATCCGTCTCCTGAGTCTGTGCACCTGCTTCTGTGTGCTGTGACCCATCCGTCCCCAAGGTTGTCTTCCGTCCCCATGGGGCACGCTGGCAGCTTTAGGTGCTTTTTGGACACGGGAATGGAACCTTCTGCAGCCCCAGCCTTCTTGTTACTCCCTCACATTTTCCAGGGTTTGGAATGTGTGGATGTTGATGGTGGTGACAAGAAGGAGCTGGAGCAGTGAACAGAGTTATTCGTGCTGAATAAACTAAACTTCAGACCTCCAACAGAATTTAAGAACTCTCCTTATTTAAAAAACAAAACCAACCAAAAAAAAAAACCCTCCTTAGCCTGGACGGTAAGATATGTGTTTAATGTGTAACCATTTTCAAGAGAGTTCCATTTGCCTTTCTTTTTTTTTTTCTTCTTCTTCTCAGTACGGCCTCTTTAAACCTCTTGGACCAATTTAAAAATTAAACCCACTCGACCATTAATTTTTCCCTTTGGGGAAAAACAAAGAGAGAAACAGAACAAACACATTTGGAGCCGGTTATTGGGCAGAGTTAAAAGAGAATGGGTTTGGGAAGAAGGAGAGGGGAAAGGAAGCCACATTAGTTTTCTAGAATGGGGGTTTCATTAACAAAAGGCAAACTGAGCACTTAGGAACTAACAGGCAGGAAACTGTCAGTTGCCTGGGACTCATGTCCTGTAGATTGAGCTGAAAAAAATTTCTTCCCTTGTAGTTTCCTTTTGAGGTTATTGTGTACCTGGTGGTGTTTTTAACAAACCTAATGTGTTAGGTGCATTCATAGGTGTGTGTATGCGTGTGTGTGTGTGTGTGTGCGCGCGCGTGCGCATCTATATTGAAGATCCTAGAAGTGTTAAGAGCTCGTGTCTGCAGTCTTTGGGGGAACATTGAGTGTTCTTACGATTTTTTTCTTGTTTTTGGGAAGGTAGTGGGGAACAGCAAGACTGAACTATGAAATCCCCACTAAATATTAATTATTTCTTGTGCTGGGAATCTCTCATTTCTGGAGGGTTCTTTGAGTCACAGACTTTCCCCTTAGTGTTACCGCCAGTACGTGGAGTCCTGGTTGCCTGAGAACCAAATTGTCCTCCGGAGTACCATGTTACGAGAGAAGTTCCCTCTGGAAATAATTAGTGGGTTTCAGAGCGTGCTTAATAGGAGAGAAAAACTATTACTGCATTTGGATGTTTAGTTATTTTACTCTGCTCTTGCTTCTTTAAGGTGAGCACATAGGAGCAATGAGGTATTGTACAAAATTACTCTCAGATGTTGGAAAGAATTTCCTTAGCGTTTCACTCCTGACATTTGGGACGCACATGCCTGTGTATAGTTATTTGTTTGGAAATTTGCTCTTCTGGGGGTGGGGGTGGGCGTGGGGGACATAAAACCAGAAAAAATGTGGAGTGTAAATACCTACCTGTTGAGCTTGGCTCTTTAGCTCTTAAGAACGCATTTTCCTTTGGAATTTTATTAAATCGTCTTTCTTATTGGACTTTTTCTCCCTCCCTGTTTTGTTTTTTTTTTTTTTGCCCTATCTGAGAACATACTTGGTTCAGCTACACAGCTGTGTTTCCTGGTTACAACTGTCATTTACTGTGGCCTTTAAAGCATCTAGAGGTAGAGGCCTGGGGTTCTCAACCCTGTGCCTTTGAACCAGCCGGAGAGCTATTCACACACGCCCGGGCACCACTACTAGGCTTGGTCTGGGATGGCGCTTTGCTCTGGTTTGCTGACCTGGCCTTGGTGGGGTTTTTTGTCTGATTATTTTTTTCCAGTACTCCCCAGGGGATTCTAATGTGCAAACAGGATGGAGAACCACTGTCTCGGGGGAAAGAGGGGATGTCCTCACCCTTTGCAAGCTGCTTGACCTTTTCCCTTTAAGGAAGTCACTGTGTTATTGCCTCATTTTCTCAGGGATGAAGTGGAGAGGCGCCCTCGCCCTGTTTACCTTGCAGGGTAGATAATGTCTGTCCAGATGCTGTAGTGTGGCTGGTGAACTTCACCATTTCACCCCTGTGCTAATGACACAGGGGGTCCGGCGTTTGATCCCGAACCTGGCCTTCACAGAGGTTTTGGGGTGTAATGAACATCCGATTGGTACCACTCTTCCTGATTTATTAATATGGTGGTGTGGACCTTCCTACGTGGTTCTTCACTGAGCCAGAAATGGTGCCTTCGTTTCTGTGTGGTTTCTGCTGAATCATTTTTGAAATAGTTCAGAAACCCAGAGTATTAAAGAAAAGTTAATAATAAAGCAGCAAATAAAAGACTGGACTCCCAGCATCACTGGGAGCTTTCAGAGGGGACAGTGAAAATGCAACTGGCAGCTTATTAAAGTGAGTAAGTGTGTTTTTTTAAGAGAAGACTTATTAGCGTCTGGTGTAAAAGGAAGAATGGTTCTTTGAGTTTCTCCATCTGATGTTCTGTGTGTTTTCCAAGAACAGCAGTCTTGGGAATTAATGTTTAAAAATTTTTTTTTTTTGATGTTTATGTATTTTTGAGAGAGAGACGGAGTGTGAGTGGGGGAGGAGCAGAGAGAGAGGGAGACACAGAATCTGAAGCAGGCTCCGGGCTGTGAGCTGTCGGCACAGAGCCCAACGCGGGGCTTGAACTCACGAACCATGAGATCATGACCTGAACTGAAGTCGGACGCTTACCGACTGAGCCACCCAGGCGCCCAAAGAACGAATGTTTTCTTTTTTTTTAATTTCTTTTTTTTTCAACGTTTATTTATTTTTGGGACAGAGAGAGACAGAGCATGAACGGGGGAGGGGCGGAGAGAGAGGGAGACACAGAATCGGAAACAGGCTCCAGGCTCTGAGCCGTCAGCCCAGAGCCCGACGCGGGGCTCGAACCCATGGACCGCGAGACCTGGCTGAAGTCGGACGCTTAACCGACTGCGCCACCCAGGCGCCCCAGAATGAATGTTTTAAAGGTGACCGGTTGGGGAAGTCACTGATTGTCTTCAAACCACCAGAGATGCTCTTCAGTTCTTCTGCTTCTCCCGCATCTCCAGAGTCACAAAGAGGATAGTGTTTACATGGGAAGCAGAGGGGTTTCAAGTTAAGTCCTTAGAAGGCAAACGATCCTGTATAAATTGACGACAGATCTGGCGTACGGTGTTGTTACTCCTATTCTGCGGTATTGACTGCCCAGACTTGTTCCTGGAACTGGGACTTCCTTTTTCAATTTTGATTGGAGAAGAGATTAAATACGAATCCCGGCCCGCTTTGTGTTTTCGGTATTGGAGCACGGGGTTGGTGCGTTAACTTTTTTTCCACCAAGTGAAATGTTATTACTTACTGAGGTATTTCCCAGTGATTGTATAAATTCAGCTTTGACTCACAAGGCGAGTCAGATGCCCGCTTTCGCTTCTCATTTCGTTACCTGCCACGCCAGGGAGGATTAAGAGCTATGCAGCCGCGGGGAACGTGAAGATGGCTCACGGACGCCCCTCTCCTCTATCAGTGATGTGCTAAGTGGAGGTAAACCAGCCTGTGGTCTGTGAGTTTCGCAGGTGGGCCCAGCCGGTTAGTCACTGAGCTAGTGGAAAAAAAGCGTCCGGCCTTGCTGTTCAACGTGAACTCAACAGAGGGTTGGAGGGCTGGAGGAACCACTAGTCAGTGCCGCTCTGTGTATTGGCCAACATTTTATCCTCGCCCCGCTGGGCACGCTTGCCGTGCTGGTTGCCAACGAAAAGCGGACGTTCGTCACCCTTGGTGGCGAGCAGCTCCAGGATGGGCCTCCAGAGTGCCCAAGTCCCACCTGTTTTCACAGGCGAAAGGCAACCCAGCTGGCAAACCCTCTCCGTATGTTTGCTGGACCGCACACCATCTTGGGTATGTGATCATTCTGTGTTCGGTGGCGAAAAACTTTTTTTCTAATAAAAACGAGCTTGGTCTAAGGATGTCGATTAGAAACAGTTACAACGCACATCGAAGCTGCTTGGTTTTTTTAACATCACAGAAACTCGCGTTGCCAGTTTCACCCAAAAATCAGAAATCAAACATGGGGGCCAGGTGCTTGCCCTGTGCACTCTGTCAAGATTTATGAATGAAGGGGAGTATAAGGAAGGGACCAAGGGAGGGCTTGCCTGGGCCGTCTTCCTGGGCTTTCCTTTCCTCTGGACCTACCTGTTTTATGCTTTCCTGATGAGGTAACGGGGCAACCATCTGATAGGATGAGTGATGGCACGTTTTGCTGGAAAGCAACACCACAGTCACATCACCGCTGGTCAGCGTGAAAAATAAGCTGCTGTTAGGATTCAGCTTCATGTTTTCAGACCAAACATTGGTTCTTTTTGTGTCGCTTGTGTGTATATTTTGGTGTTGACATTACGTGTTAAGTAGTGAAGCAGTCAGTTTTTTTTTTTTTAATTTTTTTTTCAACGTTTATTTATTTTGGAGACAGAGCATGAACGGGGGGAGGGGCAGAGAGAGAGGGAGACACAGAATCGGAAACAGGCTCCAGGCTCCGAGCCAGTCAGCCCAGAGCCCGACACGGGGCTCGAACTCCCGGACCGTGAGATCGTGACCTGAGCTGAAGTCGGGCGCTTAACCGACTGCGCCACCCAGGCGCCCCAAGCAGTCAGTTTTAAACTCCCCATGTAAAGGCCTTTTGTTAACCTTTGGTTGGTTGATACGGTAGCGAAACGTGTAGATGTGAATACAGAATGTAAGACATGTGAAATGGAACTGCCCTTAGGACTTGAGTATCATAGTAAAAGATTTAAGAAGCTGTGTTCTAAGATTCGCGTGTATAGTGTTGTCCTCCTTTGGTTTGCTTTTCCCTATAAAGAAGTTGGTAAGAAAATCTTGAGTCTTAATACTACAGTGACTTTGAACTGAAGACATATTTTCTTTTTCTTTTTCTTTTTCTTTTTCTTTTTTTTTTTTTGAGAGAGAGGGAGCGCACGGGGGAGGGGGGCAGAGGGAGAGGGAGAGAGAGAATCTTAAGCAAGCTCCATCCGGATCTCCAGACCACGAGATCACGACCTGAGCCGAAATCAAGAGTCGGATGCTTAACCGACTGAGCCGCCCAGGCGCCCCTGAAGGCCTGTTTGTTTTCTAATCACAAAAATGAAGATACTCTCATTGGTTGCAGAGAATCGTTTTTTGGCCCCCCTGGGAATGTTGATGGCGAGTATTTCATTAACTTTTTACATACAGTGTTTATAGCAACTTGATTGAGATCTAATTCACACAGCATACAATCCATCCATTTAAAGTGGATAATTCAGCGGGTTTATTTATTTATTTATTTATTTTGAATGTATTAAGGAGTCCCGCAACCATCACCACAGTTAATTTTCGAACAATTTCATTACCTCAAGGAATCCCTGTATCCCACCAGCAGTCACTCCCGCTTACCCCAGCCCCCATTTCATTGGCATCGTGGTCTTTGACTCTTCGTTGCTTTAATGTGTATTTTATGGACGAGAGAAAGGATTCATTTGTTGAGTGTTTGTACCAGGCATTGTGCTAGACATGCCTCCTAGATAATAATTTCCTTTAATCCTTAGAACAGAATGCAAAGTGCACTGTTATCATCTGTATGTTTATGAAGGAGACTTAGAAAGGGATTTCTCTGTGCAAGGCAGCAAGACTTGGAGACCCCTTGCTCTCTTTTTTTTTTTAATGTTTATTTTTGAGAGGGAGGGAGAAAGAGAGAGAGACAGAGAGACAGAGAGACAGAGAGAGAGGGAGACACAGACTCCGAAGCAGGCTCCAGGCTCTGAGCTGTCAGCACAGAGCCCGACGCGGGGCTCGAACTCACAGACCGGACCGCAAGATCATGACCTGAGCCGAAGTTGGACACTTAACTCATTGAACCACCCAGGTGCCCTGGAGACCCCTTACTCTTCACAGCTACTCCTGCCTAGGTGTCCGGGATTTCCCCTGCACAAAAGTGCCCGTGTATTTCACGCAGCACTCTTTGGAAAGAGGGCGTAAGATGTGATGTAGTCACTGGCGTCTTTGTTTTTAAGCACAGAACGATAGGAAATTCTTTATAAGGGTAGCGCCTGATTTTGGCAGGAGTCACTGAATCAGCTTCAGCTAGGTTGATGTATACAAACCATCCCTTTCTGCCCCACTAAGCTGGAAGCTTCTTTAGTCCACAGATCCCATCTGTTTTGTTCACTGTTGGATCCCCAGCGCCTGGCACAGAGTAAGTGTGCCATACATATTTGTTGAATGTTGAATAAATTTACGGAACAAAGTGGTATGGTCTTGATACCTGTGTAGTGTAGCTTTCTAGTCAAGAATATGTTACTTTTAAATTAAGTTTGGCCTAGACAATCTGGAAAATATAGCTCTGCAAATCTACTTTGTCACTGATTTTATTTTTGGGGGGGGGGGGCGGGGAGGAAGCCATTATAAAATGTGATTACATTGTATTGTAATTCACCTTCCCATCTTGCTCTTCCTAGACCCATCTCCAAATAAAGGGGCAACAAAATAATTCGGTTTGCTTTCTCCCCTCAGTCATTCATACCCTCGGTAGGGTTTTAATTTTCTGGTGATAAAAGGAATACCTTGTCGTTTTAGGACACCCGCAGAGGGGAAACACCCAAAAGGTAGAGGAAAAACCAAATCACCTTTAATCTCACTATTCAGGCAACCACTTTAATTTGTTGGTTTACTCCTTAGCTGTTTATTTTACTTTACTTTTTAAAAGTTTATCCATTTATTCTGAGAGAGAGAGAGAGAGTGTGTGTGTTTGTGCGCGCAAGTGGGGGAGGGGCAGAGAGAGAGGGAGAGAGAATCCTGAGCAGGCTCCAGACCGTCAGCGCAGAGCCCGACGTGACGCTGCAACTCAGGAGCCAGGAGATCATGACCCGAGCTGAAATCAAGAATCAAATGCTCAACTGACTGAGCCATCCAGGCGCCCCTCCTTAGCTTTTTAAATATGCGTTAAAAAAAAAAAATGTATTTGAGATCATCTGGTAAATAATGCTTTTGAATATTGCTTTCTCTTTTAATCTTAACATTAAACCATAAGCATTTCTGGGGCGCCTGGGTGGCGCAGTCGGTTAAGCGTCCGACTTCAGCCAGGTCACGATCTCGCGGTCCGTGAGTTCGAGCCCCGCGTCAGGCTCTGGGCTGATGGCTCAGAGCCTGGAACCTGTTTCCGATTCTGTGTCTCCCTCTCTCTCTGCCCCTCCCCCGTTCATGCTCTGTCTCTCTCTGTCCCAAAAAATAAATAAACGTTGAAAAAAAATTTTTTTTAAACCATAAGCATTTCTGATGTTATGAAACCGGTTTCTAAGACGTTCTTTTTGTTGATATAAAACATTTTATGGCACGGACACACAAAGTTTAATGCAAATTCCTCTAAGGATGGATATTTACATTGCCTTCAGTCTCTGAGATAAGTATCACCCTGCATGGTATATGTTTGTGTGTGAAGTATTTGTATCGTTTTATGATTCACAGTTACTATCGTAGGGTCAGCGTCTCGGAAACAATCGCTGAGTCAAAGGACGCAAACACTTTTAATAGGCGTTACTAAATACTTGTGCGTAACCGCTTTCCCAAAATGTTGTACCTGTGTATCTGGCCCTGGTTGCGAATGCCCTTCTCATTTAACCTTCCTGACTTTGGGCTCACTGACACGTGGTCATGACAACAGGGATGAGGTTGTAAGTCAGATGCACAGTCTTGGGTTCTGCTCCTTCAGAAGAAGGATGGGCGAAGGACAGAACCTTTACGGAAATCCTTTGCACCTTGTGATTTGTTGATAATCTGTAATTTGTCACTTGACATACTCAGGCTTTGTGCAGGTTCTGCCCTAGCACACCCCAGCCTCGCCTTGGCCACCCCCCCCCCCCGCTTTCAACATTTATTTTCTTTTTCCTTTATTTAAAACTTTTTTTTTTTAACATTTATTTATTTTTGAGACAGACAGAGAGAGAGCATGAACAGGGGAGGGTCAGAGAAAGAGGGAGACACAGAATCTGAAACAGGCTCCAGGCTCTGAGCTGTCAGCACAGAGCCCGATGTGGGGCTCGAACCCACAGACCGCGAGATCATGACCTGAGCCGAAGTCGGACGCTTAACCAAATGAGCCACCCAGGCACCCCTATTTTCTTTTTCCTTTAGCCTCTTCCTTTGGCTGCTTCCATGTATAGCTGCAGTGAGAGGAACTGTCCAGGTAGTTTTTAAAAGTAATATCTACGAGGGGGGCCTGGGTGGCTCAGTCGGTTGAGCGTCCGGCTCTTGATCTTGGCCCAGGTCATGATCTCTTAGTTCATGAGTTTGAGCCGGGCTCTGTGCTGACAGTGGGGAGCCTGTTCGGGATCCCCTCTCTCCCGCTGTCTCTGGCTCTCACCTGCTCTCTCTCTGTCTCTCAAAAACAAACAAACAAAACTTAAGAAAAGTAATATCTACTAACGTGTTCTCACCTGTACCCTTCTTCACCCCTTCTGTGCTCAGATAAGATTGGCTGATACTTTTCTGGCCAAAGGAGAGTAGACTACAATCCAGGGGAAGGCCTGTCCGAAGTTGCGGAAAGCCGTTCTCACCCAAGAAGCTTGCAGAATTAGGCTCGTGGGCACAACTGCAGAGTCTCTAGCAAAGTCCGATATAACAGTCAGAAGACCCAAGACAGGTCGGATAAAAGGTGATGTGCGTTAGGCAAGACCCATGCCGCCCATTTGATAATCACTTGTAACTGCGTAGTAAGTGGAACAGGTATAAATATGCCACACCCATGTATGTGGCATTCATTTCAAGCGAAGCCTTCTGACTCAAATACATATCCGAAACACTTGCGCAGTGTTTTCGCTCCCTGGGTGTTAGAAATGCGGCCCTTTCCTTTACGTGACGCGTGGCACACTTGGCCACGTTCAGTCAGAAAAACTGAATGCTTTTGCCTGGAGAACTTCATCGTGCTCTGCCAACACCATCTAATTAACTAGCATTTTCTCCCCTCATGAGCTCTTTTACTCTTGCGGGGAAACTGAGGCACCGGCGCTCTGAGTCTCATGGTTCTGTGTCCTTCCTGGATGTCTAGTTTGTACCTGATGTGATCAGCCTTTCCTCGCGTTTGAATCTGTGCGCGTGCGTGCGCGTATGAATGTGTGAATGCAACCAATTACTTTAAAAATGGGCTACGAGGCAAATAAACATTTGCTTGTCAGTTGGAGGTTTTGACTCCAATGTGGGAACTTAATTCGGCGTATAGAGTGAGATGTGTTTTTTTTTTTTAATTTAATATTCACCAAATATTTTTGCAGAAATACCCAAAATGTTGTTTTTTGACTACGCGTTTCATAACAAGAGGAAAAATGGCCAACCGCTTCCCGTACATCAGAGGCAGTGGCACGCATTCTCTGGCTCGGCGGGCAGCCTGTGTCCCGCCAGCTCCTCGGGGACTCACTTGTACATCTGGACAGTTTGTATGTTGTCATGTATATGTCTTCCCGATAGCCACGTTGACAGACAACTTTTGAAGTAGGTCGAGTCGCAAGAGCTGACTGAGAACATTTAATGTGTCTTATTTCGCTTGAGTAGCACCACAAAGCCTGCTCTCCACCGCCTTCCTCGGCTTCTCCAGAATACCTCGCAGCTTTTGCGCATTTGAAGAGCCAGCCGGTCCCAGGCGGGACTCACGGAGAGGGGATTCTTCTAGCACCTCGAGCGTCCACCTATTGTTTCTTACCCAGACAAATGTACCAGGGGCAGGGGTGAATACTGGAAGCACAGAAGAACCATCGTTGGGGTTGGTTTCGCACTCTGAGCCTGGAACCGAGCTGGCGGCAGGAAGCGAGCGATGAGAGGTGTTTTGAGCTCCACGGGTCTTTGAATACCCAAGGGCGGGCAAGTGAGGAGGCCATAGACTGGAACGATGACGGTCTTCTTCTTCTTCTTTTTTTTTTTTTTTTCATTTAAAATTTTTTTTAATGTTTATTTTTGAGAGACAGAGACAGAGCACCATCAGGGGAGGGGCAGAGACAGAGGGAGACAGAGAATCCAAAGCAGGTTCTGCGCTCCAAGCCGTCAGCACAGAACCGTACGCGGGGCTCGAACTCACGAACCGCGAGATCATGACCTGAGCTGAAGTCGGATGCTCAACGGACCGAGCCGCCCCGGCGCCCTGATGCCAGCCTTCTTTATATGGAGCCTGTCTCTTCCATGATGCCTCTGTTTGGGAAAGGTGACCACAAAAGCGGTATCCTGTTCCCCGGGAGTTCTAAAAAAGTGGCAGGTTCTACTGGGACAGATGACCCCAGTAGGATTAGGGGAACGGAGGGTCAGCTTGCACAGAAGCAGAATGCAGTGAGGGACTTAGGCTTATGTTGACTACACATTAAGTCTGGAGTGATTCAGGCGGAGAGCATTAACCACAAAATCCTCAGGCAGTTACTAGAGAATCCAAAGTAGACTGCCTCTAGGACGTCTCCCTTCATATCTGACTTCTGAATTAAATAGCGTCTTGAAATAGACACCGTCCGCCCCACCAGTCCTCCTGAGCTTGAAATTCCTTGCGGTAGCACATTTCCAAGTATGGAATTTCAACCAGGCATGACATGTTGAGTGTGACTGCGGTTAACATCGCCGTCTTCATTTTCGCGAAGGGAGGAAAATAAGGTGCGGGGAATTTATGACTTGAGTGGAAATCGAGACAGGGTCTGAAGGAGAATCTACTACCACAGCGTTGCAGTAGCTTCAGTGACGGCTTGGGAAGGGTCTCGTGAGCCACAAAGGCTTACCTCAAGGTTTCATTAGAGGGCGGGCTGGACCACCCTGGGGTCCTCTTCTGGAGAATGATCCAGGCCTGGCAG
Organism: Prionailurus bengalensis; assembly: GCF_016509475.1. Classification (NCBI taxonomy): domain Eukaryota; kingdom Metazoa; phylum Chordata; class Mammalia; order Carnivora; family Felidae; genus Prionailurus; species Prionailurus bengalensis. Next base: position 103,197,641 of record NC_057343.1, on the reverse strand, counting down.
CTAACCCAAATCCCCTGGGGTCTGAGTTCTGGCTCGATGGGAAGTTATCCACCCCCCCCCCACCCCCCATTTGATTCTTCTAGACCCAGGCTTTGACGCTCCCCTTTACTCACGGGAGATGCAGATACCATGCCTGGACCGTGCACCCTTCACTGTCGTGTATTTACACAGTGCAAATCGTTGCGTACTTTGGAAAGTAGAAAAACCTGTTTGTGCAGGAAGGGGATCGTCAGGGAGTCTCAATTTGTGTGATTCTGTCCGTAAGTTCTGGCAGCTTCAACTTGTACAGTTCAGCGTGTGGTGTCATGGCCCCGTTTATTTCCTTCTGATAATTAATGCCAAGTGACGAAGGGGGTGGTGGGAGGACCAGGCCAGTCGGTAAGCGTAAGATGCTTGATCAGAAGCCAACATCAAAACAGTGAAATTGCTTGAAGGCAGCCAAAGCCTGTCTTCTGTGCACATGAACTTCTTAATTTTTGGTTACTTGATTTGTGAAAAGCAACTTGAGTGACACTACTTGACTAAAAAAAAGCACATGAGACCCGATGCACCTTCACAGCCCCCCCATGAGAAGGGAGCAAGGGAAGCATTTTATATTTCATACAAAATGCTGTGTTTCTTAAGATCCTGGAAGGGCGTGAGCACACACAGCAAAAAGCGCATGGCATTGCTTTGTTAAACATTCTCCTTTATCTTGTTGGCTGCAGTGTTCTAAATCTATCCCTGTAGCAGATTAAAAAAAAATGTTTTATTTATGTTTTTGAGAGAGAGAGAGAGTTTGGGCGCCTGTGCACACGCAGGGGAGGGGCAGAGAGAGACAGGGAGAGAGAATCCCAAGCAGGCTCCCTGCTGTCCGCGCAGAGGCAGTTGTGGGGCTCGAACTCCAGAACGCTGAGACCATGGCCTGAGCCCACATCGAGTCGGATCCTTAACTGACTGAGCCACCCGGGCCCCCTGCATTTAGCAGATCTTGTTTTTTTTTTTTTTTTAAAAAGTACCGTGGCAGAATCCTCCAGAGTTCTCGGTACTCAGAAGACGTGTGGCTCAACCATGAGAAAAACCAAATTAAAATGATGTGATTGCCGTGACACTGTGGTTACTGGGGTGTGCTGGCCTTAAGAGAAAAGGGAGACTAGTTGAAAGGAAAATGGAAACTATGCAGCTGTTCAGCTAGTGTTGGTAAGTCCCGCTTCCTCCCATCCCATTTGTTGTAAAAACACACGTAGGTACAACGACCGAATGAGGTTCTGTAAGAGCGTGTCTGTTGCTTCCTTTGCTTTGGCAGACGTCATCCCTTGCCCACTGTGAAAGCCAGGTGCGTTTCCTCGGCTCTGGGCCTCGCTTTCCTCCTCTGCAAAATGGGAGGGTTTAGAATGAAGGTACCGGAGGTGTGCGGAACGAGGGAATGTGACGCCCGTAGAGTGTTCTTGCTGGGATCGTTTCAGACTCACAGGATTCTGAAGAGTATTCTTAGCGACCAGCCCACCTCGATGGCCATGACCCTTAAATCCCCCGCGGGGTTCATGCCAGATCCTGTCAAACAGCAGGTGGCCATGCCTCCAGTGTCGCACAGTGGAACTACTTCTAGAACTCTTTATTTACTGAAACCGTTCTGGAACTGTTAGCAGTCGGGCAGGTAAAGTGGAGTCTGGTGTGAGGAGGCCGACGTGTATTTTATGCCCTGGTACATTCCAAGGAGGAAAGCACACGGAAGACATTATCTGAGAAGACTCCCGAAAGGTCGCATCATCAGTTACGTCGGAAGGGCCCGCTCTAAAATCTCCTCACAGGCTCCAGCTGCTTCTGTGTTATTCCGTCTGTACCTGGTGTTAAGAAGCCCCTGGAAGCTCCTGGGTGGCTCCGTCGGTTGAGCGTGTCTGACTCTTGGTGCCAGCTCAGGTCGTGATCTCACAGTTTGTGGGTTTGAGCCCGACGTCAGGCTCTCTACACTGACATTGGTGGAGCCTGCTTGACATTCTGTCTGTCTCTCTCTCTGTCCCTGTCTCCAAATAAAATAAACAAATGTTTAAAAAAACAAAAACGGTCCTGAAAGTGTCCGGGGGTGCCTGGTCGGCTCAGTCGGTAGAGCGTGCGAGCCTTGATCTCAGGGTCGTGAGTTCGAGCCCCACATTGGGTGTAGAGATGACTTTAAAGATAAAATCTTAAAAAAAAAAAAAAAAATCCTTAAAGTGTCCAAAAGACGGCTGCAAAATAGAGAATTTATGGGCTGCCTGAGCGTGAACACATGAAGGTAGTATAATTTTCTTTTTAACTCTTCTTCGGCTTATCTGCGTTGATGACAGAAAAAGCCAGAGTTCTTCTAGTTCTGTAACAACAGAAAACCTCCACTTTGGCCTTCCCCTGCTTGCCAGAGGCAATAAACTGCTTTAAACTCTGTTAGCTTGTATTTTCTTTACAGTTTGAAAACACCTGTTTCTATGGCTGTTTCTTGACGTAAGCTTTTAGTCTTAGGCATTTTATCTTAACTTCATGTGGACGCTGGGGAGTTAGCTCATACTCCCCTCTCCCGACTCAGATTTTCCTGCCTCCCGTTCTCCCAAATAGTTAGTTGTCTTATCCCTTGCCGCGTAACAAATGATTCCAAAACCGAGTACCTCCGAGTCGCAAACATGGATTCTCTCGCGGCACCTGTGGGCAGCAGGCACAGGAGCCTCCCCATCGGGCTGAGCATGACTTCGTACGTTGCTTCGCCAGCAAGAGACACCAAGTCCAAGATATAGACTCGAGAGCCTTTGCGTAATGTCATGTCTCAGAGAAGAGCCTGTTACTTTTGCCACTTACTCTGTTCCTTAGAAGTCAGTAAGTCCAGCCCAGACTCCAGGAAGGGAGGGTATCACGTAAGGGGTATCAACTCCAAGAAGCAGGGATTATTTGGGACCATCTTGGAGACTGCCTACCGTAAGTGATTTTTTTGTCAGGTCAGCATTCATCGTTTACGTGACTGTACCTATGGACGTATTATTCACGCACCGTGTGTTACGATTATTTTCTTTTCTCACCCAACTGGCTCTCTGGAGTTAATCGTCTTGTTTTTTTATTTGCTTAGTGCTCTATGTACCCATCACTAATTCACCAGGAACTGTCCTGCCAGAGTTGGAAATTGCTTCGAAGTTGGTAAAATACCCCCAGCATTCTGTGCCTTTTATCTTTTGGAGTAGTCTCTCCAGAGTCTTTGGATCTGCTCCCATCGGGACCAGTAGTTTAGGGATTATGCAGAGGCCTCGTGAAATGGTTTTACAAACTGAGCTCTCTCTCCTCCACCCTGAAGATTCCATTCTTGTGTTGGACGCCCTATTGCCTGGATCTGTATACGTTTCGCTTGTGTGTCTGTCGTTTTGGCGAAGCCCATCTTTTCCATTAGTTTTCTAAGAAAGCATTCATGGGAAGCAAAATTTTTCAAATGTCAGAGGTTTGCACGTGTTTTCCTTCAACCCTCATAGTTGACTGATGAAGTGGCTAGATGAAGAATGGGGGGAAATAATTTTCTGTCTGACTTGAAGGCATTACTCCATGCTCTGAGCTCTCCCCAGTGTTGTCCCTGAGAAGTTCAATGCCATCCTGATTTGAAGTCTTGAGTGTGATGGCTGTTTGTCCTCCCCCCGATCTGCCAGGCCTTCCTCTCTTCTTTGTCCTCAGCATTCTGATATCTTTCCGTGACATCCTTTGGCAAGAGTCTTTTTTATGTCTTGTGTCGAGCTCGGCTCTCTCACTGGGAACTCAGGCCCTGTCGCGTTAGAGATTTTATAGATGTCTTTCTTTGGAGGGGGTGTAATTTCTGTTTCCGCGTTCTCTCTTTCTGGAGTTGCTTTTAGTTACACATTGAACAACCTCTTATATCGGTCTACTTGTCTGACCTTTTCTTTCCTTGTTCAGATCTCTGGCGTATGGTTTTTAATGTATTTTGTGATTTGGGGACTTTTCTCATTCATTATCTTTAAATGTTTTCATTGGAAAAAAAAATCTCTTAAATTTTTCATTTCTGAAAGCCCCTTTTTGTTGTTGTCAGGGGATTTAAAGCCTCCTGCTGTAGTTTCGTGAATACCGTGTCTCATTTCCCTGAGGATGAACCTTCCTTCTTTCTTTCCTTCTCCCCTTCCTCCTGCCTTGCTTTCCTTTCTCTCCTCCCTTCCTCCTTCCCCTTCCTTCCTCCCTCCCTCCCTCCCTCTCTTGTTTCCTCCCTCCCTTCCTTCCTTTCCTCCTTTTCTCAGCCTTGTTTCTAAGTTCCTTTGTGTGTGTGCTTTGTCCTCGGTCTTTCCTGTTGGAGACTTTCCTCAAATGCCCCATGATCCTTGACTGTCTGCGTGTGGACAGTATGCTTTCAGAAGCTGGTTTGAAGTCCCATGTATGTGGGAGGGCATTTTGATGGTATAGGAAGATGTGAGTGGATTATCTCTCTAGGGGATCTCCCAGCTGGGGGTTTCCATATGGCTTTTCTCTTGCTTTGATCAGTTTCCCCAGAAAAGCCTTCTTTAATTCCCTGGTCATCAACTTTTTTTGGGTGCCAATTTCAGGATGAAACACGGGTGAAGGTTTTACTCTCCATTCTGTAAAAACTTAATCTTCCTTTTTTTTTTTTTTTTAAGTAACTTGAGTATTTTCCACATTATACAGATGAGGAAACTCTCAGAGTCTAAAGTTCCTTTATTGAGTGTTCTTGGTAGCTACCATTTATTTCATGATCTGAAAGTGAGATCGTTTTCGTTGATTAGGAACGTGCCATCATCATGATCCCTTCACCTCTATAGGGACATCGAGTCATTTAGTGTATCCTTGCCATGGCTTACTTGCCACCCTCTCCCTCACGTGGTTTTAGCTAGACTTTGTTTTCAGATGGACTGTAAATTTGGGAGCTTAAAACAGAGGCATACAAATGAAACAAACTTTCTTCTTGTTGTCGTTGCTTGGCTATTGGTCAGCTAAACAAAAGAAATTTAGTGGCTTTTGAACCAGACCCTCCTAATCCCATCCCTACCTGCTGCCCTCATGGGTCCTGGCCAGGTCATTATTTTGGGCTTGAGCTCTGTTCTTTTTATCTCTATGTAGCAACACAAGTTGTTCACCAGACTGCCCTGTCACGGATTCCTTTCAGTGTTGCTAGCAAAAGTCACATTGGTTTGGGTTTTGACTAGCCCTTTAACACCTGCACCTCTAAGACACTGAAGTTGAGACAGGTCTAACAGCTCTTCCTTCTGCAACGGGCAGGTGCATTGAAGACCCCTTGTTAGAACCCAGTTCCCTTCCTTGGCCTTCTCTGGTGGCCCCAGGCCCCGGGGGGCAGGGTGTATCTGGAAGCACTCTGCTCATTTATCCAAGGCACATGTAATTGTGTCTTCAGGTTTTCCTTCTCAGCCTGGAAAGGGGCTTTTTTCGTTTAGTCCACCTACTTTAGCGTCATCTGGGACACTTCCTTCTTAAGTAGAACAGCTGTAAAAGATGATTGTAAATATCACGTTGGTGTCTTATGAGGCGCCCATATTTGCCCGTCTGGTTCACGCACGTGTCCCCGGTGCCAAGCACATGGGCAAACCAACCCCCCCCCTCCGCCCCACAATCAGTGTCCTCTGGATGAATAAATAAATGAGTGAATGAATGGTGAAGAGAAAGGTGGTCAGGTCGGGCGTGACTTTAAAAGCCACCTGCTGTCCTTCCCTCTCCCCGTGTTGGCGCTCCGAGGGAGCTGCTGTGGGTTTCGTGCTGTTCTGCCAGTCGAGTCAATAGGTGACAGGCGGTAAGCCGAAGGAAACGTTTTTATATCCTTAAAAGTGTTATCTTTGAGGAGCAGTTTGTAATGCCGGAGTGAAAAAAAAAAAAAGCCTCTTTCTGATGGCCGGCTTGATGCAGGCAAAGCCGCTCATTTGTTTTCAGCTTCGAGGAGATTTGGAGCCGTGGCCTCCCTGGCAGTGGCTCACAGTGGAATTGTTTTCCTGCTCCTTTCTCTTAGGCTCCTGCCCGGCAGTAGGAACAGCCCGGCTGGCTGTTTGCAGAACCGGCAGCCCCAGATTCTTCTTTTGCAGACAGACCGGGAGATTGGTCGCCGGGGACTTTTCTGACTTAATGGTGCGCTCTTGAGAAAAATCACACGGGCCCCTTTTCACACCTGAGGGCAACCGCAGAACCGCAGCATCCAGTCCCTTGGCTGCTGGGAAGGGGAGTGTCAGAGCGAAAGTTCATGTCCGCGCCCCTGGGCAAAGCCCTGCCTGACGCAGGCCGCAGACGGAAGAGAGCCACATGGCACCTGACGCATAGCCTCCGAACATGCCGGTCGGATTCACACCTGCCTGCGTCAGGTCGTAACGCCGGCCTCGCCCCTCAGTTCAAGATCGGGTCGTGAGCACCAAGATGGCAGCCCATCGTGGTGGGGATGGCGGTTCCCGGACGTCCTTTCTGGCCTCCGGTTGAGCCCCCAGCGTGTTCAGGCCACATTTACAGGAACCTGCCAGCGGCCACTTATAAGAGGAATATAGAAAAAGAAACCGGAGCAGGTGGCTGTGTTCTTGGTCAGAGCTTTCATTATTATGTAGATTTCCGCAGTCAATCAGATTAATTTTGGTCTTTGACACTTCACGGAGATTTTGCCCCAAAGTGGAGGTGTTTGGGTACTGAGAGCTGGAGTTTTAAGATTTCTGAGTGGTGCCTAGATCAACACTCTAGGAATTGCTCCTTTGCCAGCTTTCCTCTTTTTTTGGCAATGGCAAATGCATGAATAATGCCTTCTTTGAAGCTTTGAGGCACACAATAGGCTAAGAACTCTCTAATTGAACTTTACAAGCTGAAGGGGCTGACTTATGTGCAGCATTTGAGCAAACTTCGAGTCACCGTAATTTAGTGAGGGGTTAGCTGCCAAAAGCCATGTAAGGCTTTATTTGATTCCATTTATGAATAAAGAGCCCGCAGTAAATTAATTACCATATATTGGGGCTAATAAAATCCAGCAGGATGAGAACGCCTTTGGGTCCATCCGTGGAGGGGAGTGAGGACGGAGCTGATTCCCGGTATCTGAGCGTGTGCTGGCCCAGGGGCTTCCGCAGGGCCGGGGAAGGATGGCATTCATGCTCTGTGTCCACCGAAGACGCATTTGAGCCAGCTTTCGGCTCTGCAACTCCTGGAAGCCTTTGCTTTATTGATCATAATAAGCCGTTCTGTCTTATTAAAGTTGCATCATGGAGTCTGGCTTTTAGGAGCCCTGTTGAGAATTAGTTGCAGAAGAAGTGATTTGCTTGTGTTTTCCGACAGTCAGCAGGCCAAGCAGACCTGGAGTAGTTGGCTTGGCTGCCTGCCACTCTTCTATGAATTTTGATTTTCACGGATATGTAATAGTTTTCCTTGTTCCCTTTTGTGGAAGTTCTTGCCTGGGAGCCTTGAGAACATCAGTCCTTGTTTTCCTGCACAAGGCACCCTCGTAAGCAAATGTTGCCTCGGTGTGCCTCCTGGACTGTTGTGTCCCTTAGGTCAGGAGCTCGTGGACCCCAGGTCGGGTGCGAGAGGAGAGCGGGAGCTCCATTTCCCCTCAGCTTTTCAGGGAACATGGATTTCATGTGCAGTTTTGCCGGCATTTCTTAGGTGCTTCTCTTTTCTTCGGGCTGCGCCCAGCAACATATTGGCTACATGGAAAAAGAGCGTTCGGCTTCTGTTTCTAAAAAGGCATTTGTATACGCATGTGAAATAAGCCAGAGCAGCATTTGGGTGAAGAGCCGAGTTCCTCCTCAAAGGCAGTTCCGAACACTGGCTTTGCCAAATATTAAATACACGCAGAATGCGAAACAAATATGTGTGCAAAATGCGATTTCAAACCTGCGTACGGTATAAAGAACGACCTGAAAACAAATGTGTATTTCCCACCACTTTGGTGAAGAAATAGAAAACTCCCAGTGTCAGGACCTTTGAGAACCCCTGGGGTGCCCCTGCCTTCACCCTACTCTGCTTCTTACCCTCTCTGAGAAGCCACTGACCTGAATCTCGTGGGGCTTTGTTTCCCCCATGTTGTACTGCATCCCTGTAAATTCCTAGGTAAACACACTGTTTGTTCTGCATGGTTTTGAACTTCGTGTAAATGGAATCATACGCAGTAATTCTCTTTCAACGTTTCGCCTGACATTAAGCTCTGGTTCATTTTCACTGCTGTGTCAGGTTGTTTGAATATACCATTATTATTTATCCATTCTTGTGCCTGTGGACTTTTGGATCGTGGCCGGTTCTTTGCTATTCCAAACATGGTCCCCGGGAACATTTTTGTACATGTCATCTAAGGCAGGTTTTAAACAAACCCATCTACTTTAAACACTATGCTGGTGGTTTTTTGTGTTTCTTTTTTTTTTTAATGATTCATTTTGCCAGGAGGGTAGGCCACAGAATATTTCAGGTATCTGAGATTGTAAAATGACCATTGATTACACACTTCAAAGAAAGGCCCATGTTTGCACAGCATTACGAAAGAACAGTAGCTTTGTGTTTCCACCCTTCATAGTGGTCCAGATAAAAGTCATTGCTGCTGCAAAAGGCATTTCATTAATGTTTGTTAGAACTCCAGCTTGAAGAGTCCAATGGAATTTTTAAGATCAAAAAGATAACCGGTAGGAAGAGAAAACCTCCCACAAGAAATACCTGCTTCATTTACCTGTGCTGCGTTCACCTCTCCTTCCTCAGTTAATAGAGCGTTTCTTGTCTACACTTGCCACCGGGCGTTCTGGTCGTGTCTCCGTTGGCATCGACTAAAGGCCTTGGGTGGCATCTCTACTGACGTCATTGAACGTTGAGAATACACTAGCTGCTCCAAAACCGAGTGCCACTCTTCAAACATATCTTCCAAGATGAGCCGAGTTGCATAAGTAGGACCCTGCCTGTCCTCTGTGGCCTCGTCTTGGTGCCTGTGGGACTTTGCTTTGCTTTGCTTTGCTTTGCTTTGCTTTCTGCCCGTAGCTGCCACACAGCCGCCTTCTCACACCTTTGCAGTCTTGCATCAGCTACCTCCCCAAAAAAGACATTCCTTGACTCCCACCCTCAAACTAGCTTTTCTCCGATCACTTCCTAAACTCTTCTACTTTATTTTTTTCAAGAACTTAGTACCTGAAACTATAGTTGCTTCCTTGACTATTACCTGTCCTTTTTTTTTTTTTTATGTTTATTTATTTTGAGAGAGAGAGAGAGAGAGAGAATGCACGAACAGAGTAGGGGCAGAGGAAGAGAGGGAGAGGGAGAAAATCCCAAACAGGCTCCATGCCGTCAGCACAGAGCCCCAGTGCAGGGCTTGATCTCATGAACCGTGAAATCATGACCTGAGCCAAAATCGAGGGTCAGACGCTTAGCCCCCTGGGCCACCCAGACACCACGGCCATTACCTGTCTCATTCCATGTGTCATATGGGCACAGAGTCTTATCTCTAGTGCCTAGTACATGGGAAAGGGTAAAAATGGATAGAGGAGATGAATTTTTCTGAAATAACAGCTAGATTAAGAATGTTTCTTGGGGCGCCTGGGTGGCGCAGTCGGTTAAGCGTCCGACTTCAGCCAGGTCACGATCTCGCGGTCTGGGAGTTCGAGCCCCGCGTCGGGCTCTGGGCTGATGATGGCTCAGAGCCTGGAGCCTGTTTCCGATTCTGTGTCTCCCTCTCTCTCTGCCCCCCCCCCCCCATTCATGCTCTGTCTCTCTCTGTCCCAAAAATAAATAAACGTTGAAAAAAAAAAAAAGAATGTTTCTTTTTGGTTTTTTTTAATGTTTATCTATTTTTTTGAGGGGGGGAGGGGCAGAGAGAGAGGGAGACAGAGGATCAGAAGCAGGCTCCAGGCTATCAGCGCAGAGCCCAGTGCAGGGCTTGAACTCACAAAGCTGTGAGATCATGACCTGAACTGAAGTCGGATGCTGAACCCACTGAGCCACCCAGGCGCCCCAAGGATAGTTCTAAGTAAAGGATGTCGTCCACATCCTGCTGGAGACTTGAACGTGAGTCATCAGACTCTTGAGGCCCTGGTTTTCTCATCTGTGAAATGGGGTTATGGACGTAGTAAGTAGAAAACATTAGTAGATACACATTCCCTTTAAACAAGGAGAAAGGTGTATTTTTGTTATTATGGGTGTTGCTGACATTATATAAACTGCTGCTGACTGTATACGAGCCCCAAGGTTGTTGAAAGGAACTTGGATTGAAAAGCTTTCAGAGTTTTTTTTTAATCTTTAAAGATAAAAGTACCAGTCAGGGTGGAAGGCTCCAAAAGACTTTGTTTCTGTCCAACCTATGACTCCCAAGTCAGTGTCAGTAATTTTTCATCGAGAATCTGCACACTTTTGAATGATAAGTGCATCTAGCTGACATGAACTGGAAACTTACCACGAACATTTTTATTTTCCTTTCCACGTGTGGGTTTTCAGAGTTCTGTAAACTTTACCCTTGCTGATACTTTGTACTGTTCTCTTGTTCTTCCATCTAGGTAGATTATTCCTCTGACCAGCTGAGTTGCAGTAGCCTTCAGAGGAGAGACTGTTTTGTCTTGTAATTTTATTCTATTGGACAAACACAGTCATGTGCCAGGCAGAGAAAGCGTTTTTGGATAAAAGCTTATTAAGTTGTTTAAATACTTGGTACTAACCTCGGAATCTACTAGGCTCGTTCTCTTCAACGCAGACTGCACATTAAGATCATCTTAGGAACCTGGGGACACCTGGGTGGCTCAGTCAGTTAAGCTTCTGACTTCGGCTCAGGTCATGATCTTGCAGTCCGTGAGTTCGAGCCCCGCATCGGGCTCTGTGCTGACAGCTCCGAGTCTGGAGCCTGTTTCAGATTCTGTTGTCTCCCTCTCTCTCTCTGCCCCTCACCCGCTCATGCTCTGTCTCTCTGCCTCTGAGAAATGAATAAACTTTAAAAAAAAAAAATTAAAAAAAAAATCATCTTAGGAACCTAGAAAACAAATGCCGTGGCTCGAGGCCTCACATCCATATGGTCCAATTCAGTTGGTTTAAGATGGAAGCTAGCCTTGTTTTTTTGTTTGGTAGCGTCTTTGCAACTCTTGAGGTGATTCTGACCAGCAGTGAGGGTCAAGAAGCCCTGGAAGAGATAATTCGTTTACAAACATAGCTGTCTATTGGAATCACCCTGGTAAGTGAGGAGACGCTGACGCCGGGGGCCTGCTCTCAGTGGTCTGGATTTAAAGTAGGATGGGCCCCAGGATTCTGTGAAAGGTTTCTTCTGTGATACTTAACGCGCCCCAGTTTTTTTTTTTTTTAATTTTTTTTTTCAACGTTTTTTTTTTTTTTTAATTTATTTTTGGGACAGAGAGAGACAGAGCATGAACGGGGGAGGGGCAGAGAGAGAGGGAGACACAGAATCGGAAACAGGCTCCAGGCTCTGAGCCATCAGCCCAGAGCCCGACGCGGGGCTCGAATTCCCGGACCGCGAGATCGTGACCTGGCTGAAGTCGGACGCTTAACCGACTGCGCCACCCAGGCGCCCCAACGCGCCCCAGTTTTTGAACCACTGGGCTCAAGTGTGAGCTGCGTGAGCCCAGAGCTGACTCAGAAAGGCCTGCGTGGTTTTGCCAGTTGGTACAACTTACCTGGAATGCCTCCTCGAATGCAGATTCCTTGGCCCCTCCCCAGAATCTCCAGAGGGGTGGTTGGGTTTATGATCATGCAAGTTTGGGGGACATGGGCCCGAATCCAGGAAATAACTGCTTTTTACCAAATTCTGGTCGTGGGTAAATTTTCTCAAAAGGTACTTTGCTTTGCCTCGGAGCAAAGGAGCCGCGTGAAACAAAAGCCTTTCAGATTTAGGAAAATTGTATATAACCAAAAGCTGTCAATTATGTCATTTTGGTGGACAGTTATAATTGCTTAGTTTTCTTTAGTTAAATGATAATAAACTACAGGTTGAAATAGAAAGTCTGGTCAGAGATAAGCATTTGATCATTGGAATATGACACATGGTCAGCTGTTTATTATAACATGTAGGGATGTCATGGGTAATTAAAAGCCAAAACCAATGGTGGGGGGGGGGGGAGGAGGTCTTACTGTACTTGAAGGTCTTACTCTCTCCCCTGTACGCAGACTTTAAAATTAAAAACGATTGGATTCTGTTAAGTGCCTAGCATTGTGTGAGCCAGGAGGAAGGAGATTAAAAGCGTAAGATCGTGTCTCGGGGTTTGTGGATGAATAGAAAGGTTTTGCGCTGGCTGAATAATGTACGGCCTGTTGAACATACCAACTGGTTCGTCACTTGCGCCATCATGAAGAGTAGCAGCTGTGTGAAACATACCACGTCGTACTGGCCCGTGTCTAGTCATTTGTAAGAGGTTTTCCATCGCTCATAGGCCCAAGATCCCCATCCCTCCTGTGAATTCAGAGATTGAGTTTAATAAGGACAAGCTTTTCCAACTTGGTGCTGAATCCACTGGAAAGGGTGTGTAAGGATGAAGGGACCATGCTGCCTGCCGGTGAGCCCAGGGGGGGATGTCGTGACGTCCGGGTGCAGCAGTCGGGTCCCCATCATTGGACGGGGGCACCAGAAATCTGTTAATTGCCTGTGCCCAGTCGCTCCTATTTTTTTCTGTCGTGTGAGAAGCCAGTTCGTTGCACTTTGCCATTCTTCTAAGTGTCACTGAAATTTAGTTGGACCTCGTCACCATGTTACCACAAGCCCATGATAAACAACTTGGGTTCCAACTTCTTTGTGATGAAAGAACTTTTGGGAGACACGTTTGTTTTCTCTGGGTTGGAAGACAATGAACGATGTTTAAGATCTGAGATTTTTTTTTTTTTTTTTTTTTGGCTTTTACCATTAGAGATGCTAACATCAAAAGGCTGTTCCTTCAAAGAACTTCATGTTGCTATTTAAATGGTAATTACTTTTCTCCTGGGTTAGCGTTGGGCTTGGTGAATTTAACAGGCTCAAGTATTTTCATTTGATATTGTTGGTACTAGGGGGTGAGGGTCTGAATGAAAAAAAAAACTATTGAATTCTGAATAGGAAGTCAGTTGAATACATACGTTGAGTACGTGTTCCACTGTTACTTGGGAAAAATCATAAACTAATGCTCCATGTTAAATGAGTAAATGTTTTGCTTTTTGTGACTGTTTTGGACACATTTTTCCTTTAGTACCTGGAGACAGTTTTTTTTTCCAGCGAATAGAGCCTCCTGATATAATTGAGTGCAGTTTGACTTGTTGTTTAGAGGAGTATTGTTTTCATGGAGGAAGAGTATTAAAATCATGTTTTTTAAAAAGCACTAGGAAGCCGAATCATAATATTTAGGGGTGCGGGTATGGTGTAGTTATTTGAAAAACAAACAAAAAGCCTTTTCCCCCATACTTCTGATGTAGGTTGGGGAACCATTGACACAGACCGGTTCTGCATTTTAGTTAGGTGGGAAGGAATTACATCAAGCTTATTTAATGAGGTCCCTATTAATATTTTATGTTATATTTCTCAGTAGAGTGTTTAGGGAGAGAAAATGTCTTTTGGCTCTTTAATAATTTCACTGGGCACTTTCCTGATAGATTATTTGATCCTTTCTCTCTCTCTAGAATTGGGTCTCTCTGAGGACCGTTACCTATCCTGTGCGCTCCATGAGGACGCGGGTATCAGGGTCCAAGGACAATACAGTGTGTCTGTTTCTTAACCACAGAAATAAAACCCAGTTTCTGTCTCCTTATAAAATGCTTTTGGTTCAGGAAAAAAAGATAAAATTTGCCTCTTGAGATAGCGTGTGTGGAGACATTGAGAAGGTTGGAAATGAGATGTGTTGTGCTCACTGTCAGCTGCAGCCCTTATTAGAAACTTAATGTGGAATGGGATTTGTTTTTGTGGTTTCAAATGACTCTTCGGTTATGGCAGCTTATTTAAAACCCCAGGCGGCAAGGTGCATCTTGGCACGTCCCCAATCTAAGAATCGCGCAAGAGACCTACAGGTAGAAAAAAGACTTTATCAGGCTTCTCTTTATATTGCCTATCTCCTTTTCCCGGCCATTTAGTCAGAGCTTCCTTTGAATATTTTATTATCTCCTTGGTCTATAATCGAGACCACCCACCTGATTTTCGCCTGCTGACTTTTCTCCCTGCCTTTTTATTCCTTCAAGCCCACAGTGCATGTGTATTCATGTTTTTGCTTTCCATTCACGGAGATCTCCAGCTGGGAAAATATAGCGTGTACAATACTCTCTGCCTTCAACTGACATTGCTCATAAATTGCAACAGAAACACTGCTATCAGCAGCTTAATAGCAGGTAGAATACAGCTCCACATATCAAGTCTCAGCAGGATACAGAAACTATGGTTACCAAATTTCCAAAGGAGAAGGAGAGGGGGTAGCAAGTTTTCTATCTAAGAATAACCGAAACAACACTGAAAATTGATTCACTGAAAGCAGCTTTTTGAAGAGGAGTTACAAGAGCTGACTCAGTGGTTACTCTGCCTGTCACTTTTTGCTGAATTGTTAGTTTTGAAGACCTCACAAGAGGTTTTTGTGGTGCAGCAGCGTGGAAGCGGCAGGCTGGTTTGCTTCTCGCTCTTTCTGCCTTTCTGTCTGTCCACCTCGCCTTTGGCAAGCCTCACGAAAAGCACTGGTTAACTCTGATTCTATGGTAGGGTGATTAGACGAGTTAGAAGTTACCCTCAGGCACTCACCCACCCTCCCGGAGGAGGCCGGTGTCCCTGGCAGAAGGGCCCTCCTGCCTGTAACGATGTAGAGGCTAGCCTTGCTATTAATCTTGCCTCGGAGCTACAATTTATTTCTTTAAAAGACTTTTTTTTTTTTTTAACATGTATTTATTTTTTGAGAGACAGAGCGCGAGCGGGGGAGGGGCAGAGAGTGAGGGAGACACAGAATCGCAAGCAGGCTCCAGGCTCCCGAGCTGTCAGCACAGAGCCCGATGTGGGGCTTGAACTCCTGAACCGCGAGATCACGACCTGAGCCCAAGTTGGATGCTTAACCGGCTGAGCCCCCTAGGCGGCCCTGAACTGCAATTTATTTGATCTTGCCCGACGACCTGTTCAGTTATTTGACTTCTGGTAAAAAGAGCACACGACTACATGGCATATCAAGATGTTCATATTTTAGGATGTGATGGGAAGACCGGACACTCTGGTTTAGGATTTATAGATCCTCTCTGTTAAAAGGAGAAGGGAAAAAAAGTCAAAGAAAATGTACAGCGGCTCCAGTGGGAGAATTTCCAGTGCTTTAGCACATCGTTTTATCTTAATAAGTGAGATTATATTAATATTTGGAAAAGCCCCCACTTCCTGTCTGTGAAGAAAGGATTGCGGGTCTCCATCATCTTTTGTGAGTGGCCGTAGCGGAGCCTGCCTCTTGCCAGAAGCGATTATTGCAGATGGCGAAATAATCCTTTCTTTAAACCAAGTTAAGCTGTTGTATTAATACTACTGTCCGAGGGCTCAGCAGATAAAAAGTCCTCAGCCTCGTTCCAGGCTCCTTGGTAACTTTTCCTCAAGGAATCGCATAATGCCTTCCCCTCCCCACCTGCCGCCCCATCCCCCAAGATGCTGGCAAGTAATTAATCAAAATCCTTGTTCCCCATTTCTGTCCTTGAAAGACTCAACATGGTGTATGTGTGTCTTACTTTCTATGGTGTACGTTTTTCTTTAAAGTCTGTTAACCCAGTTGCTCCGCTAAGAATCACCTTAGATGTTTGGAGTAGAGCTAAGCATCCGTAGTTTTAATAAGGACTCAGGAGGATTTTTAGCCCCCACGGAATTTGGGGAAACATAAGAGTCTGAGAGGCCTGGGTTTGAAACCCATATGTGCCGTCTTCTAGGGGCGGGGTGTGCGTGTGTGTGTGTGTGTGTGCGCGTGTGTGTTTGAGCGAGACAAGAGATTCACAGATTTCTCTGTAGTTCAGCCAGGAACCCACATCTGGAAAGCTGCTCTATATTTTGTTCAAAAATGGAGCCCTGATTCTTAACGTTTAGAAATAGCCAGAGCCTCGAAGCCTGTGGATTTTGCTGTCAGTAATGCTCCGTTTGGACGGAGTGCTGCTCATTACCCTCCCAGTCCTGCCAGGTCCCTTGGCCGTGTCCCGTGGCCATTAGGCCAGAAGGGTGTGATGACCCCACTGCCATTCTGAGAACACCCCCTCTTCCAAAGCAAAGACCGCGAACACTGGGGATGTAGCCCCCACCTTTTAGGCATCAGCGGCTACTTTGTGAAGCAAACAGAGCAAGAGGCTGTCAGCGCAAGTTGATTGAAACTGTACTGTGTGATGTGATTTCCGGCAGGTCGTGGGTGTCAGCAGCAGTGGCGGGGGTCTGGGGGGAGGGGCGGTAGGACTCGCCAGACTCCTCTGCCACTTGTTGCCTCTCAACAGGACACCGTCCCAGGAAGCCTGTGGTCGTAGTCACTGAAGGGAAACAGGGGGACAGCTTCATCTGACTCCCCCCCCCACCCCCCCTTTCAGTGCACTAAACGTGGCACTAAAGGAATCGAATTTTCGCGGTATGTCCTTTGCAACAAAGAGTCTTCCGATTCTTTCTTTTCAGTCATTTCACGTGCCATAAACTTGAGACATGCACCTTCTGCCTTCCAAACTGGGCCAAGAAATTTAGGACTGATTAAATCCTGTGTCACCTCCCGTGGGACTTTGGTTATTGCCGGGTGGTCTGGCTCTGTCTTTATCCAGACCTCGAAGAAGCCTTTTCTTGACCTACCCTCCCTTCTCCAAAGCAACTCTTAACCATCTGGATGTGTGTTAGTCTCCCCGGGGCAAAATCCTGCAAAGGCCTCGGGCTGTGAGTGCCTTTAAAGGGACCTCTTGGGGGCGCCTGGGTGGCGCAGTCGGTTAAGCTTCCGACTTCAGCCAGGTCACGATCTCGCGGTCCGGGAGTTCGAGCCCCGCGTCGGGCTCTGGGCTGATGGCTCAGAGCCTGGAGCCTGTTTCCGATTCTGTGTCTCCCTCTCTCTCTGCCCCTCCCCCGTTCATGCTCTGTCTCTCTCTGTCCCAAAAATAAATGAATGTTGAAAAAAAAATTTTTTTTTTTAAATAAATAAAGGGACCTCTTGGTCAGTGGAGAGTCATCGGGAGCGTATCACCTGACATCCTAGCTGCTACCTACCTACCTTGGGTGCTGCTGTATGGTCCCACAGGATCACTGGAAGAGAAGAAAGCGAAAGGTCTAGCTGCGGTTTTGGCTCTTTTCTCCTCAGTCGTGGGGGCTACGATCGGCCACGTAACCTCTCTGGGCCTCGGTTTCTCCTTGATAAAGACAGCAAGTTTTGAATAAATGATCTCTAGGATTCCTTTGTGCTTGAAAATAACATGACTTTTTAAAAGTTTGTTTATTTTAAGACAGAGAGAGAGAACGCGCACACGCGTGTGCCTGTGCGAGTGGGGGAGGGGCAGAGGGAGAGAGAGAGAATCTCAAGCAGGCTCCACGCTGACAGTGCAGAGCCCGATGCGGGGCTCGAACTCACAAACGACAAGATCATGACCCAAGCTGAAGTCGGACACTTAACCGACTGAGCCATCCACACACCCCAACATAACATGATTTCTCTCGTCTGTTCATTTGTTTGAACATTCAGGACATGGTAGGATGAAATTGAACGAGCAAATTGTGCACCTTGTGCTTTAGATCGGGCGCCCCAACAAACTAGTGCAAGAGGAAAAACCCCTTGAATTGAGGGCCGGGTGTGTGTGTTCCCCCTCTTTGCCCCGGCGTCTTCTACATGGTGATCCTGGGTCCTTGTCACAAACCGGAGCCAGTCCCCTTGGGTTCCATCGCAGTGCCGCAGTTTACTGCCCCCGTGACCTCGGGACGTGACTTACTGCCTCTGTGCATTGGCCCCATCATTTGTAAGATGGGGAGAAATATAGTACCCTCCTCACTGGGTGGTTAGAAAGCTTACTCTAAGACATTCCAACGAGTGCCCAATAGCTAGCCCTAAATGCACTTTTAAACGGACAAACAAAAGTGCAATTCTCAATGCCGTACAGTTTTGTTCTAGGCAGAGACAGGAATGCTTTTCATTAGCCTGCCAGCATGTTCCCTGTATTTTGGGATTCCAGCCTCCACGATGGGCAGACCCTCACACCAGTAGGTATTCCTACACTACTGACCATGTGTTAACACGGCCACGTGTGTCCTTTCCGACCGCCACATCAAGCTGGCGGGAGGCTTGACTGCAGGTCCTTCCAACAAAGGTGACCGTGAGGGGAGAGGGAAGCCGTGGTCAGGCAATGACCGCATTTAGGATCTGCAGCGAAGGAGCCCTCCTTCCTCGTCAGAAGCCACTTTTCTCTGGGGGTCACATGGAATGTAAACAACAGGAAGAGATGGTGGGGAACAGTACTTCATGTGGAAGTGGCCTTGTGAAAAATATTTATTGCCTCCTCCCCGGTCCCCAAATCTATCTTCGTAAATTTCTTTCTTTTATTTCCTTTCTATCATGACGGCGGTTGGAAGTGTGTTTTAAGTAGATGTTAATTTTGAAGGATTGATCCTCTGTACCTCATGCATTCAGGAATCAGGTGATTCCTTTTTGCTTTCAATTGAATTGCTAATTTATAATAAGTCAGTGAAAATTTGCATCTGTATAATCTGTTCCAGAGAACACATGCTGCATCCGTATTGACCATACTTACCCCATGTATTGATGGCTGGTATTTACATTATTGCTGTTAAAGCCATGTTTTTATTACCATGACTGGGTTTTCTTGTGTTGGTTTTTTTTTTTTTAATTAGTGTTCTTTTGTTCTACTCTGTAGCATATTTACCAGCACACTGTGACTTCTGTATATTTACCAAGCTTCTATTTCAAAATATGCCTTCACGTAAAACTAGACTCACCCAATTAACTGGAATTAAACAACAAACACTGCAGGGCGTAGGACAGATTAAAACATGCACAACAACTCTGATTTGGAGTTTGGTCGTTCGAGTTGTAAAGAAACAAGTCAAAATGGGTTCCCGATCTTCTGGGGGAAAACGTTGCCTCTTTACCGCGGTAGGAAGGCGACACGATTGAATGTTCTTGCCATGTCTTTCCCCTGTGTGAGGAGCCAGGTCCAAGATCCTAATAGCCTGAAGCCCTGACACTTGAAAGTAAGCTAATGTGCTTATATTATGGGCAGAGCACGAGACACCAGAAAGCACAGTGGCACAGAAAATGCTCTGTCTCTGTCTCATCTGGCACCAAGAAAGCCCCTGTTAAAAGTCACGGGCCACTTGTTGAGGACCAGCGATGCGTGTACGCACTGCCAGTAATGTTAGCTTCCAGTTAGTACCAGTTCCGAGTACCGGCGCCCCTTCCAGCCGCATGCTACCCAGGGGGCAGGTGACATAATCCATACCTGTAAGAACCACAACGGGGAAACATCACTCCCAGCGCCACCCGAGTTTTCCACGGTGGGTCGTCACAAACCTGTAGCCAGGGATCTGCACGGCTGGCCAATAAGTGAGATTATTTTCTGTCTCCTTGAAATCAGTGTCTGGTGATCAGCCAGGCAGATTGAAAACCATGGCTTGAAGATTTACATTCAGCAACTAAAATTTACGTTCCCTGAAAGGCAAAGAAGGCTGTCATTTCATGCTTCCTAACCTTCATTGTCTGTTTCCCTTTGGTACACACAAGCAGCCCGGGACGCACCAGCATACGCGCCCATTATGGAGAGATGGCTTTCTGCTCTGTCAACTTTGTTTTATAAAAGCTCTGTTTTCTTTATTGCCTTTATCTATTACATCTGTAAAATTTATTTAAGCAATGACAAATCTCTCTTTGGGGCCCCAGAGTCTGGGAGAACAACCACTGGCAGCCCATTGGGAGGAGATTTGTTGGATATGACTGTTCATTACATTACAAGGAGTGTAGTGGGAGAGGCCAACGGCCCGCATCTACCGCGGCTGGGCGGTTATGGTCTGTGTTCAGAGCGTCTGCATCAGGTGAGCGACACACGTCCCTCCTCAGTTGCTTTTGTAATAGTTCAGTAAAAGCGGATGGCTTTTGAAATCTTAAGAGGAGGGTCCCCGGTTTCTTTCCCTTGTAAGAGTACTGATTTCACAAAAATTTCCAACCAAAAATAGAAGAGCCCTCGAAACCAAAGCGTTTACGTTGACATCATTACCAGTTATTTGAAAAGTGGAAAGAATCGACGGAGACGGGCTCCTTCGCTCGGGAGGTATCGGAATCAGGTGACAAAGAATTGTCAGCATCGCAGTTCACTTCTGTGTTTTGATCTGTGTACACAGGGGCTCTTTTGCACTTTTATTCATTTCAATTTTTCGTTTGCCCTAGGAAACAAAAAAAAGACATGTACGGGGCTTCTCTGGTTTTTGCCAGGCAATTTGAAAGACATGGTGCTTATTACATGGTCTCTTACAGAGGTTGGCAGGGAAAAATCAGGCGCCCTGGATGTCACGTAAGTGCTGCGGTAGAAATAGCCGCAGGGGCACTCAGCCATTCTCAGGGCGGCCTGGAGTTCTGTGCACCAGGACTCAGACTGCGAAGGTGAAGGCAGGCCAGGCTCTCCCTGCAAAAGATAGGAGGTGAGCCTGAAGCCTGAAGCAACTTTCTGTGTGCTGGGGACATTGAAAGGCAGTTGGAGGCGTTGCGAGGCGGGGGAGGGGTGAGTGGTAACAGTGGGAAGGGAACCATCCCCTGACTGTGGACGGTGGTCTGGAGGAAGAGGGAGGGGACGGAGCCTGGAAGCAAGGTAGTCATGACTTGGTGAGCAGTGAATTAGGTGTGAGTGCTTAACCAGGAGGCATCCAGGATTGTGCGTTGTGACTCCTTGTGAAACAGCCAACATCCTAAGTGAGAACTGTAGTGGGTTCTACAGTAGGTAGAACAGCGGGTAGTCTCTAGTGGGTTCTAGAATCGTCCGTCAGTTCTGTCCTTCGGATACCTTCTAAGCAGCTAAACGTCAATAGGGAAGGGTTTCCACGTTCTCTCCTTTCCCCGGGCCCCTAGTTTCTCTGACACGTCACATGGTGGGAGAGAAGAATAGTATTTCAACAAAGTAAGGTTACTAACCGTTGGTGTGCTGGTTAACAGCCGGCCCTGGAGTCGGGGCTGTGGGGGGGGGGAACCCTGAATTGCAGTGTTTGCTGTTTTTTTGGTATATGTATTCTCCCCATGGTCCGTTCCAAGCTTCCAGCGTGAGGTCACTGGTTTATCCACAGCACAAGCCTCCGAAGACACCTGTGCGTCACCTGCACAGACTCACTTAACCTCATGGGGCCCCATCCACGCACATGCAGCGCCTTCCTGAAATTGTGTTCTTTATAAACTTAGGTTTAAGTAACCTTACACCGTGCATTTGGGAGTATGGTATCAGAAGTCGGGCTGCCTGTGTTCAAATCTCTGACTTTCCCGTCTGAGGCAAGCCTGGCAGTTAAGCCATGTTGGAGTTCATTTGCTCATCAGTAAAAGAGGAACAGTAAAAGGACCTGGCTCGTAGGGCACTGATGGCCTACAGATAGTAAAGCGCTCCGGCAGAATTCCTCGTATTTATTTCCTGTCTTTACTCCCTGGGGACAGTAACACAAATGTTAACCACCTGTTGTGTAAAACGTATTAGTTTTGAATTGCCTTCACTGAAGCTTCAGCGGGAACCCCACGGTCAACTATATCAAGATTCATTCAGTCTTGCGTTCAGCTTGTCTATAGGTTTAAGCATTTTATTTATTTTTACTTTTTTAAACTTTATTTTGGGGGGAGGCAGGGGAAGCGTGAGCCGGGGAGGGGGCAGAGAGAGAGAGAGAGAGAGAGAGAGAGAGAGAGAGAGAGAGAATCCCAAGCAGGCTCCACAGCGTGGAGCCTCACGCGGGGCTCGATCCCACAACCCCTGGGATTCTGACCTGAGCCAGAACCAAGAGTGGGATGCTCAACCAGCTGAGCCACACAGGTGCCCCTAGGTTTAAACATGTTTAGCTGATACCTGTTTTGTTCCCTTGAAACTTGCATCTTCGTTGGCTCAAGACTTAGCCTTCGTAATCAGTCTTGAGGAACAGCACTCGCTTGAATACTATAGTTGGTTTTTCTTTGCATCTTTTCCTCACTTACTTCTGGGCTGTAAGAAAGTAGGGCTCCTGGAGGAAGTTCTCCTCGACAGGAACGGGCCGCATGTTCAGTTTTGTCTTGAAGAGTCTGCAAACATTTTTGGCCTTGGTAGCACCTGGGATTCATGAGTTTAATGTGCTTTGACTGTGCATTCTTAATGAGTGAGAAGGCTGTAGTTTTCTTTAATGTTGAAGTTGAGTTGAACGATCGGCACCAGAAAATGGAATCCTTTGCAGCAGGAGACTTTATCAGTGTGCTCTCTTAACTACCGCCTTTTCGGAAAGCTTATCCAATCTAATATTAGATTCATATATCTTGGAGTTAGTATACTGTCAAACACACAAATGGGGCAGACTTTAACTGAAAAATGGCTTCCTCTTCACTCATTTGGAAAAGTATGTACTCGTTTGTTTGTGCTAATTCAGGTACCGGGATGTCCTAAATAAAGTAGCATGATCAGTCTCTTGGCTAAATGTAGGATTGTGTGGCTGAAAATTTCTTTTTAAAATTTTTTTTTAATGTTTATTTATTTTTGAGAGAACAGAGTGCGGGCGGTGGAGGGACAGAGAGAGAGGGAGACACAGAATCTGAAGGAAGCTCCAGGCTCCGAGCTGTCAGCCCAGAGCCCAACGCGTGCGTGGCTCGAGCTCACAGACCGCAACATCATGACCTGAGTCGAAGTCAGATGCTTAACCGACTCAGCCACCCAGGCAGCCGGGTGGCTGAAAATTTCTAAAGCAAAAGCTAAGTGGAAAAAGAAAAAAAAAAAAAAAAAAGCCGTTTGGTTTTTGTGCTTCCCCGCCCCCATCCAAGAAATTTCGATTTCCAAAATGTCAACATGTGATTTCTCCTTCAAAGCGTTCAGTGGGTAGCCTGTTGTTCAGTGCTTTCAACAAGGGTTGTGGGGGAAGACCCTTGAAGTGTGGCTGGTTTGTCTGGGCACCCGTTGCCCAGGATTGTTGAGAAACAGACTGGATGCTCTGGTGGCCAACTTCTGTCTGGCCACCACCTTCCCCCTCCCTCTCTCCTGAGAGGCCTGTTTGGGTAGGAAGAGATAATGGTGTGCCTGGTTTTTCTTTCAAAGGGAAAGCCTTTGGGTCCAGTAATTCTGCAACCCCTTCAGAGGGCGGCTGCGTGCTTCAAACGAAGCCTGTGTGGGATTGTGTCCTCTCCCTGCCCAGGCCATGCAATCTGTTGCCGGCTGCTCACAGACCCAGCCCCCAGCTTCAGCTGAAAAAGATCTTCAGTTATTTCAGGCAGACGGTTATGGGTACAAATCAGATTTTTTGTCCAAAGTATATGTGTGTGTGTGTGTGTGTGTAATGCTTGGGAGAATTAGAAGGCAACCTGGAAAAGATGGCGAAATGTTCGGCCAGGTCTCCTTTCAGTGAAGAGAGGTGTAGAAAACATACCCTGATGATGAGCACCAATTAACTGTGCATTACTTTCTGGAAAAGACTTCAAGCTGGTTGCCCTGCAGGTCAGAGTCAATAAAGACTGAGTTACTAACAATAGCCTTTCTCTCTCACCGAAGCCTTGGACTTAACCCTAACTTCATCAGACCAGAGAAGAAGAGAATAATGCGAACAATAGGAGTCTTGGAGGTTGACTTGGGCCTAATGCTCAGAGGCCGTAAAAGCTGTCAGGAGCTTGATTGATTGGCTCTCACGCCTTAGTCCCCAGTGCAAAGCACTAATGTTCCAGCCTCTTCGGAGAGGGTTGATGTGCCACCTGGGGTCAGAACTTATCAGCCTGCGGGGCTAATGTTTCAGATGAGGCCAAAGTGCGGTCAATAATTTATACGGAAATTTGTGCTTAGAGTCGCAAGGAAAGCAAGTTTTGACTCGAATTCCTGCCTGTTCGGAAGAGACGCCCAGGTCAACTTTGGCTCTCCCTGCTAACATTGCTGGCGTGTGTGCATCGATAACATTTAAGACAAACTTGAACTGCAGACGTGAATTAGAGCCATCATGGAACGTGTCTGTGGCAGTTACAAGGAGCCAAATGTCAGGAGTTTCAGAACCGCGAGGCGAAATGGGGAAAAGAAACACCAGCCGTTGTGAATGTATTGCAAAACAAAAGGAAATCCCCTCTAGAAGGTAGTAACTAGGTCAGGTTAAATCGTAGTGACTTTGGAAACGGTTAAGTGTCCGTGGGGCGTGTCGGTTTACAGGCTCGGAGGCGGAGGAGGTTCACGGTCCTGACAACGCGGAGAGAAATGTTAGGTGATACCGAGGACGAGAAGACGCGCGAGTATCGGAGAGCAATTCGGTTTCAGCGAGAGGCCTGGAATACTTGATCCCTTCTGCGGAGAAATGTAGCCCAAAGTTAGCTTGGTGGCTGCACTGACTGTGTACGTGGGAGTGTGTGTGTGCGTGCGTGTGTGTGTGTGTGTGCGTGCGTGCGTGTGTGTGTACAGAACGTCTCTGCGTCTGCGGAAGCACATGTATTGCCTACACACAGTCTACAGAAATGGACAGCAGAGCGGTGACACCCGAGCGAGGCTGGTCAATCAATAACCAGCTAAGTTTTGTTCTGCTCCAGCAAAATGATGCCTTGCTCCAGTAAGTGCTAACAAAGGCCCTTTTCCCTGGCTCTGCTTACGGAGAGCACTATTAGTCATGCTTCATTAGGCTTGTTTACAGAAAAGAGCTGGTCTCTAAGCACATTATTGAAATACTTGTAACTCTGCTGGGCTTTATTCTTCCCTGAAAGATAGGGACTTCGGAATGGGGGAGGGGGGTGCCTCTGACCATTGTTGAGAAATCTAGTCTGTTCCGATGGTAACTGGGAAAGATGAGTTTGCCTTTCACGCCTTCAGCATCCCAGGAGCCTGGCTTCTGGGGTTCTCCCCTCTGCTGTCACCATTTTGCCTTTGGGCGTTCAGACCAATGCCAGGCATCCAGTTCCAGTCGCCGGTTCTGAAAACCGGATGTGAGGTTTCCCTGTCCTACGTCCAGAGGGGAGACTTGAGGGATTTGGAGCTGCATTTCTCTGTCGGCTGTACTATTGAGTGGTGGCACGAGGAGAGGTCTGTCAGGAAGGAGAACTTCGTGTCGGTTGAAACCGATGTAGAAATCACACAACTCCTTAACGTTGGAATTGGCAGCTCGTGAGACTCGCCAGGATCGATGTGCCGTATGCGCAAGGGCCTGGTCACCAGGAGTCCAGGATAATCTTTGTGGACGCCCAGGTCCGAGGGTGTTTTGCCTGGAGGGATCCCAGTGGTGCTTGCTGCTAACTGTATTTCTGAGTGCGGAATTCCTAGGATTTTGGCTTCTCCCTCTGCTCGCCTAGCTTGCGACCTGGGGCTCCAGGGGAGTTGGAAGATGAGGAAGCCAAAGTCCATTTGCGACGCGACTGTTTTGTGCCAGCGCCCGTGTTAAATGCTTTACAGAAATCACACCTTATTTGATACCCGTATGTATCCTCCCTGTGTTACAGATGAGGAAACTGAGGCACCGAGCGCTTTAGTTGAAGGTGAGGCAGCAGCTGCAGAGCGGGCTTGGGAGCCAGGTGTGTCTGCCTCCAGAGACCTCTTCTCAGGCGCTCGGGATGCTGCGTGGGATTACCAATCACTCTTTTCTTCTGTCTTCCTCCCTAGTCCTCAAAATAAAATTGGCTGCAGACTGAGCTTGATTGGAGTTAATTCCTTCAGCTTTCCTTATTACATTCTGAACCTGAGCCATAATTACGTGGCCTCACTAGAGACTGTGTGAAACTCCTCCCACGCTGCCTTGGGGGCTTGGCCGCTTCCGGGTGAGACCAAGGAGGTCTACCCACGACACAGACCCCACTCACCCCACCGCCTTCAGTTGTGAGGGTGCTGAGTCTGGTTCCTCTGACATTTACACCCCTTGTTTCCTTTTTAGATTCGCAGAGTTGCTGACTTGAAGGTGACACACAAAATGTGCCCCTTTGTGTGCTGCAGACATGCACAGCCTTCCTGTTCTCTCTCTCTCTCTCTCTCTCTCTCTCATACACACACACACACACACGTTCCCTGGTTTTCAGCTGCTGTTGTAAATTGCTATTTTAAATTTCAGCAAGTGGAATAATAGCAGAGTGATCATCTCCAGTAAATGCTGTTGGTCTTTGTAAAGAATGGCTTGTTCAGAGGATTTATGATTTATGGGGGGACACAGCTGGTGGCCAGCAGAGCTGTAGGAATGTGTGCTCTCCTGGGCCGGGGAGAGCTCCAGATGAAAAGGGCCCAGAGCTGGCACAAAAGCAAATAAGCGCTCTGACTTTCAATAAAGCGTCATAATTTATATGAAGCCTGGCTCTTCGGTCCCAGGGAGATGCACGCATCAGTAGCAGCTTTTTGATGTGAGCATAATTGTCGATTGGTTCCCACCGTCTCCTTGTAGCTCAAGGATTGGGGATGGTAAGAAATCACTTGAAAACGCAGTCCTGTAGTCTATAGTTGTATACGCATATTTTGACAAGCAATTCACAAGCATTGAAACCAGGAACTCTGCTAATCACCCACCTAGACGGATCCACAGGAGGTTTGTGAGCTGAGGCTAGGACGCGGAGCCCTCCATGTTCCCTTTGCTGAGTCTCCTCTCCTTCCCCAAAGTATATGAGTTTTTCCATTCTTCTGTTTTATTTCCTTGGCATCTTGCTATTTTATTCATCTCGGCGATGACTTGGCCTCCCCGCCTGCCCCTCCCTCCCCTGCTCCTCCTGCCCGTGGAGAGCCGTGAGACAGCCGAGAAACAGACTGGTTTCCCCACCAGGAAATGGGAAGGCGGAGATCCCCGTTAAGCGACCTTCCAAATTCTCATCACCTCACACCCGTCTCCCCACTTTCGGCCCTCGAGTGCTCTCTTTTAGGGGCACTGGTCCAGGCTGGGGCTTGTTGCCTGGAGGATTGTTAATTTTTTGCCTGCTCTTGCTGTTCTGTTCTCTTTACCTGTTTGTGAAGCTGCCGTCAGGGCTTGTAGAGATCCTGGCCGCACAAGTTGTAAGCTGAAAAGATCCCGTGGTTAGTATTAAGTGCAGGAAACGAAAGGCCTGCCTTCTTTTCGGCTGCTTATCTTCTGTGGCAGGCAGGTCTCAAAGTGGGATTGTGTTGAGGCGGCGTCCTTTCCGTTGAGGTGGGGGGTTCTGGTTATGTGCTGTGGGCCTGGGCCCCTTGTACGCGGCTGCCTCCTAAAATGACACTCTTAAGGGAACACCATGTTAGGAGGTAATAACAGAATAAGAGCCGTATCATTATCGTGGCTCATAGTAAGCTGACTTACTATGGGAAAGATACGTTTCCCAAATTTTGAATGCTTTTGTGTGAAGGAAGGAAAAAAAAAAACCTCATCTCCAGATGAGCTAATAATTCAAGCTTGTGAGACTGGATTGGGGGACCTGAGTCAATCCCGTTACATTTGGCATTGAATCCTGGTCTTCCCGTGAACAAAGGGAGGAGGGGAATGGGAAACCCTTGCGCTACTCCAAGTGGGGAAACTGTGCCTTAAAAAAGGAGAGGGTTTGAAGAACTACAAACCATGTATCTAAACTCCGCAGCTCTCAGAAATACTCACGCATGCCTGCAAAAGAGCAGGAGAGAATTCAGGCCTAGAACTTGGCACCAGAAATCGGGTTCCGTAGCTTTCTCTCCACGCCCACCAGCCTCAAGGCATTACTTGCTGGGAAGTTTGATCCCAGACAAGAAATGAAATCTCCTTATACAAGTGTATACCTAGATACGTAGGCTCCGTCTGTGTGCGTGTTGGCTTTGTGCATTTCCGTTATACCAAATGTCTGTCTCAGAAGACACTGTATTTTTTTGCCGTCCTGTCTCCCCGTTTTTCCCTCTGCCATCATCCCCCGCACCCTCCCCTGCCCTGGCCACTTCGTTTATCTTTTTTTTTTTTTTAAATTTTTTTGATGTTTATTTATTTTTGAGACAGAGACAGAGCATGAATGGGGGAGGGTCAGAGAGAGAGGGAGACACAGAATCTGAAGCAGGCTCCAGGCTCCGAGCTGTCAGCACAGAGCCCGACACGGGGCTCAAACTCACGGACCGCGAGATCATGACCTGAGCCGAAGTCGGCTGCTCAACTGACTGAGCCACCCAGGCGCCCCTTCATCGTTTATCTTGTACTTGAGCATATCACTTCAGTTTACTGTGTGTTGGCTGAGCCTTAGGAGACCACAGCCTGAAGGGCATCGTCTTGGGATGCAGGGGTGGCTTTGGATGCAGCCCGACTGAGGGTCTGTGACCTGCCGCCCTGTGGAAGGAAGCTTAAGGGTCTCGTGTCCTCCCCTCCTTAGCAACATGGTCACCTGAAACCTGTCTTCCTGCCTACCCTCAGGTGGGAGGACTTGTGGCACCTTAGCAGAAAGAGGAACTGCCTAAACATTAAGGGCTATGTATTGTGGTGTGAGTGGTTGTAGTGTGTGTGTGTGTGTGTGTGTGTGTGTGTGTGTGTGTGTGTGTTTATATTTATATATTTATATATATGCATATATTTATACCTTTAAAAAGTAGCCTCAAGCCATCCAGGACAGTGTTTCTTTAGGCTGTGTATGCCTGTGTAACCCAAAATCAAGTGTTTTTTGTTCTCGTCGTGTTTAAAGTTGCTTTGTAAAGATCTCCGTGTGATATATGTTATTTTTTCTCTTAGGCTCTTTGTTCCCCCCCAAATGTCTATAATGACACTTAGGGCATCCTACAATGAGAAAACCTTGCGGAAACATGTGTACCGATTATTAAAAGAAGTAAAACATCACTTTCTGCAGTTCACAGGAAGCTCTAATGATCTGTGTTGATTCGAGATATATATATATATATATATATATATATATATATACACTTTTTTTTTTGAGTTTTATCTTGGGCTCTCAAAGTTTCCATTAATGCCAGAACTTGTGCCTAACGTTCGGTGAGTGAAAATCCTGTCACCAGCCGTGCATGTAGGGATGTAGTGTGGGCTCCCGTGCAGATGTCTAGGACAGCCGTTCCGTGTTCCCGGAGGTGCCTTACAAAAGCCTTGTTTCTGCTCCCTCCTCTTACCCACAAGACTTTGGAACAGGCCATTGTGTTTTCCAGAAGCGGGAAAGGATAATGTTACTGGGGAGGCAAGAAAAGAAAAGCAGCCAGAGCCTCTTTTAGCTGACCAGTCAACTGGATATTGACCACCTGTCTTCATGGAAAGAAATAGATGGCAGTGAATAAGTGAGAGTCTAGTTTTCCAAGAAGCTCAATGATTTTCCCAAATCAATACAGCTCATCAGGCCTCAGAACAAAGGCTGCGGGGGAGGTGACGGTGATGGAAAAACAGCTCTGTGTTCTTTTGTGTATTAACCCATAAGGCCCATGGGGAAACAGGGTTTCTTTAGCCATTTCCCCCCCCCCCCTTCCCCTTTTAGGGCTTATTCAATGTATTTAGGGGAGAAATCCTTTCAGGATTTTTTTTTTTTAAAGATGTCCATAGATGGCATCCCAGTGATCAAATGTACTTTTGAAAGAGATGAGGTCAGTTAAGGAAGAATACCATCTTTCAAAACATAGATGAGAACAGCATTTTGCCATCGCGTTTTGATGTTGGATGAGCACCTTTATTTGGAGGTTTGTTCTTGTTATTTGCGGATAGGGCTTGGATGAACCAAAAAAGAACGGTCTCCCTGTTCAGATTAACCTCTGGCAAAGAAAGAATCACTACTATCCTCCCATCAATGAACCTTGTTCCCAGTGCCCTGGAAATCACACCAGACCCTAAAAGGACTGCTGAATTGTCATCTGAGAGGTTATAATTAACGCAGATAGAGGGGTGCCAACATGTTCCAGCGGCCGACAGAGAACGTCTATCCAAACCAGCAATTTTTAGCCCTGCGTTCCTTTAATCTTTAAGCGCACTGTGCTTTCCTAAAGTAGTGCATTAACACCAGAGCTGTGTGCGTCTGGGGTTTATGACTGGGGTGGCGACACACTAGGGCATAAAGTGTTTCATTACACTTCCCTTTGTTAGTGCTGCCCTATCTCCCAAGCCCCGTTGCCGTTCGCTATTTGTTCAGATAAAGCCCAATGTTCAGGGTGACTAATCACAGCACTGTGTTCCAGATGGTTTGATTACAGGATGTGGTTAAAGTGACTCTTCAAACATGCAGCTCAGCAGTAGGGCTCTTTCTGGTCACGTGACCATACTTTTCTTGTCCTAGTGCCCCAGAGATACTTAGCATAGGGAATAGGAAAGTCCCTCTGTGTTTTGGCCGTCAGGTATTTCATCGGCAACCTCAGTTGCAAATTAAATATCTCCCCCAATAATTAGAAACTCAGCTGTGTCCTTTGGAGAGAGAGGTTTCTGAAGATGAGATGCTCTGAAGCCAGAAACAGGAACCAATGTACTCTACAAGACTCAGCTTTTTAAAAAGTACCGGCATTGGATAGAACAGAACCGCAACAATAAACTTCTGGAGGGGTACAAAGGAAAGGTGATAAATCCTACCTTGTACAATAGTCATGTATTAAAATAGGAGGTAATAGGATGCTCGAAATGTCTGAACTTGATCCTGTGCGCAGAAACCAGCTTACTGTGGCCCCTTTTTTATTGTCACTGCTGTGTGTCTACTGGAAAAAAAAATATAGGAAAGGAAAGAAATGTGTAAACTTTAAAAAAAAAAAAGGATTGCAGCATCAATGGGTTACATTTCGGTGTTGTTAGAGTGAGGTTTCTGTTTTCTGCATGAGTGCACACGAAGTCCATCCAGATGTGGTAGTCTGAATAAGAGTTCCAAAAAACAAAAAAAACAAAAAAAAAAAAACGATGTCTGATTCCAAATTCGGCGTTTGCAACGCTTGCCAGAGACTTCTGTCCCAGGGATGAGGCACTTTAAAGACTCTGAAACAGTCTTTAAACTGTAATACAAACAGAGTGATGCTGATCCACTGGGAAATCAGGCATTTGCCCAGTTCTTGAGGAAACATCTTCACAAATAACCAGCAACAGTAATTCATAAACCATATTTATAACATCTTTGGAGTACAGTCTCTCCACAGAGAATTTCTATCGTCTCTAAGCTAGTGGGAGATGATGCTTATTGAAAAAGTATGGTAATAGTCAAAAGAAGGATTCAAATCTGGATTCCCTTCTGTCACCATGCCACAGCCACCAGGGGTTGTGCAGACTCTCTCTCTCTGTGCCGGGCACGGCGCTCACAGGTGCAGCAGGTGGGGACCCCACCCCTGTGTTCAGAGAGTGTAGTCTGGCCGGAAGAGAGGCGTCCCATGTATCTGAGGTGTGGAATGTGAAGGGGGCTGTGTGTGAGGGCAAGACAGAGAGGCTCAACAGTGTTCAAACATGGGAGGTAATGATTCGCTGCTGCCTTAATAGACTGAGTGTGGTATTCTTTGGGTGGGCTCTCCTTGTCATTCAGGGTCCCAGGTGAAGGAGGCTCTGTGATTCTCAGCGGGCCTTCAAGGTCACTGCAGTCTCCATCCCAGCCAGACAGAAAGAGGAAGAAAGTAGAAGAACACGAACAGGAGATTACTGTGAGCCAGGCCTGTAAGTGGCACGGGGCAGTTCAGTCGCTTAGCTGTCATAGACCCGAGTGTGCCGCAGACCCACGTCTAACTGGGCCGGAAGCTGAGACGTGTCCAGCTCTGGGCCCAGACGGAAGCATGGATTCTGGTGAGTGTCCCTTGGCCAGAGGACCGGGCATGGAGTGCCGGTGGGGACCCAGGAGGGAGTGGCCGTGTTTCGGTGGTGCGCACCGTCGGTGTGTGACTGGAGAGCATCCACAGAAGAGACGACATTTGCCCTGTGTCTCTCTTTGGTGCTAGCTCATTAGGAGTGTTAGCTTTCCTTGGTGGTTTGGACGAGAACAACTTCGGGGGACTAAAATTGTGACCTAAGTAGTGGGTGAAGAAACTCTTTTGGCTGGAGAGGGGAAACAAAACGTGTGAGCTGGAGGTGAGAATGTTACTGTGGTCATTGTGTTTGCCTGGGTGAGAGAGAGGCTGACAGGTGGAGGAGGGGTAGACTGTCCCTGCAGGGACACCTCCGGGACCAAGCTATTCAAAGACAGAGTTAAGTTCAGAACCAGGAACACCTTTTGAACAAGATGGATGGAAAATAATAGGGCCGTCCTGGGTGCTGGTAAGCCCTTGTCACTGCTAAAAGACGGGAGGGGACACACACACACACACACACACACACACACACACACACGTAAGCCTTTAGGGCATTGCACCCATCGACTTCCTAATATCATAGCTATTGAGCCCTTGGGGCTTTGGCACGCTGTAGTCCTCTCAGACTTTAGAGGCTTGTGACCTTGTGACCTTGAGGTTTCTCCTTCTCTTGTCAACTTGCCTTGTGACTCATTCAGATTCCCATTGTAAGTCGTGTTTGGTTGCCTCGGTTTCACGTACCCGTCCCTGCAACCGTCAGACGACGCTAAGGTTAGGATTACTGGCTCAGGAGCCTTGTCTCCTAGGACTACCGTCTGAGCGGGGACTGTGGGCAGGGCAGGCCCTAGGAAAATCTCTTCCAGGGTCTAGTTTAATATCATGGATCAAGAGACCTGTTCTGTAGGTGTAGGTGATACGTAAACTATACTTCCCTTTCTGGATTACAGGGTATGCCTGTGTTGGTTGTTACAAGTTTGCAGGCTCTTGAAGAATAGAGTTTGGATGGAGGTCCGGCCAGAACTATGGCTGATTCCATAGCACCAAATAGGTACCTAGTGTATACCCTAAGGATGCACTGTAAATGCTTAATGGGCCTGACCATCTCTCTGGGAGCACTTAACTGCTAAGTATTGACAAGAGCAAATAATAGGACGCTGTGACTGTGGAATCCTGATGAGATAACAGGGCTCTTTTGGCTTGTAGAGGCAACAGGCTTAGGTTTTATAACACAGACCGTGTTCTTCACTGCCCTATAGGTAATACATGTTTTATGGGGTAGGGCAGTAGCTTAAATCCTGTATCATCAGTGTGTAGGACAGAGACAATATAAATAAGAAAACCCTGTGTGGTCAGTGAGCACATTCAAACCATCCATTGATGTCTTCAGCTCTATTCTTACTTAATTGGTAATAATCTTCAGATATTTTCCAAATATAAAACGTTACAGGGCAGGCGTTATTTAGCGTTTTGAGAACGACCGTGCCCAGTCAGTGGGGAAAAGGGGATGGTAAACCTGGTGGGACACTGGAGAATATAAAGACGAAAAAGGCTTGTGTAGAGTGTCCCCAGCACGTGGTTCATGGGTTAGACGTTTGGAAGAACAGAGGTGCGTTAAATGAAATATTAAATCTTTGTGGAATAAATGTATACTTTTTTCCAATTAATGTAAGGTAAATGAGAACCACAACTCTGCCCAGACTGATGAAAATTCAAAGTGGAACTTTGAAAGGCTTCATTTTCACTTCCGTTATTTAAAAAGTAGAGTCCGCTTTATACGCCCGTGGGTTACAAAGCGTTCAAGATGTCGAGACTTGAGCAAGACCATCAACCATCCGCAGGATTTGGAGCCCAAACACCACCTTTCTACTTGGCCCCTCACAATAGGATGTTGTATAAACACACGCTCGCTTACCAAGAAACAATACACTTTGTAGTTTATGCCAGAAGCATTCCCTAAGCCTCCTTGCCAGTTTGGCTGTGTAAACATGTGCGTGTGTACCCTTGCACGTGAATGCTAGGCTGATCGAAGTATATACCGTGTGGCGGAAAGAAAAATAGACACCAGCACACGCATTCAATTAGCCCCGCTTGATGGAGACTCTTCAGAATCTCCCCGGGAGTTAGAGCATTTCTTCTGAGCGTTTCACAGACCCAGGGCTTCTAGAAAAACCAGGCTGGCTGATTGAGGTCCTTTTGAAGTTGGGGATGGACTTGACTGGCGGCGTTTTCTTTCCCAGCGAGTGCTGATAACGAACGAACCACGCTGCTGGCAGTGTCGCTGTTGCCGCCACGCGAGATGTGCCGGGGCGGCTACTAGAAACAGCATCTGGCGGCGGGAACGGTTTTCACAGTGCGCCGGCCGCAGCGTGAGCCCAGCCTTTGTGACAGCTCCCAGCGGCAGCCCCACGTCGCCAGGGACTGGTTCCCCGGGTCCTGTCTGGGGACCACCGATTCTGTCCCGGGGGCCGCGAGCGGCCGCGCGTGGGGCGCGGCGGGTAGCCCTGTCGGGGCCGCGCACGCGCCAAGGGTCCCCCCCACCCCGGCCCCCACCCGCCCTTAGTCTCGTGGCGGCGGGCGGCCTCCTGGCCGCCGCCGGCCCCGCGGCCCCTGCCCTCGGCCGAGCCCCTTTATCCCCGGCCGCCGCCTCGAGGTTCCGGGCGGCCGCCCTCGGCCCAGCCAATCAGACGCGAGCGTTCCCTGCAGGCGCCGGCCAATCCACGGCCCGCGTTTGCTGGAAACGCGAAACCCTTGGGGGAAAAGCAATAACAAAAGCCTTTCACTGCAGACAAATGTTAAGTGTCTGTGCAGACTTTTCCTGTTTTTAATTTTATTACTGCAAGAATGGAGGGTTTGTTGTTTCTTTCATGTTGCCTTTCAAGCAATTTTAATTATACATTTGTGCTACATCAGGGACTCTGGAACGCAGTGCTTCAGCCTATTGCGTCGCAAGCTAAAATGCAGCAACCTTCTGGCAATACAGATATATTCCTGCACTGTAAATATAGCTGACATGCTAAAGAATTTTAAGCAGCTGCAAAGGTCTTTGACACCACACACAGTGCCCCAGAGAGCACATGATGAGAAAACCAGCTCCGTCTTCCCCTTCGCCTTCCCTGCCACCCCCTCCCTTTTCCTGGAGGGATGTGCTCATAAAGAATCCTTTCCTCCAATTGTTCTGTCTTGTGCAAATTTTGACCAAATGCCTAATTACCATTGATTCTCATCTCGATATGAATTTTTATACTCAGTGGTTTAAAAGAAAATTTTCCTGAGGGAATTAGAATGGAATCAACCGAGATTTGAGGAAATGCTTGCTTTGCTTCATTCTCGTCCCCCTCCCACCCCCGACTATTGCTACAGTGAGTAAATTCAGCTGTCACCTAATGGCAACATAGACCATATGGGAAACAATTTTTAAATCTCTTTTAGAGACTTTTGAAAGAAATCCTTCCTTCCCCCCTGCTCGGGTCCCAGCCATTCAGATATTTTTACCTGCTGCTACAACATTTCCCACGGAAATTAGTCTTACCTCGTGAGGTGTCTCTTACCATAAAGGAGTGCAATACAGGGTTTCTATAAAATTCAAAATGGCAGTGAGCAAGTGAGCAGACCAGCTAGAAGTAGACTTTGAGTGCTGTCCCTAGGTGTTTGCAAAATAGAATGGAGGGTAGGTAGGTACAGAAAAAAAAACAAAGGCTCACTTAAGTATTGCGTTGATCGACCCTGGTATTTTACGCGTGTCTCAAAAACGCAGGTCCTTTTAATATACGCTGTAAAGGGGTGATTAAAAAAATATATGGCGCTCGTCCTCTAGAGAAATCAAGAGGATGTTCTATTTTATTTTCCTGTGACATTTAGTATACTGAGTGCACTTAAGTTTAGTAATTCACAGATGCAGTGCTAAATTAAATTGTCTGTCTGCAGAGCAGTTGGGAAAAGCAGAATAGCTTGCAGGAAGCAAGTGTGTTGGTTTTGAGATTTTTTTCTTCTAATCCTCTGTGGCAAATGCTTACTAAAGTTGATTCTAAAGATAACCCCAAGAGCAAACCTATTGTGCACATTTATTTTCTTAAGAGGGCTATTTTAGGAGTCCTTAATATGAAACAAGACCAAACAGTGAAACAGATACCATACCCTGGCTGATTGTTGTCTCACAAAGCCAGAGAGGGGAGGATTAGGAAAGAGAAATCATAGCTGATTGTCCGCTATCTGGACTCTCAGCCCCTGCCCTCCCCTTCTCCTGTTTTTGTGCACCCACATAATCTTTTCCTAAATAAAAATCACCATTATTTTATATTGTTGAATGGGAAACAAAGCCGGTTCCTTTCAGTCCCCTTCTGGTTTAAGCACTGGTAACCGGCGCTTAGTTTTTGTTGGCTGCTTGCCAAACGAAAGCAATTATGTGTAATAATAGAAAAATTAAGAGGTGAGTGTTGCTGTTTTACAGCAGGACATGGCAAAAACCATTTCCTTCTGTCAGCAGTATCTTGATTACACTCTCACACGCAGTCTTACCCTTTTGTACCGCATGCACACAGGCATGATCTCTCTCTCTCTCTCACACACACACACACACACGCACACACGCACACACGCACACACACACACACACACCCAATTTCCTGTGGGTTTTCACTTGAGGTCACCGAAACCAGAAAGAGGAAGAATGCAAACCACAGTTGTTGAAAGCGAATGAGAACAGGATTTTGCTGGTAAAATAACAACAACAACAACAACAACAACAACAGTAATACTAATAATAAACTGGAAACAGAGTCATCGGTGCTAACAGTGGTCCTCCTTCACTCCCCATTCCTGCAGGTGTTCTAGTGGTCAATGTCACGTGGAGGAACAAAACTTACGTAGGGACCCTCCTGGACTGCACCAAGCACGACTGGGCCCCTCCCAGGTACGTACGTCCGGGGCCTTTTATTTCAGGCTCTGTTTGCTCTCCTCCCTTCCTCCGCTGCCCCTCTCCTTCCGCCATCCTCTCTTTGCACAGAAACTAAAGAGGTAGATTAATAATGCATAAAAGTCTGCCCGTAATTGAAACCAGGCAAAAGAGAAAGGAGCCGGTGACGATTGCGCACAGTGAAATGCACTCCCTGCCCCTTCGCCCCCTCTCCTTTGTTTTCTTCTTTTCTCAAAACGGGAATGTGAACTGGATTTGAAGCTAGCTACCTGAGCCGTTTTCCTTTGGTGTTCCGAAGGAGAACATAGGCCCTTCGTTGCCAGTTCTTTTTGGCAGGGATTAAAACCGTCAGCGCAAGAACAGGGTGTCTTTTCCTTCTCTGGGCCCAGCCCTCGCGCCCCTGGGGAGTTGGCCGCTCTTGCCGGCATTGTGTGCCTCGCGCTGTCTCCCGGCTCTTTGGGGGATGCTCCTCTTGACGTCTGTCGCTTGTTTCCCTAGGTTCTGCGAGTCACCGACAAGCGACCTGGAGATGAGAGGGGGCCGGGGCCGAGGGAAGAGAGCGAGGTCTGCCGCGGCGGCTCCGGGCTCAGAGGCCAGCTTCACGGAGTCCAGAGGGCTGCAGAACAAGAACAGAGGGGGGGCCAATGGGAAAGGGAGGCGGGGCAGCCTCAACGCCAGCGGGCGAAGGACACCCCCAAATTGTGCTGCTGAGGACATCAAAGCCAGCCCCTCCTCCACCAACAAGAGGAAAAACAAGCCCCCGATGGAGCTGGACCTGAATTCCAGCTCCGAGGACAATAAGCCGGGGAAGCGTGTCCGCACCAACTCCAGAAGCACTCCGACCACTCCTCAAGGGAAACCAGAGGCGACTTTTTTGGACCAGGGCTGCTCCTCGCCAGTGTTGATCGACTGCCCCCACCCAAACTGCAACAAAAAGTACAAGCACATTAACGGCCTGAGGTACCACCAGGCCCACGCGCACCTAGACCCCGAGAACAAGCTGGAGTTCGAGCCCGACAGCGAGGACAAGATCTCGGACTGCGAGGAGGCGCTGAGTCACGTCGCGCTCGAATGCAGCGAGCCCAGCGCCAGTCTGGCGGCCTACGACCAGGTGAAGGCGCCGGTGTCGCCCGGCCCCGGGCACCCCCCTGGCACCCCCAAGGGGAAGAGAGAGCTGATGAGCAACGGTCCGGGCTCTGTCGTCGGGTCGAAAGCGGGGAAGAGTTCTGGCAAGAAGAAGGGCCTTCACGGCGAGCTGAACAACCTCCCGGTCATCTCCAACATGACGGCCACCCTAGACGCTTGCTCCGCGGCAGATGGCAGCTTGGCTTCCGAGATGCCCAAGCTGGAAGCAGAAGGGCTCATCGACAAGAAGAACGCGGGAGAGAAAGAAAAGGGCAAGAAAGCCAACAACTGCAAGATGGACAAGAACCTCGCCAAACTGAAAACCGCGCGGCCCATCGCCCCCGCCCCGGCCCCCACCCCGCCGCAGCTCATCGCCATACCCACCGCGGCCTTCACGAGCACCACCACGGGCACCATCCCCGGACTGCCCTCCCTCACGACCACCGTGGTGCAGGCCACACCAAAGAGTCCTCCGTTGAAACCCATCCAGCCAAAGCCCACCATCATGGGGGAGCCCATCACCGTGAACCCAGCTCTCGTGTCCCTCAAAGACAAAAAGAAGAAGGAGAAGCGGAAGCTTAAGGACAAAGAAGGGAAGGAGTCGGGGAGCCCGAAAATGGAGGCCAAGCTGGGCAAACTTGAGGACGCCAAGGGGGCCGGGAAAGACTTATCGGGGCATTTTTTAAAGGACCATCTCAACAAGAGTGAAGGGCTGGCCAACGGACTCTCAGAGTCTCAGGAGAGCCGGATGGCCAGCATCAAAGCCGAGGCCGACAAGGTTTACACTTTCACGGACAACGCGCCCAGCCCTTCCATAGGCAGCGCCTCGAGGATGGAGTGCAACCCGCTGGTGAACGGGCAGGCGCCCATGGCCCCGCTGCACGTGCTGACGCAGAACGGGGCCGAGACCGCGGCCAAGACCAGCAGCCCCGCCTATTCGGACATCTCGGACGCCGCCGACGACGGTGGGTCCGACAGCCGGTCGGAGGGCGTGAGGTCCAAGGCCGGTTCCCCGTCGGACATCATTTCCAGTAAGGAGGGCGTCGTCAAAGGGCATCCTGCAGCTACAGCACAGTCCTCTCAGCTGAAAGAGGCCCATTCTCCCTATTACCATGGCTACGATCCTTACTATTCTCCAAGTTACATGCACCCTGGGCAGGTGGGAGCCCCTGCGGCCGGGAACGGCGGGAGCACGCAGGCGATGAAGATCAAGAAGGAGTCCGAGGAGGAGGCCGAAAGGAAAGACAAGGCCGAGCAGCTGGATGCCAAGAAAGCCGACCACAACCCGGCACCCTTACAGCCTCAGCACCAGTCGGTGATCACGCAGAGACACCCAGCGCTGGCGCAGTCGCTTTACTACGGCCAGTACGCCTACGGGCTCTATATGGACCAGAAGTCCCTGATGGCCACCAGCCCTGCCTACAGACAGCAGTATGAGAAGTACTATGAGGACCAGAGGCTGGCAGAGCAGAAAATGGCCCAAGCTGGCCGAGGAGAGTGCGACAGGAAAAGCGAGCTCCCCTTGAAGGAGCTGGGCAAGGAGGACAGTAAACAGAAAAGCCTGCCGTCTGCCACAATCTCAAAAGCTCCCTCTACCCCAGAGCCTAACAAAACCCATTCTAAACTAGGGCCGCCAGTGCCTAAT
This sequence comes from Prionailurus bengalensis, assembly GCF_016509475.1. NCBI lineage: Eukaryota > Metazoa > Chordata > Mammalia > Carnivora > Felidae > Prionailurus > Prionailurus bengalensis. Next base: position 103,158,312 of record NC_057343.1, on the reverse strand, counting down.
AAAACTGAGGACACAGGTAAATCACAGCTTCTCCCCGGCCACCAGCAGCAGCTTCAGGCCGACAGCTTCAAAGCTAAGCAGATGGAAAACCACCAGCTTATTAAGGAGGCTGTAGAAATGAAATCTGTCATGGACTCTATGAAGCAGACAGGTGTAGACCCAGCCTCGAGATTTAAACAAGTAAGATTGTGGAGCGTGGCCCCCCACAGGGAGAGAGCGAGTCTGACCCTTGGACATGTCTGGGCTTGATCCGGTTAGCCTTCTTCCCAGGAAATAAGCCAAGGGTTCCTTAGGGTTGGTCCCTTCCCCTCCTGAAACGTATTCGCAAAGATCCTCTCACGAGCCACTGTGTACCTCTCCAGTGTGCCTAACTCACCCTTGCCTTGGGTTGTGCATGTAGTCAAAGGAACTTCGCACCCGTGCGCCGCAGACTCGTGTTCCGTGCTGGTCACTCGCTGTGAACCTGACGAGGTCCCTTACTTTCTTACTGAGCCCACACTGAGGGAATCCTTCCACCTGGCCGCTGAGATCCTGAGTCTGATCTCTACCGCGTGTGTTCTTTCTCGTGTCCAGATTTCTCCCGGCGGCCTCGAGGAGCATAAGACCGGGGCCTTAAACCCACATTCCCCACTGGGCTCTGTCCTACCACTTGGGGCCCAGATGTCTTTCACACGGTGTCTGAGATGCCTAGGGGTTAAGAGCCCCAACGCGGGGCTCCGTGCCGGTCGCCTGTGAGGAGAACAGGGGGGTCTGGGTGCGTGGGCCTCCCGCAGCCATCCCGGAAGCCCCTGCTCGGCCAGCCTGAGGCTCCCTGTGCAGACACCTGAAAATCGGCCACCGCGAAATCACACGTGTGCTCGCACTTTGTGTCACCGCGCACACATCCTGACTCCCTGCGGTCCCGCGAGAGTTAACGCTGGGGTTTCCCGGCCTCCCGACCCCCCCTCTCCACTCCCACGCTTTCACCCCTGGTGAATCAGAGCACCAGAATCCTTTCTTGACGCTCATTTCTGCCCAGAGGTTGAGGCTTAGGCCCAAGGTTGAATGTTCTGTCTCAGGACTTAAATACCCAGGGGGTTTTTGTCGTGAATGGGATGGGGGTCGCAGAGGCCTTTGGGGCTCCTCACTTGCCCCAATTCTGGAGGCCTGAATCAGGCCGTGGCTTCACAGGGCTGCGTCAGAACTTGGGGGGGGTTACAGATGCCTTTGGTTTCTGAAAGAAAAGCTATGATGTGTGCTATTAATTTTTGAAATTTTGTTTTGATGAAGATGTCTGCACATGAGATGTGAGCCCCTATATTAAGCCTCAGCTGCTGTAGTTGAAGAAAATACATTAGGAAACCAAGAGTTTCCATCCCCCCCCCCCCGCCCCGTTCCCCATAAATGATGTTACGTGATCGATTCGTGACTCAAATTCACTATTAAGTGGCCTGAGCTGAAGTTTTTTAAATATGTGTATGTATTTTAACTTTTATTTATTTTTTGAAAGGGGGAGAGACAGAGTGTGAGCAGGGGAGGGCCAGAGAGAGAGAGGGAGACAGAGGCTCCAGGCTCTGAGCTGTCAGCCCAGAGCCCCACGCGGGATTCAAACTGATGAACCATGAGATCATGACCTGAGCTGACCAAAGTCAGACGCTTAACCAACTGAGGCACCCAGGCGCCCCCTGAGCTGACGAATTCTCAAATTCGTTTCGCCTGTGTGAGACAATGAAGGGAAAATGAGGGTTAGATTAAATTATGTCTGAGGCTGTTATTTCATGTTGAAAGATCCCACGAAGGGCCCGGCTCTGAGTTCCCTCAGACCTAAGTGGGAAGCCCAGCTGCACCCTGGTCAGCAGCACGACCCTGCTGTTCCCTGAGCTTTAAAAGCTTTGCTTTTGTCTTGTGTAAAAGAGGTTAATAACGATGCCTACCTCAGATGTTATTACTTTGTGAGAGGAAGGTAAAGCTCTTTGCACAGTGGAAGCACATAAATACATGTTAACTTAGCATTAGAAGTAAGAGTAATAATGCTGTCATGGTGATTAATGGGTTTTGCTTAAAAATGGAGATTTTAAAACGAGGTGTTTTTTTTTTCTTTTCCTCTTTCTTTTCTTTTCCTTCTCTTTTCTTTCTTTTCTTCCTCCCCTCCCCTCCCGTCCCCTCCCGTCCCCTCCCCTCCCCTCCCCTTCCCTCCATCAGGATCCAGATTCAAGGACCTGGCATCATTATGTATACCAGCCCAAATACCTGGATCAGCAAAAGTCAGAAGAGCTTGAGAGGGAAAAGAAATTAAAAGAAGATAGTCCCAGGAAGACTCCCACTAAAGACAGTGGTGTGTCCAGCCTCCCCGTGTCATTAACGAGCATTAAGGAGGAGCCCAAAGAGGCCAAGCGCCCGGATTCTCAGTCCACGGAGGAGAACAAGCTCAAGAGTGATGATCGGAAGACGCCTGTGAACTGGAAGGACTCTCGGGGAACGAGAGTGGCAGTTTCCTCGCCTCTGAGTCAGCATCAGCCCTACATACAGTACTTGCATGCTTATCCTTACCCACAGATGTATGACCCCAGCCACCCTGCATACCGGGCTGTTTCTCCTGTCCTAATGCACAGTTACCCTGGTACGTGTCGCGGGTTCTCGCTCTCTTAGAGGGAAGAGGCTACATTCACTTAGTGGTTACTGAAAAGCTCAGGATAAATGAGATGCTTCAGTGGTCGCGTTTGTTTTGCTTGTCTTGATGCTGCTTCAGGTCCCCAGGATGAAACTTACTTAACATGAGTTCGTTTTGTTTTGTCTTAGAGAAAACGTCAACAGTTCCCAGCTCTAGTTTCCATAGACTCTGATGCTCTCGTCTGTTAGACTGACAGATACTTTATTGCCTATGAAAATATTCTCGGCGCTCACTGTCATAATCATTATAGTTACTGTTCCTTTCACTTAAGCGGACGCGTAAATGTATGAAATGGCTGTAAGCTCAATTCTGTTTATAACCTCCGTTCATCAGGACAAATTAACCGGGTGAAGAAAATCGGAGAACCTCCGTCGTGCACTTTAACGATGATGTAGCCCATTCTTAATGTAATCCCCTATTTTAAGGTCTCCGACTCTTAGCCCAAATTCGTTGTAACCCGAGTGATTTTTTTTTTTTTCCTGTTTAAAAAATGGAGCCCATAACTTGATGTGGCATTTGTTGTTTATCTGCAGGGGCCTATCTCTCTCCAGGCTTTCATTATCCTGTTTATGGGAAGATGTCAGGGAGAGAAGAGGCAGAGAAAGTCAATACCAGCCCTAGCATCAACACGAAAACAACATCGGAATCAAAAGCGCTGGACTTGCTCCAGCAGCACGCCAACCAGTACCATAGCAAGTCTCCTGCCGTAAGCCTCCTTTTGTTGTTACTTAAAAGTACCATGTTTTGGGGGAGAAGAGGGGACAAGCTAGGAAGCGGTCTTGAAATATAAATGGTTTTCGAACCCGGCTGTGATTTCAAGATGCTGTTTTATCCCCGCACATAAAGAACGCAATGTTCAAAGGTAAGATGCTTTTTCCCACGCGAGGGGGAAGCAAGAAAAATCGTCAAAGCGTATGTGGTGCTGGCGAGCTTTTCTGTCGCAAAAGGCACCGTGCCTTGACTGCCCAGGAGGGCGTCTGCTCGGTGGACATGTAAATTCACAGGAGCCGGCTTGCGGCGCGAAGTGTTTCTGATGGCGGATATTTTGATGCACTGGCACGGGTGAGTCGCGTGGGGAAGGGACGGCTGCACCTGTCTGTTTTGGCCTCGGCCCATTGTCCTGTCCCTGTAAGTTCCCGAAGCAGGGGAGACACGTGCCTTTGTGAAAGATGGCTCCACCCTTGCTCCCATCCCGGCACCACCCCCCTCCATGAAAGAGGGCAACTACTAGTCCTAAAGGCTGGTGTCAAGAGAGACGAAAGGGTGTGGCCATTCTTGCCTAGAAAAGCAGTTTGGAATGAGATCCAAGATCTTTGATGTGGACGCGTCCAGCAGGGACTCTGTAAGCGAGGAAAGGGGGATTCACGAAGCTATTTCGGTGCTTACTTCTTCCAGCACAGGCATTTTTTTTTCTTTTCGCGTGACAACGAGAACCTCCGGTTGGCCGGGTTCTCGTGGGCAGACACGTGTAGGAAAGGCAGTGGTAAACTGTGACTCGGGAGAACCGCAGCTTTCCGTTGAGCCTTCAGAAGCTGCCGGATTCCGGAATGCTTTCAGAGGCGCAGGGCGATGAGTTCCCGTACTTGGTATTGCCCTGTCTTGTCGAGAGGTGTATTTTCTTTTTTTGTTTGTTTTTCAAAAGATTTTTTTTTTTTTAATGTTTGTTTATTTTTGAGAGAGAGAAAGAGCGGGAGTGGGGCAGAGAGAGAGAGAGAGAGGGAGACACGGAATCTGAAGCAGGCTCCAGGCTCTGAGCTTGTCAGCGCAGAGCCCGATGTGGGGCTCGAACTCCTGAACGGTGAGATCAGAACTGAGCTGAACTCAGACTCTTAACGAACTGAGCCACCCAGGCACCCCGAGAGGTGTCTTTTCAATGGGCTAAAATGGATAAGGTGTACTGAGAATTGGGAGATACGTTCGCCCCACAAAATGTAAGCAAAATACACAGTCATTAGAAAATTTGACCCACATCTCCACAACCACTTTTGTCAACCTTCTTGACCCACGTATAAATGTGGTTTCTGGGAAGAAATCGGGTAGATCCTAATCTTGCCATTTCGAGCAACTGTAAAGAAAATGTTCTTTTATTTCCATCACTTGAGGCAAACGCTGATAGCCACCTGGTTAACTTTTAGGTGGGGCGTTTCTTTTGCTTTGGCTTAATTCCAACTGGAACTCATGCGTGCCTTTTGAAATGATCTTCACTTAGTAAGGAATGTTAAGTATCTCTGTGTTTGCTTCTGAATCGTTTACACATAGGGCTCAAAGGACAGAAGTGGGTTAGCCCTCCTGTCGGTTGTTTTTCAGAGTATTTAGAGGGGCCCGTCTTTCTTTTCTGTTGCAGCCCGTGGAAAAGGCGACAGCAGAGCGGGAGCGGGAGGCAGAACGGGAGAGGGACCGCCACTCGCCGTTCAGCCAGCGGCACCTGCACACGCACCACCACACCCACGTGGGCATGGGTTACCCACTCATCCCTGGTCAATATGACCCTTTTCAAGGTCAGCGGTTCTGTCGTTATTGTGGTGTTCGTTCTGCTTTGGAAAACTGTGGGCCCAAAGGACCGCTCACGTCTTAAAATAAACACACTGAGCTTTGAGTTAACATGAACTCCAGGGAGTAAATAAGTTCTTAATTCTTATTTCCTAGTATTTCCTAGTGATACAATGAAGGCGATTCCCCGCGTCTTTGTGTTCTATTGAGACAGGAAATGACTCCCACTTAATCATTGTCACTGGTTGATGTTATCGGTGGCTTCCTGCTATCTCACGGACTGAGGGTGGCGGCCAGTGTCTGGGGCACTGAATATAACAATCAGAAGATCAGATAGCTGCTTGAGGGAAATTGTGGGGAAAAAGGGAGGCATAATGAGAGGCTTTGGTGAGATGGCACTGGTTTCTGCAGGTCTTTTACGTTGTATCTGCCCCCACCCCCCCCCCCCTCACCCCGGAAGTAATGGGAGTGACATGATTAGGTCTAACCTTTTCTTTTCAAATTTTCATTTACATTCCAGTTAGTTGACACACAGCACAGTATTGGTTTCGGGAGTAGAATTCAGTGATTCATCACTTCTGCACAACACCCAGTGCTCATCACAGGTGCCCTCCTTAATGCCCATCACCCATCTTGCCTACCCCACCCACCTCCCTCCATCAACCCCTCGCTCAGTTGGTTCTCTCTCATTATGAGTCTCTTGTGGTTTGTCTTCTCTTTTCCTCCCCCTCTTCCCATCTGGTCATGTCTTGTTTCTTAAATTCCATGTATGAGCGAAATCATATGTTTGTCTTTCTCCGGCTCATTTTCCTTAGCATAATATACTCTGGCTCCATCCATACATTGCAGATGGCAAGATGTCCTTCTTTGTGATCGCTGAGTAATATTCCATTGTGTGTGGATATAGAGGGGTGTGTGTGTGTGTGTGTATCCATTTCTTCTTTATCAGTCGATGAATCCACCATTCATCAGTCGATGGACATTTGGGCTCTTTCCACAGTTTGGCTGCTGTGGATAGCGCTGCTCTACCCCTCCAGATCTGTGTTTTTGTATCCTTTGGGTAACTACCAAGTGGTGCGATTGCTGGATCAAATTTAACTTTTTCAGGAACCTCCACACTGTTTTCCAGAGCGGCCGCACACGTTTGCATTCCCACCAGCAGTGCAAGAGGGTTCCCCTTTGTCCGCACCCTTGCCCACACCGGTTGTTTCCGGAGTTGTTATTCCGACAGGTGTGAGGTGGTATATCATTGTGGTCTTGATTTGTATTTCCCTGATGAGGAGTGATGTTAACATCTTTTCCTGTGTCTGTGAGCCACCTTTCGGGTGTCTTCTTTGGACAAATGTCTATTCGTGTCTTCTGCCCATTTCTCACCTGGGTCGTTTGGTTTTTGGGTGTTGAGCTTGCTAAGTTCATTATAGATTTTGGATACTAACCCTATATAGGTATGTCATTTGCAAATATCTTCTCCTGTCCTATAGGCTGCCTTTCAGTTTTGTTGTTTCCTTCGCTGTGCAGAAGCTTTTTGTTTTGATGAGGTTCCAATAGTTCATGGTTGCTTTTGTTTCCCTTGCCTCTGGCAACATGTCTAGTAACAAGTTTGCTCCAGCCAAGGTCAAAGAGGTTGTTGCCTTTGTTCTCCACTGGGATTTTGATGGCTCCCTGTCTTACATTTAGGTCTTTCATCCATTTTGAGTTTATTTTTGTGTATGGTGTAAGAAAGTGGCCCAGTTTCATTCTTCTGCATGTCGCTGTCCGGTTTTCCCAACCCCATTTGCCAAAGACACTGTCTTTTTTCCATTGGATGTTCTTTCCTGCTCTGCCGAAGATTAGTTGGCCATACGTTTGTGAGGTCGTTTCGGGGTTCTCTGTTGTGTTCCGTTGCTCTATGTGTCTGTTCTTGTGCCAGTACCATACTGTCTTGATGATTACAGCTTTGTAATATGGCTTGAGGTCCGGAATCGTGATGTCTCCAGTTTCGGTGGCTACCATTCTTTTTCAGGAATGCTTTGGCTCTTTGGGGTCTTTGGTGGTTCCATACAAATTTTAGGATTGTTTGTTCTAGCCCTGTGAAAAATGCTGGTGGTTATTTGATGGGGACAGGGTCAACACTTTTAATCCCCTGTAATTCGGGGGCTCTTCACAGCCGTTCATTGCTGTGACTTTAATGATGGCGAAACATTTTGAAAAAGCCATAGAATCGTTGTGAGATAGCCTTCGATTTGTGGTGTTCTAGTTGACCTCCTGCTGCTTGTCCAAGCTCTGTCACCTTACGGGGGTGGGTGGTGGCCCCATCTCTACCAAGAGATCCACTCGCTAGGTTCTTGCTGTCTTAGGTAGCTCAGACTGCCATGACAAAATGTCACAGACTCTCTGGCTTTAGACAACAGAAAGTTTTGTCATCGTTCTGGAGTCTGGGAGGCTGGGTGCCAGCACGGTTGCTTGGTAACGAGTGCTCGGTTCCAGGCTTGTAGGTGGCTGCCATCTTGCTTTGTGCTTAAACGACCTCTTCTCTGTGTGCAGGGGGCAGGGGCAGCGGTGGAGGGAGGAGAGCTTGCGAGAGAGCTACCTTCTGGTGTCTCTCCTTATAAGGACATCATGACCTCATTTGACCTTAATTATTTAAGTCCTATCTTCAGATGATCACATCGCGGATTAGGGTGTCCGCATAGGGATTTTGGAGGGCCACATTCAACCCATAGCCCTTGCCACGTTGGCCCTCATTCTGCTGTGTGAATACGAGATACCATGTGTGAAAGGTACCTCCGGGAGTAGGAAGTACTCTACACATGGGAAAGGTCATTTTTATTTGTTTAGCCCTTGTTACCACTCACAGTCAACTAGTAGCGTTCAGAAAGAACATAGAGGGCTTAGAAGGAGCATTATCTTCCCTAGCTTTGCACGTGTTTTTTCTCGTTTTTCCAGGATTGTTTTCTGTAGAATTAAAAAAATAATTTCCTATCAGGCAGCTTCGCGCCATCTGGAGCCATTCCGTTCTCTGACTGCTGTCTTTCTCTTGCAAGGTAGAAGTTAGGACTGTTGTTATGTTCGATTCACCAGTTCTGTGTTTCTTACGGGATGCAGGATGCGTTGTGTTCGTTCACTGGGGAAATGCTGAAGTGATAAAAGTTATTATGAAAGTCTTGTATGCTAAGCAAATGGCGTGTTGCTTCTGTAATTCACTGTGACTTTTGATTCCTGTTGTTGCCGGGGACCTATTATGTCTCCTGAGCTTCCTATTCAGGAATGCGAGCAAACCATTTAGTACCATGCAGAGTCACAGAGATGGAATGTTCTCTCTTCTCTTTGACTAGCTATTAAGAAAACCGCAGAGTATTGGATAAATGGCTAGATAGGGGTTAGACTAAGCGGTGTGGGCTCCGTCTCTTCTATGTGAAACATTTCCTGTGTGTGTTTAGGAGAGGACGGATTGCTGCAGCCCTTCACCCCTGGGCCTGCACCTGCTCTTATCTTTCCCGAGTGTCACAGAAACCCTGCATTTTTTCCCCCATCAGGCTTGACCTCCGCCGCCCTCGTTGCCTCTCAGCAGGTGGCTGCCCAGGCATCTGCATCAGGAATGTTTCCTGCACAAAGAAGGTAAATACCCTTACATTTTGAATCTACATCTTTCTACCTAGAGACATCTTAATGGGTGGGAGGCAGTTAAGTGTAGGCCTTTTGGACCAAAAACTTGGCTCGTTGGGTTTTTTTTTTTTGTTTTTTTTTTTTAAATTTTTTTTTTCAACGTTTATTTATTTTTGGGACAGAGAGAGACAGAGCATGAACGGGGGAGGGGCAGAGAGAGAGAGGGAGACACAGAATCGGAAACAGGCTCCAGCCTCTGAGCCATCAGCCCAGAGCCTGACGCGGGGCTCGAACTCCCGGACCGCGAGATCGTGACCTGGCTGAAGTCGGACGCTTGACCGACTGCGCCACCCAGGCGCCCCTCGTTGGGTTTTTATATTCTTGTGACGAACGTGCTTTTCATGGCCTGTTGCTTTACATGCAGCTTACGTTCCGGGACCCTCATTTCTTTAGCTGTAATATAGGTTAGTAATTAACTGATGAGGGCTTTTATTTAGTTATTTTTCGAGCAGTCGAAAAGCCTCTCAGGTTGCCCTCACAGCCCTGTTACACCACTCCCGCCGCCACTCCCTTTGTTTTATCATGTTTCAAAATAAAGTCACAAAGGGAGACATTTATTTTCAGAATGCTAAAGGTCACGTTTGTTCTTTGATACTTTTAATTATCCCTCCAGTTGTGTCAGAAAGGGACATGATTTATTTTTCCAGCGTGTAGACCGTAACCCTCGTGTGCGTTCCCTTTTCTTGAATAAGCGAGTTCCGTGATTCGAGTGGAATTAAGATAAGCCGGTCAGTCTTAGGGTTTGCACGTTTTCGGCGTCAGATGCGGATGGAGCCCTGTGCTAAGGTCTTCTTTTTCCTTTGCAGAGAATAACAAGATTGGAAATGTACGTTGTCATGTGACTGGATCACATGGGGAAGCGCTTTTATACAGACATCAGTTCCATGGTGTTAATTTGAAATGCCTTTAATGGCAGGCAAGAACCAGTCGTTTCATTTTTGTAAATTACAGATTTTATCACAGAGTAACAAATGTTGCTGTAATTAAGCTTCTGTTTTATATATATATACGTATACATATATGTGTATATACATATATATATATATATATATATTCTTTACTTTTTGTATCAGTAACCAGGCTCGCACACACAGGGTCTGCTATCCCGTTGCAAACCACTCAGTAAAGGAAGTAAAAACATGTATCTGTCATGTTGAAAAGCGTTAGCCACAAAAGGCTGCCTACTTTCTTTTCCTTTTCCTTTTCGATTGTAAATAAATGACGTATCCGTGTGCCTGAACCTTGCATATCCTTCATAGATTCCCCACCCCCCCCCCGCCCCCCGCCCCCGCAAGGCCCCCAGAAAGGCTGGCTGTGATGATGACGCTTGGGTACAATTTAGATGTCTATTTGGTGGCTCCCGTTAAAGACACATCCGTGTAAAATGTTCCTGTAGTCACTGTTTGTACTTGTGTGTTGTGGAAAAAAAAAATGACTTTTGGAAGGCATGGGGTTGCCAATACCACAAAAACTGTGTTGTAGATAATGTAAAGATTAAAAATGGGGAACTAATGAGCATCTGTGAATAATGAGGTGTCATTTTTTGATAATCTTGAATGGCAAATAACCCAATAGCCTGCGTACCAGAGACATCTGTGATTGTTCTATTACTTGAATAGTCTTACAGTCCCCACCCCCACCGCCAACTTTTTTTTTTTTTTTTAATGTTTACAATTATCCAGTTTTAGAAGAGAGAGACTTTAACGCCATTGCCTGGTTACTTGTTTTATGCTGTAATCTAGTTTATTTTATGTAAAATGTATATTGAATGCTTTCCTTTTTTATACCTGCCTTAAATAATTTGGCAATCAGAATTAAAAAGGTTTTTTTTTTTTATAACGGCTTCTTGTCTGTCTCGATTTCTTTCTAGTTGGCTGATAGTGATTCCAGTTTTCAAAAAGCGGTTTCTTGATATTATGAATGTTCAGCTCATGGAGTACACACATGCTAAGTTTTCTTATATGATAGGCGGGTATAACATCCAAGCGGTGTGTTTAATTCAGAGGACATGTCCATAGTCACTGGGTCTTCACTCTGAACAGGGGGCGTGACATCACTACAGATTGGTAGATACAGGTGGTTGTGATACGGAATGATATTGCAAAGTTAGTCTTGGCAATGCGTGGACGGTAGGTGAAGTGTGTAAAAAGTCAGCTAGCCATTTATTTGACTCGCCATTAAGTTGTCCCATGAGCGGATTTTATGCCAAACGTACAGAATTAACTGCCTCCTTCCTTTCTTCTTCCTTGCCCCCCCTTCCCATCCTCCCTCCCTTCCAAGAAGCACTCACCGAGCACCTCCTTTTATCCCGGACACTGTGTAGGCGCTGGAATATGGCCGTGAACAAAACAGATGGAAATTCCTGTACTCACAGAATTTGCATTTTTAGGTGTGGTAAGCATAATAAAGTATCTATGTGATAGAGTATAATAGATGGTTGATAAACACTACAGACCGAAAGCACGTGAGTGGGCATTGGGATGTGAAAGTCCGCGAGTGTAGATAGAGCGATCAGAGAAGCCTCAGTACTGGAGATGAGCAGTGATCCATACACAGGTATGTGGCGGGCGGGGGGGGGGGGGGGGCATCGCAGCCACTAAGAAACGCTGCAGTGGGGGTGTGCTTTCTGAGTCTGGACTGGTTGATCTCCGTGCTTCTTTGCAACTCTTAAGTTTTTAATTTTACTCTAATTGCCAAGGGCAGTTCTCCCACTTGGTGTTCTAAAAAGTTCTTTTAAGTTGCCGGACTTTGTCTTGCTGTCCCCCTTAGGGGCCTTGTCTTCACAACTGGGTAGGTTTCTGTGCAATCCACATGTTTTCTCCCCTTTCAGAAAATCACCTTCAAGTGTTAGCCTTGCCGGGCGCCTTCCGGGTCCAGCCAGCGTTCTTACTAGATTTCTGTATTAGGACGTTTTTCTTTGAATTTTCACTTGGGTTTCCTTTTGAATTTCGTCTTCGTGACTGTTGATAAAAAAATCACTCCCTGGTGTTTTCCTACTCATAAGAGAATTTCACGCATTTCCCATCATTTTGTAACCGCATTTTTAAATCCGTTTTTTCGTTTTCAGTTTGTGCACCACATCTTGATGTATCCTTGAAGAGCTCATGTAATTGTTCGTGTGCCGCTTCAACAACCCAGTTGCAAGTATGTCTGTTAATGGCCTACGTGCTGCCGTAGTTCTGGAACAGACCAGACAATCGAGTTGTTCAAAACGCAACGGCAGACCAAGAGCGCCTTAAATCTTCCGCTCACTTACCGTGTTCCTTACGGTGCCCGGGCGACGCTACGGGTTCCTGAGGACTTTCCTAGTTTTCGTAATAAGTACTTTCAAGACAATTTTCGTAAAAGCCGGTCTTCCCCTTCAGCTGCAAAATGACTGGGTGTATGCTTACTACATATCAGCGTTTTAATCACTGCTAGTTAGGTGCCTAAATAGAGTATAAATAGATGCCGACCATGCATAGCTCCGCACCCGTAATGAACAGGAGTGCTGATAAGCGCAGCGCGATATATGACCAAAGGCACAGCGCGATTTGAACAGTCTCTCCCCCTAGGCTTTTACGGGAACATTATTCATGACTGGTTTACATTAATCACTAAATGAAGTTTTGTTTCTTCCCCCGAAACTGTTACAGTGTTGTCTTTGCTTGTGACAACACGAATTGCCAAAGGCCGGGGTCTGTTTATATTATGTGTGCTGATTCTCTAGCTGAGTACATAGTCAGGACTGAATGGTAAATTAAAGATTCCCAAAAGACAGGCATACTTGGCTCCGTTATATTACTATGATGAATCTGCCATTAATGCGGTTCTAATTGTTTCACTTTTATGGACATAAAATCAGTCCCCTTAGTGACTAATAATAGGGTTTATTGATTTTACTAAACATTATTCATTCCAGGCCCGCTCATATCAGCTTGTCCTGAACATATGCACAAAGCCCGCAGTGCTGACACAGTGCCGATTAACTTCACGGAGCAATGAGAGTGAAGAGTTGTTTACAGCTGTGGTCCCATCGACGGCAGAATATTAAAAAAACAAGGGAACAGGCTCCACGTAGAACCCTCGGTTCCCCCATTTGGATCTCAGATGGCTCTCTCGTGGAAACTTGCCCGTGCTGGTCAGCAGTGCTCAGGGAGTTAAAGGCTGGCCTTCTGCGTTCACCCTGGCTGTGACCCTGATTTACTGTGGTTTCGGCCCAAGGGTCTGAGAGTCACCAGAAGGAATGGCCATGATTGATACAGGATAAAAGAGCGGTTTAAATGATAATTCCCGGTCGTTTCATTCCCTCCCTGAGTCTGAAAAAGAGACTAGGCAGGCGAAGCCATTTACTATTGTTTTGTCACCAAACAGTCATCCGTTCCCTGCTTCCCGCAGAAGCCTGAGTCGTAAATGTTGTTTACTTTCCTTAACTTGAGGAGGGAAAACAGAGTGAAGCCCGCGCTTAGCAGGGCCCTTGGCATGGATTCTTTATTTTCCTTCACCGAAGCAGTCTCTAAAAAGCAGGGCCTCCCAGCCTCGGCGCTTAATTCTCCTAAAACCCAATTACTGTTCCCATCTCAGAATTGAGGAAACTGAGGCACAGAGGTAAAACCAGTGCAGTCCACGCGGCCTCAAGGACAGGGGCAGGCTTCACAAGCACGATACTCTCGTGTTTCAGAAGAGGGATCGTAACGTCGCTCAGTAAGTAATAGGACCCAGCCCGCTTTCTTTGCTAAACTCTTGATTACTTTCAGAGGGGCAAATGGGGGAACTATATAGTCTGTGTCTTGAGTTTTCTAGAAGACAAAACCCCGGTGCAGCCTTTCCCAGAGCTGGGTAGCAGTCCAGACCCAGGACCCTGAGAGCTTGGAGGGTCGTCAGCTCATTGCTGGCCTCAGTTGCTGGAAGTTACACTATTTTCCTGGTTGTCCGAGTGGTCCCCGCTACTTTTAACACTGCCACACGCAGCTGGTAACTCGAAGCTCACAATCCAACCTCGGTGTGGTGGGAACCGGTGCTCGTGTGACAGAGGCTGATGGGAAAAACGGGGTTTGAAAAGTTTTTTTTTTTTACCGTTTATTTATTTTTGAGACAGAGGGAGACAGAGCATGAACGGGGGAGGGTCAGAGAGAGAGAGGGAGACACAGAATCCGAAGCAGGATCCAGGTTCTGAGCGATCAGCACAGAGCCCGACGCGGGGCTCGAACTCACAGACCGCGAGATCGTGACCTGAGCCGAAGTCGGATGCTTAACCGACTGAGCCACCCAGGCACCCCAGAAAAGTTAAGTTTTGAAAAAAGTGAAGGTAGGGGGGGCGCCTGGCTGGTTGGTGGAACATGTGGCCCTTGAGGGGTTATGAGTTCCAGCCCACGCAGGGTGCAGAACCTACTAAGAAAAAAAAAAGAAAGACTAGCAAAGGAAGAAGTTCCAACCACAGCTTCAGATTCATTTCCCGTAACCAGATCCTTTTCTAGTGCATTTTGTGTGGCGAGGGAGATATGCGAAATATTTATTTGCAAGATGTAAACATGTAAACCGTACCCCCGTTTCTAGAAACTTGGATTGGGATTGCTACCTTATTCTAATATAGCGGACGCCTAAAAAAAATGAATGGCCTTGATTTTTCTTGGCCTCTGAGACGACTTTGTTCCAGAAGATATGTGCTGTGGGCAAGATATACTATTTGATTCAAAAATTCTTCCTACTCAGGGTGGCAGGAGGCACGTGGCTCAGGCACCCTGAGCCTCATGGAATCATCAGAAGACTGCAGGTTGGAAGAAGAAGGTGGTCCCATCTTCCTGTCCCTCCCCAGGGAAGGTCATCCACCCACCCAGCCACCCCCACCCTCCTAGATCAGATCCGGAAGTTTCCGGGGTTTATTTCTAGGGTGATGGTTGGCAGGTGGGGAAGGAGGGGTGCAATCCCAGCCCGGCAGGGATGGCTTTTCAACCTGATCGCAGAGAGGGACGGCATCTGTGGTGGAGTTGGTCGTGGCGGGGTTGGGTATTTTCCCCTGCCTGTAACAAAACCTTGACCCCAATGGCCTGAACCCACGAGGAATGACATTCTGTTCCATGACGCAAAGCTGAGAGCAGAGTGAGCCCCAGATGCAGTCCTCCATGCCACCGGGTCTGCTTCTCTGGAATACTCTTTGCTCTAGTCTCTTGATCCCTTGTGTTAATGGCCATGAAGTTCCAGGGGCCCTGCCCAGAGACATCCACATCTGGGAGAATGAGTCTTTCTGTGTCTCTGTCTTAGGAGTTGAGAAGCCTTTCTCCGACACCTGGCACACATTCCCTCATGTCCGCTTGACCAGAATCAGGGCACATGCTCACTCCTGAACCATCATGGACAAGAGGAGGAGATTGCTGCCACTTCTTCGGGCTAAGAAGGGTGAGAATCTGCCCCCGGATCGTGCCTCGGAGAGACGCATGAGGGCTTGGAACCAGGGTTCCATTAGGGAAGAAGAGGAAGGAATAGAATGTTGTGTTGTCTGATGATCAACCTCTCCTTGAGCCCAGTGGGTCTTGGGGTAGATTCTCCTGCTGTCCTGTGCTCCTCCTGAACTACGTGTGCACACAGGATGGGGTATGGGTAGGAAGCAGGCAGTTGTTGGCACGTAAGCGAAACTCAGGGAGCCCCTCCACTGTGACTGATTCTCTTCGAGAGAATCCAGTGATTGGGCGGAATTAAGGGGTGAGCCACCACGTCATGGACCACACTGAACATCCGAAAGACGGCAAAGGGATTCAGAAACCTAGCGAGCGGGACTCTACTGGGGGGGGGGGGGGGGAAGGATGATACCGCTCTTCACTGCCGCCCCAAACACACACACACACACACACACACACACACAGTTGTATGTTCTTTTCCCCCTGCAGAAGTTCCCTAAAATTTAAAGCCCGTAAGAAATACGAGGGACCTACCTTTTCCCCAAGCAAGTAGCCTGTAATCCGAAGAGAAGAGAGGATCTCTGGATTCCTTACTGGAATAGAGATACAAGCTTGAAGTCATGGGGAGCAGGTGGGGGGGGGGGCGGTAAGGGCACTGGCACGTTGGGAGGGGTAAATGTTAGACACTGGTGTACCAAGAGCAAGGGCAGATTAGCTCACTGGCCGGGGGGAGAATCCCCTGGGAAGATTCCTAGAGGGAAAGAGAAACCAGGCGTTAGCTTGTGGTCCTTGACGCAGGGTTACCAAAAGCTTTAGGTTGAGAAAGAGCCTTCAGTGGTTCTTGCAAAGCAGTCTTGTGGTTGTTGGGGGGGAAGAGTAGGCGGGTTGCTCCTGGGTAGCCTCGATGGTGGGGTTTGGAGAGGGATGCAGAGAGGGCTTCGTTCTCTTGACCTCTGCCCCCCTCTCTCCTCTCCGAGATCACAGCAGTTGGTAGGAAGAAGGGAGACGAATGGCCCCAATTTCCTGCCCCTCTATCAGTCGTTGCCGGTTCCACGTATAGAGGTGCACTTGTCGCGGAGGGTGGATAGCTCAGGGGTTCCATGTGGCGGTCCCTGAGTTGGTGAGGGGTGGGCTAATGCCGGTCTGGTGACCGGCAATACTTTGGGTGGGATTCAGTTCCTTCCAAAGAAGGAGTTTTGAAAGTGGGCGAACGGGACAGGAGCCAGAGTCCTTTCAGGATGGATTTCTTGAGGTCCCACTAAAGGGCCACGTAGTTCCTAGGGACACAGTGCCCAGACCTTGTGCGCTCAGCCCTTCTAGTCAGAGGGGACCGCGCTCCTACCTGTGCATCAACCGCATGTCTCTGCAGTGCCCTGCAGACCTATTGTTGACTGGGAAGATGGATGTGCACACGAGCCCTCGCTTTGGAGACTCGGCGACCAAAGCTCATAAACCTTCAAGCCTGATGTGCTCAGCCTCAGAAATCCCCAAGTGCCTGTATGTCAGCTGCCCCCCAACCCCCCACCATCCCGTCAGTGATAAGAGACACACAATAAAAGATGTATTTTATGACAACAGCTTGGTGACCAGACTGTCTGGGGGCTGAAGCAGGATTAGTCATGGACAGGTCCCCAGCAGCCCCGCTGACCGCGGGCCCTGTGAGCTCAGTCCCCAGGCCGCTGGGGAGTGGCAGACATGCCCAGATGTGGAAAGCTTCGATGTCTGACTCATTCGTGCCCCTTGCCTGGCTTCTGTGGTAGTCAGTGAGGGGCAGAGTCAGAGACAAAAAATGCCACACAGCCGGGGGAAGTCTCGGTGCCTATTAGCAGCAAGCTTATACAGGTTTCTGTCTTGAGAGTCCTCCTGCTGTGGCGGTGAAGCTTCTGGAAACCCCATGTGACAATTCAGGGAACCCAGGAACATTTCCATGACCGACTGGAGGGTGGGGTGGGCCGAGATCCTCCAGGTGGCCAAGTAGCGTCCCCCGGGTCAGCCAACAGGGACTTCCTTTTCATCATTTGGTGGTGGAAACTGATGACTGGTATTTAATATGAAGGAAGTATTCTCCGGGAAGGCCAAGTGTCTCCAACCTCACCCCACGTTCCATGTAGGCAACTCTGAGGGCCTCTGTCTTCTGACTGTTTGGCAGGCTTACCTGGGTACTTCCTCCTTTTTTTTCGTTTTCATTAAAAAAAAATTCGTAATGTTTATTTTTTGAGAGAGAGAGACAGAGCACAAGTCGGAGAGAGGCAGAGAGAGAGGGAGACACAGAATCCGAAGCAGGCTCCAGGCTCTGAGCTGTCTGCACAGAGCCCAACGCGGGGCTCCGGCACACGAACTGTGGGATCATGACCTGAGCTGAAGTCGGATGCTTGCTGCTAAGACTATGTCTTAGTCAAAGAGTTTTCAGTTGTAAATAACAGAAACCTATTCAAACTAACCTAAGCACAATAGGCAGGTTCAATGTAGGGCAGAGGTGTCTTCTGGGAGTGAGGGCAGGAAGTATGCATAAGCTTGCAGGGGGCGGGCCCTGGGACCTGCAAGGTCTTCAGGCACCTTGACAGCCCCTTTGTCCTTCCCTCTCCTTCATCCTCTCCCCTCCCCTCTCCCCATCCTGGCCTCTTTGCTCTGTCTCTGCTCAGGGCTCTCTCTCCTCTGGATGCCCGGCCTGACTCAACTTATGGTATTCCTAGTGTCTCGGGTTTAAGTCCAGATTTCCACGAGTGGCCCCCTGGTGTCCCTCGAGCCAGGCTCTGAATGAACCCGCCTGTGGAGGGAGCCAGGGAGGGGGAATGGGCACACTGCTCAGCCAGCTCCTTTGGGCCAGCCCCGCCCCAGTGTCGCCCAAGCCCAGCATCCAAGGGGCACTTAGGGACAGGAACAGAAGCCCATTCAAACCAGCTGAGTTACAAAGAGGGTCTATTGAAAGCTTAGGAGTCAGTCTCATAATGCCCAAGGGTTGGCAGGTCCCAGTGATGGTGTCTAGAAAACGCCTCAATCTCTCTCGAGTGTCGCAGAATCTCTTACCCCTGCTTCTGTTGACAGACGGACTGGCGGTACCTCCTCATGGCTTCCCTACTCGTGTTATTGAATACAGCTTGGGCTGGCCCTGGGGAGCACTGTGGTCCGTTTCCCACCATCACTTAACTGACTGAGCCTTTCCGTTCCCCCTCCGAATTCCTACCCCGGATGCACAGGGGCACTGGCCTTCTGCCCCTGCAGTAACCCCATGTGGCTGGCCAGATGGGGGAGAGGTGGGAGAGAGTCCTAGAAGTCAGGACTGTCCCTCCTAGAACTGCCGGTGAGGCAGATTCTCAAAGAAAGGAGGCGAGTCATTGGCATCTCTCCTGTATCCTGACGTGGCACTCTGTCCCTCATTTGACAAATATTTATGGAGTGCCTGTTGTAGACTAAAGGCTGTTCTGGATGCTGGAGAGAGAACAATCAAGAAAAGACACGAAACGCTGCCCTCATGGACTTTAGCGTTTTACTGGGAAAAGGTGACCATCAAGAAATATGCAAACAAGTATATAATAGGTCAGGTGGTAGTAAATGATGTAGAGACAGGCAAAGGAGAGCCAAAAGGACAGGGAATATCTAGTATGTGGGAGAGGAAATTCCTATGTTTGTATTATTTTATGTATATGTATATACACACATACACACACACATCTAATATATATGTATTATTATATATATTATATATATTACATATGTTATATTACATATCATATATGTATATGTTGCATATATATGTATGTATAATATATGTATATATTACATAATATATATGTATATATACATATAACTTACATAATATATAGTATGTATATATGTATATATTACATAATATATATTACATATATATTATATATTATATATTATATTACATATAATATATAAATATTATATATAATATATTACACATGTAATATATATTATATATTACATATAATATATAAATATTATATATATTATATATTACACATGTAATATACATAAAATACATATATATTAGATGTGTGTGTATATATGTATCATATATAATATATATTATATATGATTATATGTATTATATATTATATATCTAATATTTATACATTTGATCTTTGTCCAGGTTTCTGGTACAAAGCTCCTAAAACCTTTGGAATTGCCTGAGTAATAGGGGTGCCTTTTGTTATTCATAAGGAGCCCTTTGTGGCCATGCCCAGTTGTATGGTAATGAGGTGGCCCTTGGAGGGCTTCTCCATAGCCTCACAGCCTCACCTTGGGGGCTGGTTGCAGAAGAGGCAACCACATGATTAGAAGGCTGGAGCTTTCAGGGGCGCCTGGGTGGCTCAGTTGGTTAAGCATCTGACTTCAGCTCAGGTCATGATCTCAAGGTTCTTGGGTTTGAGCCCCATATTGGGCTCTGTGCTGCCAGCTCGGAGCCTGGAGGCTGCCTTGGATTCTGTGTCTCCCTCTCTCTCTGTCCCTCCCTTCTCTCTCTCTCTGTCTCTCTGTCTCTCTCTCTCTCAAAAATAAATTAAGCATTACAAATTTTTTAAAAAATGAAGGTTAGCACTCTCAGAAAGAGGACTGGAGATTGAGTTCAGTCATCAATGGCCAATGATTTAATAAAGGATGACTGTGTAATGAAATTTGATAAAAAGTCTTCAACAGGGGTGCCTGAGTGGCTCAGTGAGTTAAGTGTCTGACTTAATCTCAGGTCATGGAATGGAGCCTCGAGGCAGGTTCTGTGCCTGGGACTCACTCTCTCCCTTTCCCTCTGCCCCTCCCCACCCTTGTGCTTTCTCTCTTGCTCTCTCTGTCTCAAGAAAAGGAAAACAAATAAATAAAAATAAATTAAAAAGAGATCATCCTTAACCCGTGGGGTCTGTGCTGACACAGGACAGGGTCTGAAAATTACTGTTGGAAAACGGTGTAATTTTATATAGGAGATATAGGACATAGCTACCCGAAGGAAATGAAGGAGTAGGACATAGAGATGTCCAGGAGACTAGTGTTGCAGGCAAAGGGAAGAGTCAGTGCAAAGGTCCTGAGGTAAGCACGTGTTTCGAATATAGAAGGGAGAGTGAGAACAGTGTTGCTGGAGCACAGGTGAGGAGTCAAATGGTAGATAAGGTAGGTGTTGACAAGCCAGCCGGGCAAGCTGTCCATAGCCGTGGGACGGAAAGTTCACAGACTGAAGATGCACAAATCACACGATTTATTGAGGCAACGTAAACTGAAACGTAGGGTTAGAAGCCCGTGGAAAGAGATGGAGTGAATTAACACACGTAGGCTGGGGCACGGGCAAACGGAAAGACCCCACACCCTGAGTTCTTTCTGTGTTACTTCTTTTTATAACGTTTATTTTGGGGGAGAGAGCGAGGGAGGGAGAGTGCAAGCCGGGGAGGGGCAGAGAGAGAGAGAGAGAGAGAGAGAAAGGGAGACGGAGAATCCCAAGCAGGCTCCACAGTCGGCGTCGAGTTCAATGTGGGGTTCGATCCCATGAACTGGTGAGATCCTGACCTGAGCCAAGATCCAGGGTCAGGTGCGTCACCGACTGAGCCACCCAGGCGCCCCCTGAGTTCTGTGTTGTGCATATGCTATTGTTTGTGTGGGGCGTTAGCCTTTGCCGTGACCCTGTGGTTAGGAGGACTAGACGTGACAGTGAGGAAGCTGGAGGATGTCTGGAGTCAGCACAGGCTTGTCGGAGAGCCTGGCCAGGCACTGTAGCATCCGTGTGATTAGCAGCTCCGGCCTTTATCTGCATGTCTGGGACACAGGGCAGGCGGGCTTTGCGTGAGTGTCATCGATGAGCGGCCGAAGTAAGGCCTCGTGGATGTTGAGTGCTTCTTGTCCTCAGCTATATTTAGGATATAATGAATATTCAGTGCTTTGTGTGTCTCGTATATATTTAGTGATCATGAATATTTAGTATTTACTTGGTTCTTCCATTGCCTTTCCATCTAGGTTCGCACGTATATGCTCTATTTGATTTATCTGTCTTAACCTATCTCCTCGGTAAGTAATTTAATTATCTATGCTTAACACATCTAATGATTTGCATCCATCACCTTTGTTTTCTTGTCTTCTCTAGTAGAACTTCGTATTCTCACTGTGGCAAATGCGCGTCTCACGAGGTCTGATGGACACAGAGGGTTCGCCTATTATTAGCGTCTTGGGAGCCGTCGTAAGGGCTTCATTTTTACCCTGGAGGGGGCGAGGGAGCTGTGTGTTTAGATGAGGCTAAAATTTCATCACATGCCTGGGAAATTTTAGGAAAGGCAGGAGGAAGGAACGATTCTAGAAGCAGGCTCCAGCAGATTCTTTGTAGAGGCCTGCGTAGTATACAGTGGGCTGAGAAGGTAGGTTGTGCGTGATGAGGCATAGATATTATTTTGGTTTGTTTGCCTCTTAGCTGTTCACTCTTATGGTGGCATGGGGACAAGAACACGCAGGGTGAGGCAGTCACCCCATGATGTGAAGGGAGGGGCTGGGCACAGAGTGGACAGGAGTCAGCCTAGGGAACAGATACAGCCAGTTCTGGGAGGAAGTTAAACGGGAGAAGTGTGCAAGGCGGGAGGTAAAATAGTACCTTGAAGGTGGAGAGGCGCTGCTATTTTTTTTTTTTAATTTTTTTTTTTCAACGTTTTTATTTATTTTTGGGACAGAGAGAGACAGAGCATGAACGGGGGAGGGGCAGAGAGAGAGGGAGACACAGAATCGGAAACAGGCTCCAGGCTCTGAGCCATCAGCCCAGAGCCTGACGCGGGGCTCGAACTCACGGACCGCCAGATCGTGACCTGGCTGAAGTCGGACGCTTAACCGACTGCGCCACCCAGGCGCCCCGAGGCGCTGCTATTTTTAATTGATCATTCAGTCTTTGCAGTAAGCTTAACTTGCCTCCCCAAGATGTCCTATTCGAATTATTCCTTCTCTATTTTTTTCCACTCGAATGAATTTTAAATGAAACAGGGTTGCATTAATCACCCCATTTCTGTGATTTGGGTTAGCTGGGGCAGAAAAGCAACCTATATAACTACTTTGATCAAAGTTTTGCACTGTTTGTTCAGAAAGCTAAAGGGTATAGCGATTTCAATGGATATACAACCCTAAAAAAATCCATTTAAGCTCGCTTGGAAGTAATTTAAAAGTGTCTTTGCGGAACATAATTGATTTCACTTTTTTAGGAGCCTCTCTTGTTGCAAAAGAATTTGGGGGTTATACCTTCCTTTCTCATGTTCCTAGAACACAGAACGAATAATTCCATGTTATTTAAATTGAAAATTGTGTTTCTTTTTTTTTAACTTAGGCCAGTTAATAACCCTATGATAATGATGTTTCTTAAAGAAATATAGATTATAAAATGATATATATATATAATATATATATTATGAAGCGATATATATAATACATATATTTATATAATATAAAATATACATTATAAAATGATTGTAGTCTACTGTTAATATTTCTGAACTAAAATCAATGCATGAAAACATAGAAGTAATTTCATCTTTATTTTTAGTGAAACACTGCCTGGCCAGCAAATGTTGTCTGTTATTATTTTAAATATACCTTAACACACTGCTTGGCCATATGTGAGAATAGTCTGGAATCCAACGGAACTCCTTAACAACCAGATAAATTCTAGAAGGATCAAATATTTAGCGGGAGTATCACAGCACTAGAAGAAAACACAGGTGATTTGTTCTTATTTCTGGGGTGGGAGTGATGTTTCTGTACATAGATTGCATCAGATTCAAGCCACAAAGGAAAACGTGGGTAATTTGACTACGTTAAAGAATTTGGAGTTGCATTTGGGGAATAACATCATAAGTAAAGTCAAATAACCGACAAGAAACCGGGAGAAATATTTGCAACATTTGCCTCAGGCAAAGGGCCAATTTTGATACTGAAATTATTTTTTAAAAGCATGGAGCCAGCAGCCTCATAGAAGAGAGAGCCGAAGGATATAAACAAACCCGCTCACAGATAAGGAACACAATGACTGACAGGAACATAAAAAGATGGTCAAATGGTGAATGAAAAGGACACCAGAATTTTTTTTTTGTTTTCACCTGTTAGTCCCACAAAGGTTAAGTGTTAGTTGAGGGTGTGGCTGAACGTGCCCACACTGTCAGTGAGATGTATGTGAGAGGAGAACCTGGCGCTGTTTGTCAAAAATATGAGCACACGTAACTTCCTTTGTAGGACTTTAGCCTGCCGCCATTCTCAATTGCACGAAGACACCGTACAAAAATGCTCGCTGCATCATTTCAAACAACCCAAAACTACTAGAATGTCCATCAGCGTGATCTAGCGAAGGTAGAGAGCCCTGGTGTGCTGCCTTGAAGGGATTAGTGTTTATTCACACGATATGGTGGCCACAACGTATGGTTTGTGTGTGTGTGCGTGGACATGTGTGTGTGTGTGCGGTGTATTTGTGTTTGGAGAAACAACCTGGAAAGCAGGGTTCTCAGATTGTTTACGGTGGTTACCTTCCATGAATGGGGCGCAGGGGAGTAGCCTAGAGCAGGGAGGGGCTTTGTCTTTAATGGATTGTGAACTGTTGGGTTTATTTATTTATTTATTTATTTTCAACGTTTATTTATTTTTGGGACAGAGAGAGACAGAGCATGAACAGGGGAGGGGCAGAGAGAAAGGGAGACACAGAATCGGAAACAGGCTCCAGGCTCCGAGCCATCAGCCCAGAGCCCGACGCGGGGCTCGAACTCACGGACCGCGAGATCGTGACCTGGCTGAAGTCGGACGCTTAACCGACTGCGCCACCCAGGCGCCCCATGTTGGGTTTTTTTAAATGGTGGACACAAATCACGTAGCATGAAATCTCTCTGTGCTTCTATCTTACCCCTATTTCTCTTGCTATCTCTTCACTGTCTCTAGTTAATTCATCTCTATTCAAATAATATATATATATATGTATATATAGTACATCAAGGGAAAATGTTTATTAGCTAGTTCTAGAATCTTTCACAGTGACGTTAACTGCTTTTAAATTTATTTTGCGAAGTTGGTCCTTGGCTATTTGTGTATAGTATTTTAGCATAACATCATATGCATACTCTTACATGCTTCCATGCTTCATGAGGACAGTGCTCAAGTGGGGTCGCCAACAAATAAATGTCTTTATTAAGAATAGGTTCAGGGGTGCCTGGATGGCTCAGTCGGTTAGGCATCCGACTTCGGCTCAGGTCATGATCTCACGGTTCGTAGTTCGAGCCCCGTGTCAGGTTCTGTGCTGACAGCTCGGAGCCTGGAGCCTGCTTCAGATTCTGTCTCTGTCTCTCTGCCTCTCCCCTATGCGCTCTCTGTCTCTCTGTCTCTCTCTCAAATATAAAAAATAAATAATAATAATAAAGAATAGGTTCAGTTACCCTCTTATGGTGCTTAATCTTTTGGAGCTAAAAATACAATATACCAATTGTGAAGAGGTCTATCTAAAGTTCTTTTAGTAGAGGTTTTACCTCATTTTGAAATAAGAGAGTTTCGTCATTTTTAAAATTTTTTTTTTCAACGTTTATTTATTTTTGGGACAGAGAGAGACAGAGCATGAACGGGGGAGGGGCAGAGAGAGAGGGAGACACAGAATCGGAAACAGGCTCCAGGCTCTGAGCCATCAGCCCAGAGCCTGACGCGGGGCTCGAACTCACGGACTGCGAGATCGTGACCTGGCTGAAGTCGGACGCTTAACCGACTGCGCCACCCAGGCGCCCCAAGAGTTTCGTCATTTTAAGAAACCTAGTTGTGATGGGCTGTGAGGCACGAGCAGTGGACTCATCTGCATAATGGCTGCCATTTTGAAAAGGGCACTTTGGAACCCTTGGAGACAGAGGACATATAGTGGCCTAGCTGAATAGCAAGAATTGAGTTTAGTGCGGAGTTAAGGTTACTTAATGCCAGGATTTAACAGTCTTACTTCTTTCCTTTTCTTTTTTTTTCCTGCTCAGCATCTACCGGCAGGCAGTACCTGATAGGCCAGGAGCTGTAAGCATGCTTAAGATAGCTCTTAAGGCAAAACAAATATGTTCTATTTCCGTCTCCTAAACTCATATATATTTCTATGTCAATGGAGGCAAGCCTCCATTTTTATAATTTCGCGTATGCCTGGAGAAATCTTTGCCTATCCTTCGATTTTAAGGTTTCCGAATCATTTGTTTTAGATGTCTCTCTTTTATGCCGACCAGAGATGAATTTCTCTGTAGATTCCAACCTGAAAACCCAGTTCTCTTAATAGTTAAGTTTAGCCCATTTTTTTTTTTAAATTTTTTTCAACGTTTTTTTATTTATTTGTGGGACAGAGACAGAGCATGAACAGGGGAGGGGCAGAGAGAGAGGGAGACACAGAATCGGAAACAGGCTCCAGGCTCCGAGCCATCAGTCCAGAGCCTGACGCGGGGCTCGAACTCACAGACCGCGAGATCGTGACCTGGCTGAAGTCGGACGCTTAACCGACTGCGCCACCCAGGCGCCCCAGTTTAGCCCATTTTTATGTATGGCTGTGAAAGATTTGTTTGTTTCTGCTCTGTCATGTTATTTTACATTTTCTTTTTGCTGATTTTAACATTTATTTTTGACATTTGAGAAGGTTTGTATTTTGTATTTTTGTATAAATATTTTATGCAACTCTTTTGTACTCCAGAAAGGTAGAAATACCTCATACAGTGGTATATGCAATATAATAACCTCAAATATGATCCTCAGTGATAAAACAAGCTTAAGTGTTCTTCTGTCTCCATCAATAGACTCCTTCCTTCAAGTCGATTGTCATTTTTGCAGTGTTAATTATGTCTTCACTCCTGCCCCTCGTTTTGCCGATATTAAATAACATTCTTCTGTCCTCACCTTGTTTCTACCTCTTGCCTTTTCTTCTCCATTTTTATTTCATTATTTTCTACAAACATGTTATATAAAAACATTTTCCGCATTTCAAAAGGATTGTACCTGATTGGGTCTTTTTGCCTCCCTAATCCAGGGGATTATTTTTTGTCTTCAAATCCCTATGGATTTATTAGAGTATGTCTCAGCGTTGGTTGTTCAGGTTTTATTTTCCCTGGTACATGATATGCCATTTGCGTATGTAGGTACAAGTCTTCATTTATTTCAGGAAAGTTTTCTTACTGAGGATTTAAAAATACTTGCTCTGTGTCAATTTTCCTTCTTGAAGATTCCAAGTGTGTATATCTTGGATACCCTTTTACTGTGTAGCCTTTAGATACATTTTACCTTTTATAATTATTGTCTTTCTAATTCTTTAAAAAGTTTTTCTTGGGGGCGCCTGGGTGGCTCAGTCGGTTGAGCGTCCAACTTCGCTCAGGTCACGATCTCACGGTCCGTGAGTTCGAGCCCCGCATCAGGCTCTGTGCTGACAGCTCGGAGCCTGGAGCCTGCTTCAGATGCTGTGTCTCCCTCTCTCTCTGGCCCTCCCCCCATTCATCCTCTGTCTCTCTCTGTCTCAAAAATAAATAAATGTTAAAAAAAAATTAAAAAGTTTTTTTTTTTAATTTTTTAATGTTTGTTTATTTCTGAGAGAGACAGAGTACGAGCGGGGGAGGGGCAGAGACAGAGCGAGAGAGACACCAACTTAGAAGGAGGCTCCAGGCTCCGAGCTGTCAGCACAGAGCCAGATGCGGGGCTTGAACTCATGAACCGTGAGATCATGACCTGAGCTGAAGTTGGATGCTCAACCAACTCAGCCACCCAGGCGCCCCCCCCCAGTTTTCCTTTATTTCTCTCTCGTTTTCTTAGCTTATTTCATTTCTAGCTTTAAGATTCCTTTTTGGGTTTTCTGCAGTGTCTATTTTCCTCTTTGCTCCTTTCATTAAAAAAAAATGTGATTTCCCAAATTTCTTTTTCTTATGTTTCTTTCCCAAGTCTGTTGCACATATTTGTCACTGTTTGGTGTTTGGTCTCCTCTGCTCTGTGTTCTTCTATTTTTATTGGTGAAGTCTTCCTTTAGGGATATCATTGTTTTCTTACTAATTCTTTTTTTTTTTTTTTTCAACGTTTATTTATTTTTGGGACAGAGAGAGACAGAGCATGAATGGGGGAGGGGCAGAGAGAGAGAGAGACACAGAATCGGAAACAGGCTCCAGGCTCTGAGCCATCAGCCCAGAGCCCGACGCGGGGCTCGAACTCACGGACCGCGAGATCGTGACCTGGCTGAAGTCGGACGCTTAACCGACTGCGCCACCCAGGCGCCCCATGTTTTCTTACTAATTCTTAAATATCATGGTAGAATTTGTGATTACAGATTTTGTCTACCCCTTGGCAATGTTTTTCAGAGTGTTGTTTCTTTTAATCTGTTGCTCAATTGGATGCTTGAATTTTTTTCAGCCTTATGCTAATTATGTTTTGCATGATTGATTGGCTTAGATTTTCCTGGACCCTCTGTTTATAGGATATGTTGTTAAGGGTGGGAGGGAGGGCAGGATTAAATTGTAGGCTTTGTAACAAGATTCTTTCCTTTGCTGCCGTAGAGAGGTTTTGCTTCAACATGGCGTCTCTGTGCTGTGCAGTCACTGGCTTCCTGTGCCTCTCTGAACCTCCTGGTGTGTGATCTTAGCTCTGTTAAAACTCACCCACCTCAGGGCCAACATTCTCTTTGGTCTTTCACTTTTTAGCGGATTCCTTTCAGGCTAAGCGTATTTGTGCTTATGTTTGTTGGAATCTTTGGCTCCCCGGTTCCCTTCACCCCTTCCTGGGTGGCTCTGTGCTGCTTCCTGAATGCTTCTGTTGGGGCTCTGCTTCATTTCAGCTCTTTGAGGCAGTGTTGACAATAAGTTTGGGGGCGCCTGGGTGGCTCAGTCGGTTAAGTGTCTGACTTCGGCTCAGGTCATGATCTCACGGTTCGTGGGTTCGAGCCCCGCGTCGGGCTCTGTGATGACAGCTTAGAGCCTGGAGCCTGTTTCGGATTCTGTGTCTCCCTCTCTCTCTGCTCCTACCCCACTCGCGCTCTGTCTCGCTCTCTCTCAAAAATGAATAAACATTAAAACATTTTATTTTAGGAGCGCCTGGGTGGCTCAGTCGGTTGAGCGGCCGACTTCGGCTCAGGTCACGATGTCGCGGTCCGTGAGTTCGAGCCCCGCGTCGGGCTCTGTGCTGACGGCTCAGAGCCTGGAGCCTGTTTCGGATTCTGTGTCTCCCTCTCTCTCTGACCCTCCCCCGTTCATGCTCTGTCTCTCTCTGTCTCAAAAATAAATAAACGGTAAAAAAAAAAAAAAATTAAAACATTTTATTTTAAACAATAATAAGTTTGTAGTTCTTGGTATCCAAGCTTTACGCAAAATGCTTTTCTTCATAGTCCTGGTTGTTCAGTATAGTTTCTTGGAAGGGAAAGTTCTGAACCAGACTCCCTGTGTTTACATCAGAAACATTTAAAAAAAAATACTTATTTATTTATTTTTGAGAGAGAGAGGCGGGGGGCAAGCAGGAGAGGGACAGAGAGAGAGAGAATCCGAAGCAGGCTCCAGGCTCTGAGCTGTCAGCACAGAGCCTGATGCGGGGCTCAAACCCCCAAACCGCGAGATCATGACCTGAGCCAAAACCAAGAGTTGGACGCTCTCTCAACTGAGCCACCCAGACGCAGCGCATCAGAAACATATTTTATTCTCATACTTTAAACATGTTCACTTCTATTATGTGATTTTTTTTCATTGCATAAATCACGTATAACTCAATGGTTATTTTATTTATTTATTTTTTTAATTTTTTTTTTTTTTATTTATTTTTGGGACAGAGAGAGACAGAGCATGAACGGGGGAGGGGCAGAGAGAGGGAGACACAGAATCGGAAACAGGCTCCAGGCTCTGAGCCATCAGCCCAGAGCCTGACGCGGGGCTCGAACTCACGGAGTGAGAGATCGTGACCTGGCTGAAGTCGGACGCTTAACCGACTGCGCCACCCAGGTGCCCCACAATGGTTATTTTAGTAACTATTTTACACCACAAAGAAGACTAAAGGAAATGAAGTCCCCCTTTTGCCTCCTGGCAACCTAAAACCAGTAACCATTTGTCCTTGGTCAGTATAGATCTTTCTAGATATTTCGCGGCGTCTATGGCATTGATAGTGTATAGTTTGAAATTCATGCGTTCGTCTTGACCTTTGTTAACGCTCCGCCTTTTTCTGCCTTCAGTTCCCTCATCTCCTGCTGCCATTACCTTGGCCCTGATTCCATGGCTGCAGAACTTGTTGACCAGTTGTTAGAAGAATGGCTTGCTGGTCTTGACATAGACCAGTTCCTTCTGTCTTCAAGGACAGAATTTTCGGCCAACAGTTGACCATTATGATGGTGGCAGTTTTTCCAATTCGTCCATCGCTTTGAGCTTTCGTTTTGAATTCTTTCCCCAAACCTGAAAGCAACTGCTCAGCTGCTGCTTTCTCTCTCACACCCTTTCTCTCTGTCTCTCTCCATCGCTGTTTTCTGTCCCTAGCGGTGGTGCCTCACAAACACAGGATAAGACCTCTTTCTGTGCAGATTATTCTGGAACAGTACTACATTTTTTTTTTAACAGTGTCTTTTTGCCTCCACTGTGCAGTTAACTTTTTTTTTTTTTTAAACAATGAGAACGATCTTAATCTAAATATCCAAATTCACGTTTCCGAGGGAAAACTTTGTGGGATGTTTTGTTCTGAGCATTCACTCTAATGTTTAAACAGTCTCTCTCTCTTTTTTTTTAATTTTTTTAATGTTTATTTATCTTTGAGAGAGATAGGGTGAGTGGGGGTGGGGGGGGCAGAAAGAGAGGGAGACACAGAACCCGAAGCAGGCTCCAGGCTCTGAGCTGTCAGCACAGAGCCTGACAGAGGACTCGAACCCACGAACCGTGAGATCATGACCTGAGCCCAAGTCGGACACTTAACCAACTGAGCCACCCAGGGGCCCCTAAACAGTGTCTCTTTCTGATCACAACGATGACAAAGTTTGCCTTGTTAGGTATAATTTTTCCTCTTTACTGGTCCCATATGGTCTTATATGAAATAAGAACATCAAAGAAAGTGTTTATTCTTGACAGTCTTTATCTTCATGCTGAGTCCTGAAGTTAGACACACAACACAGCCTCACCTCAGAATCCTCATTTTCTTGTGCTCAATAAAGAAGGGCAGACATCACTCTTTTTTTTTTTATTAAAAAAAAATTTTTTTTTTAATGTTTACTTATTTTTGGAAGAGACAGAGACAGAATGTGAGTGGGTTAGGGGCAGAGAGAGAGGGAGACACAGAAGCAGAAGCAGGCTCCAGGCTCTGAGCCGTCAGCACAGAGCCCGACATGGGGCTCGAACTCACGAGCTGTGAGATCATGATCTGAGCCGAAGTCGGTCGCTCAAGGGAGGACTGAGCCACCCAGGCGCCCCCAGACATCACTCTTGAAGCCACTGTCTTCGTCATCTGATTGAAAGGCTGGCCCTGGACAATCTATCATTTGGACAAAACAGTCATTTGGTACAGTTTGGGTTTTCAGAGTTTATTCTTCCACGACAAGGATAAAGGAAAGCTGTATAAGGGGAATTCTTCACAAATGGAATTGCTTAGTAAGAAAGAAAGAAAGAAAGAAAGAAAGAGAAAGAAAGAAAGAAAGAAAGAAAGAAAGAAAAAGGAAAGAGAGAGAAAAGAAAGAGAAATAAAGAGAAAGAAAGAAAGAAAAGAAAGAAAGAAAGAAAGAAAGAAAGAAAGAAAGAAAGAAAAAGAAAAAAGAAAAAACGAAAACCTAAAACCATTACCCTTGGGAGGAGCAGATGGTTCTTTAAGTGCCTTTTACCTCAAAAAGATTTTTTAGTTTCCACGTTATCAGCTAGGCTCTGGGGGTGCACGAACCCTCCTGAAATAAAAGACAACATTTTGCGTCACATGGTCACAGCTGCGTTTTTCTGGAGGAAAAGACCTTTAGTTTTAATTAGATGCCAAGGACAGAAATGAATGAAGTTTAACAAGTGTCACTAAGTAATACCAACAGTTTACTACCAATTTGTCCGTGTGGTGGCCATTTGTTCCCAGTGTTCCCACCTGGCTTTCATTTCCCTGCTTTCTTTAAAAAAAAATTTTTTTTAAATGTTTTATTAATTTTTGAGACAGAGAGAGACAGAGCATGAGCGGGGCAGAGAGAGAGAGGGAGACGCAGAATGGGAAGCAGGCTCCAGCCTTTGAGGCGTCAGCATGGAGCCCCACGCGGGGCTCAAACCCACGAACCATGAGATCATGACCTGAGCTGAAGTTGGATGCTTAACCGACTGAGCCACCCAGGCGCTCCTCATTCCCCTGCTTTCTAAAACTCACCCTGTGTCCTCCAGGGGACTCTGTCCTTGACTGTCGGTCCAGAGGCTGTAGGCATGTTCCCCCACACCTGCTCTGGTGGCACTCAGACTCACATGTGGTTGGTCGGCATACTCTGCCCTCCTGGCCACAGGGAGTGGTGCAGGAGTAGGCAGGTGACTCCCTGCAGTCCAAGAATTTGCTGGAACTCCAGGGTAGTTGCTGGGCAGATAGACTATAACTCCAGGTCTGATGGAGACCTCCATGGGGTGAGGGCTTTCCTGAAAGTGAAGCCAACGGGCCGCAAAGTTGAGCAGAGTTGGAGAGAGGACTTCACGATGTGTTTTTGAGCCCCTGACGCGTGTCTCAAGTGGTCCCCCTCCTGTGCTTTCTCAGCAACTGGAACCAATAAACACCCCTCCCCCACTCTTTCAGTTGTTAACTGAAATGAGTTGGTGTTGGGATTTTTGTCACCTGAATGACAAAGAGTCCTGTCTGATGTCTCTACTCTATGTGTATATATTCATTTATATATCATTTCTGAATGTGTCTGGGAATAGCCTTTGTACAGTCTGGTGTGCATAGCGATCTACCAAGAGTTCTCCAAGGGATGCAATTGACCGTTTTGCATATTTATATCTGTGGACAGAGAATACTTTTTAAAAGCCAAGAAGACACCTCTTTGTTTTTCTAGCATGGGGTAGAGCTTCTATTTTGTTCTTGCCCATCAAGTTTTGCTCCTGAAAAAAAAAAAAAAAATATGGTCGTGCCCAAAATGACTTTTCATGCTCATTGACCTTTTTTCATCTGATAGGTCAACTAGGCAATGTGGATGTCCCCTGCCCCTATGCTGAGACCCAAAGAAGAAAGTAGAAGAAATCAGACAAATAAGAGGGCACCCAAGTGCGGCCTCAGTACTGTTGTCTTTCTTTCACCTGGTAATAAGAAAGTCACGGTTAACTCCGTGAAGTTAGGAGAGAAAACAAAGAATCCTTGTGAAAAGTCTGCTCATCTAACAGTCTGGGTTCTCTTACCGAAGGTACGGTCACCACAAAGATGGAAAAACTCGAGCAGATGCCTATGTACTTTGTCAGTTTTTGAAAGAAAAAAAAGTCAGGACCGTCTTCACCCTCGTGTTTCGCCTGCGTAAAATATTGACCACAGATACGTTCCTTTCGGTCCTCGTGTAAAAACGCCCCTCCTAATCGTCCGACGGGTCCTAATTGTTTCCCCTCCCCTCTCTCTCGGCAAGAGTAATGAGAGGACAGCTGAAAGCAGAACTATATAGTTATTTTATAACTGGCACTAACAAATTTCGCCAATTACAGAGTCCATTCTGTAAGCAATGAATGTGTGGCTCTCAATTAATCTCGTGCACCTCTAGGCAAGGTCTAAATCAGCTGGATACAGCTAAAGCAATTTGCGCACAGCTAAAAGCAAATTGGAAACTAAGTGTTCCACGCCGCTGCCTATCTTTCCAAGCCAAAGACACAATCAGTATTCTGGCAGCGGCCCTCTGTCATGTTATTTGCAGCTATCAATTTTAATTATAACAATTATTGATTAGTTGGGAAAGTGAATCATCTAAAGCTCAAATAGATGACTCTGCTGCTTCGGGGCTCTTTCCTGCCTCTCGCGAGGTGTTTGCTCTGAGTCCTGCTTACAGATTCCGCTCGGATGCCGGACGGTTCCCTCGTTCTGTCTCCCTGGCCTCCCCGCCGCACGCACAGCCTCGGATTTGCAATTTGGCCTCAAGACGGCTCTGACCTGAAATCAAGCTTGCTCAGCATCTTACTTCCCATCCGAGAGTTTAGAGACAATTATAGAAGAGGCATTACGGTGTTGAAAATTTGCAATGCATTTTACCTCTTTCCGTTCGGTTGGGTGAAGAAGTGAGAAAAGAAATTCAGTAGGAAGCGTGGAAAACAGAGCTAGAAGACGGGACAGAAAAATGGTCACCTTATTGGCAGACGGAACGAACAGATCGGTGTGGTTTAGTGAAAAAAAAAATGATAATAAAGTAGAATTTGGGGTTAGAAGGTGTGAACGAATCTCTGTCTTAAAGAATAAGCCCAGTGAGAGCAATACTTGCAGGTGATTTTTTTATTTGTTTGTTTTTTCAGTGGAAAGGGCTGAGAGCGAGAGGCAGAGCAATGAGGCAGGCACTCTGTAAGAAAGGGTTCTGCAAGATGGTAGTCAATGTTCTGATGAGCTCTCCCCAACACGTTCTTTGTGGAATTAACCACGTTCTCCTTTGGCTTAATTGTCTCCTGTCCGATTCTGCTTGAAGGAAGCCCCAGAGGGGTAGGCAGTTACAGACATGATAAATATGAACATAAATAAATCCATCTCTCGGTTTATGAAATAGATGCACGCTAGCAAATTTGGCTGTAAAGTGAATTTCTGCAAAGCAATTCCCATTTCCCTCTTGATGTCTATTATAAAATCAAATATATATCCATGGAAAAGAATTTCCCGAGATACTAAGTCAAAAATGGTTATAGGACAGCAGCAGTTACTTTGAAGTGTGTTCAGAAGTGTGAAGTATTTGGCATGATTCTCCCAATTCTGGGATTCATCTGGAACCTATCTTTGCAGAAAAGGGTCTAAACAAGCTAAAAAGGATCTTTAAAAAAAAAAAACAAACTCTTGGGACTAAGCTCACTGACTCTTCTGGTCTGCATATTGCCGTCCGAGAGATTCATGGCTGGCGAGCTTCCAGAACGGAACGTGGTCCCAGAACTAAAGGAAGGTCAGAGCTTTGTTACTCTTAGCGCTTGTTACAGAGGAGCAGTTAAAACCTCAAATAATTCATGATCAGTCTTTGCTTGATTCTTCTTGCAGGAAGAATTCTCCGTTTGGAGAAGCATGCTTACAGGAGTCAAACCTCATGGACAAAATAGCTGAATACATAGCTTCATGAAGATCAGTTATTTTGTCTATAGATTTCCTAGAAATAATTTCAAATTGCGGGGGTG
This sequence comes from Prionailurus bengalensis, assembly GCF_016509475.1. Taxonomy (NCBI): domain Eukaryota; kingdom Metazoa; phylum Chordata; class Mammalia; order Carnivora; family Felidae; genus Prionailurus; species Prionailurus bengalensis. The sequence continues at coordinate 103,123,918 of NC_057343.1, read as the reverse complement.
GGGAGGGTACAATGTACTTTTTTCTCTCAGTCTAATTAAAATTTTTTTTTAAGTTTATTTCTTTATTTTGAGAGAGAGAGAGAGAGAGCGCGTGCGCACAAATGGGGGAGGGGCAGAGAGAGGGAGAGACAGAATCCCAAACACCCTGCCTGCTGTCAGTGCAGAGCCTGATGTGGGGCTAGAACTCACTAACTGTGAGATCACGACCTGAGCCTAAACTAAGAGTTGGATGCTCACCTGACTGAGCCATCCAAGTGCCCCTCTCTCAGTCTAATTAAAAAAAAAATTTTTTTTAACGTTTATTCATTTTGTAAGAGACAGCATGAGATCATGAGCTGAGCCAAAGTCGGATGCTCAACTGACTGAGCCACCCAGGTGCTTCCCCCCCCAGTCTAATTTTTAAGGAAATGCATGACCTACTTAGTTCGCTCTGTGTCAGAGAATTATGATTTAAGAATATATATATTCTCATATAATTGCTAACAAGTCTGTCACCATATTTCAAGGGAATCTATTTATGACTTCAGTAAACATTTAAATTAAACACCGGAGGAAAATAAGATCTACAGCCGTGACATGAGAAGGAATTTAAGCTATTCTAGAGTTATCATTTTTTTTAAGCATCCTATTTGGATATGCAAGATTAGTCATATTGGGTATATTGTAGAGTATTAGATTCTTTTGCAAAGGACCCCATTGTATTTTTGCCTTTGAATCTTTATTTTAACATATATTATAAAATACACAGTACTGTATTTCAACAACGGGTACTTAAAATGCTTTCGTGATTTACCACAATTCAATCAATTTAGGGGCTCCTGGGTGGCGCAGTCGGTTAAGCGTCCGACTTCAGCCAGGTCACTATCTCGCAGTCCGTGAGTTCGAGCCCCACGTCAGGCTCTGGGCTGATGGCTCAGAGCCTGGAGCCTGTTTCCGATTCTGTGTCTCCCTCTCTCTCTGCCCCTCCCCCGTTCATGCTCTGTCTCTCTCTGTCCCAAAAATACATAAACGTTGAAAAAAAATTTTTTTTAGTTCTTTCTGTGATAGAATGGGCACGCAAATTTCCTTATTTGATAAGAGATTATTTAGTAAGGGCTATACTTGGATCAAGAATGTCCTTAGGTTGGGGCACCTGGGTGGCTCAGTCGGTTAAGCATCAGACTTTGGCTCGGGTCACTGTCTCATAGTTCCTGAGTTCGCGCCCCGCATCGGGGCTCTCTGCTGTCACCTCCGTCCCCCTCTCGCTCTGCCCCTTCCCCTCCTCCCTCTCTCCCTCCCTCAGAAAGAAACATTAAACACAAACAAAAAAAGAATGTCCTTAGGTTATAGCTACATTTCAAACTCGTGTGACTTTCATCACCGGAAATGGAGGGATTTGATAGAACCCATCAAGGTATGAGGCCACCATGCATGGGAGAAAGAAGCATGAGATTTGGTATTGGAAGCTGGTTAGACCTTGAATCTGTGCCCTTTGGTTTTGTGTCCCTGGGCCAGTTATTTACTTTCAGTGGGTATCAATTCTGTCATCTATGAAGTGAGGACAGCAGAGCAAAACAGGTAGAAAAGAGAAATAAGATAATGAAGTGCCAAGCATGTAACAGTTGCTGTCAACATCGTTCTCCCCGTCCCGCTGTCTTCCCATGTCTAAATAACAGGTGCACGAGATAGAGTTTATAAAGTGAGGTGGAGTTTGTAAACGCTGACTTCTCTGTCCTCAAAATCAGTCAAGAAATAAATAGAAAATGGAGCCGGAATAATTTCATTATTAAAAAAGCCCAAATCTTCTCCTGGGGGGGCTCAGGTGGTTAAGCGGCCGACTTGGGCTCAGGTCGTGATCTCCCGGTTCATGGGTTCGAGCCCCGCGTCAGGCTCTGTGCTGACAGCTCGGAGCCTGGAGCCTGTTTCGATGCTGTGTCTGCCTCTCGCCTGTTCACACCCTGTCTCTCTCTCTCAAAAATAAATAAAACATAAAAAAAAAAAGAATTAAAAAAGCCCAGATCTGGATTGCAAGAGCGTCTTTGTCTGAACAAACACTTTTAAAATCCTGAGTTTTGGCCCACACACTTTGAGCGATATTTTACAGAATCACGGAATCTCGACGTTAGAAGAGATTTTAATTTTAAGTATCATCAGGACTCACTGTTCACCTAGTGCTCTGATCCCCCAGTGAACCAACAGAGAGAATGGCGCTGGGGGTTGGGTGGGGAGGAGGGGAGGCCACTGGACTGGAATTTCATTTGTTGGTACCACCCAGGTGACCTTCTTAAATATGTTTGTTCTAGAAAGGGCCTGTCTACAAGCCTTTGGGTCCCATGGAAAGTTGTGGAACCATTGCCTGACTTGTGCTGTGTAATTATTTCTGTACCTGCTCCGGGGGGCCAGGCTGGCCGTGCAGGGGAGTTCTAGGGGTGCTTTCTGCCCACGCCTGTTCTCCTTGGAACTATCTAGAGTCTGGACCATTTGCTGCCCTTGCCCTTTTTGTCCTTCATTGCCCTGGACAGACTGAGGGGTTTGATATAACCAACTTATAAAGTGTTAACTCTCTCCTGTCTTAGGGTTATTTTCATCCTAAAGGTTGTAAAACTCAAGTGGCCTCAGCAGCAGAGAGGACATACGTCTGAATGGGGTTTGGACAACATCATGGCAGAAATATATTGGGACAGAGGGATGGAGAGAACCCTCTTGGAATCACATGATGCAGTTACCTTCTGTCTGTTAGTAAGATCCGTGAAGACTAGTGTTCATGTGCCCTGGAAACAGAGAATGTCCCTTGTCACTTACACCATTACTCAACGCAATTGGAATGCTTTCACCTAAGATTGAAATAACCCAGAAAAGGCAGATACCCATCACATTAACTTCTGAATGCCTCAGCTGTTGGAGTTATCTCTTCATGTTTAAATCTGGCAACTTTTTAAGTGGCCGCCGACAGGTTGTGGGGGGCCCTGTCGGATGAACCTCTTGGACAGGGGGAGCTGGGAATTGTCATCCCTATCAACGTGAGGCTTTGCTTTTTGAGTATCAAATACCCGAGTAGTGTGATGGGGCCTCATTGAGAAATAGCAACCCCAGCTATAGAAAATCTGTGTGTGGAAGACTTCAAGACGATGCTATGAGTTTTAGACAGATTATCCGGGAAAGTGGATTCTCAGAGAGACTGTGTTGTTACCTCTGGTGATACCCCAACGCGAGACTTTAGGTATCTTCTCTGCCTAGCCATGACTGGAGGACCTGAAGAGAAATTTCAGAAATTGTCAACTCAGTCAACTCCAGTCCCCAATCCTAAGCGTGATAGTTACATTAGAGCCTCTTAGCCACTGAACATTGATTTGGCCACTGTGTGGAGGACATGAGTAAGAAAATGGAGGCTGGTGGAGGTCAACACTTTGAGTTTTCCTCTTTACCCTCTCTCTTTCATCACTCCCATCATGAAGAAACAAGGTCCTTTCCTCATTGCCTGATTTGGCCTTTCTTGCTCTCTTGCTCCCCTCCTACTTCCTTGGGGCCCTTACCCTCTTTTAACATATGCTGCCAACTCTGTCTTCTGTAATGCTGCCTTCCCTTCTCCCGTCAATATGATCAGTTCAAGATTTCATTCTCCTAAAAAGTCTCAATGGCTCAACCATATTCCCCACTGAGGCAGAACGCAGTCTCTCTCCTCTTCACCATCAAACTTCTCCTTGAGATTTTTATTTCTCTTCCTCTTTCTTCCTCCCCAGGTACTGGGTCCTTTGCATTTTGAAATCTGGTGTATTTGCTCACCTTTCTCCTGAGAGTGCTGCCCTGACCGAAGCCTGGTAGTTGACAGAGGAAATACGTTTCCCTGAAGCATGTGTCCCTTGCCATCTGCCACGTGCCCAAGTGTCTCCTCCTTTGGCTGCTTCTTTTTTGTTGTTTAATTTTTAAGTTTATTTACTTATTTTTTATTTTGAGAGAGAGAGGGAGAGAACGCATGAGCAGGGGGAAGGCAGAAAGAGAGAAAGAGACAGAATCCCAAGCCAGCTTCACACGGTCAGCCCAGAGCCCGATGTGGGGCTCGAACTTATGAACTGTGAGATCGTGACCTGAGCTGAGATCAAGAGTTGATGCTTAACCGACTGTGCCGCCCAGGAGTCCCCCTCCTCCCTTGGCTTCTGAGACCTGGTCCATTTGTGATTCTCATCTTTGGCTTTTGAACCCTTCTATGGCCTTTGTGCCTCTCCTCACTCCTTTTGCCCTCAAATATAGATTTTTCCTTCTGGTTTCTTCCAGCCTCAGGACTTAAACTGCTCTTGTCTGTATTACCACTTGCAAACCTGTATTTCTCTTAGAGACCCCTCCTGTGTGTTCCCGACTGCCTTCTAGTGGTATGCTGGTAACTCCCCCTGGAGTCATTGTCAGTCTCAAACTTAGTAAGTCAGAAACCCAAATTCTTTCCTCCTACTAGATCAACTTCTTTTGCTGGACTCCCTGTGTGTTTCCAGGGTGCTCCCTACCACCCACACTCAAACCTTGGACTTGGGTTAAGTTCCCCCCAATATTCAGGAATTTGTTACTTTTACGTTGCAATTTCTCTGATATGTGGAGAGCGCTCACGTCCCTGGATGCGCTGGGTGGGGATCTCTTACTTTCTTGTCATCGCTGTAATTCAGATTCTCATTCTTTCCTGTTTTTACTAAAATAGCTTCCTGGCTCATCCTTCCTAGTTCATTGGCTCCAGAGTATTCTATATATTACAGTAGTAATATATATACTACAGTAGAAATCTACTACAGTAGAAATCTACATACTACAATAGAAATCTATGCACTACAGTAGCCATCTATATATTACACTAGAAATATACAACTGTAGAAATCCATATACTACAGTGGAAATTTACAATATATTTGTATACTGTATATATGTGTCTACAATATATATATCAGTAGCTTCTGGGTCGATAAAAAGAATGTCAGTTAAAACAGGGAATCGTGAGTGATGATAGACACATACCTTAAACATTTTCTTTTAACTTAAAGCCTATAAATATGCATTAATCTAACACTTTCTGGCCACTGATTCATGTTCTGCATTATCTTTTTTGCATGAGCGTCTCAACTTCATGGTTTCTTTGGTTTGGGTTTTTTTTTTTTTTTTCCCCTCCTAAGTGGAACAGGAACTTAAATTTTTGAAGTAATCTGGAAAGAAAATCCTTCTAAATTTTTACATTGTCCCACCAATCACTCACAATTTTCTCACTCACTCCTAATTTGATGACATTAAAAAAAAAACAACAACCCTATTTCAGAGAAAGTACAAATCTTTCTTCTGCCATTTTTATTTGGTCAGTGTATTTTATTTTTTTTATTAAACATTTTTTTTAACGTTTATTTCTGAGAGAGAGAGAGAGAGAGAAACAGAGCATGAGCAGGGGAGGGGCAGAGAGAGAGGGCGACACAGAATCCGCAGCCGGCTCCAGGCTCTGAGCTGTCAGCACGGAGCCCGACATGGGGCTTGAACTCACGAACTGTCAGATCCTGACCTGAGCGGAAGTCTCATACTTAACCAACTGAGCCGCCCTGGTGCCCCAATCGCTTGATTTTAAATAGTAAGTAAATTGCCTAGTCAATAACGAAGACACTGTACAAACAGGAGTAGAAAGCAAACCCACCTTACTCTTGGTAGACATTGGGGCCGATGGGAGTCAGGTGCTCAGATATTTTGTCTAGGACAGAGCTCATCTATGATGAGAAGAGCCACCTGTGTGTGGGGGCCAAGAATCACCGCTAGACGAGATCAGCTGATCTGGAATTTGGCTGTTGGACGGTCAGTTAACGGAGCATCTGCTCGCTTGTCAAATGGCCTGGTGTGAGGTCTTTGTTTCTGAAATCCTAAGGAACACCACTAGCCATCTGTAGAGACACCTGCCCTCGTGGGAATGTGACTTTGACGTGGGGCAGTGTTGTTGCAGTAATGACCCTGAACCCTGTCAATACCTTCTTCCTTGGAGAGGTGGCTGCTGGTGTGACCTCCATATAAGATCTTTTCAAAAATTTTTCCCACAGACTTTAAAAATATTCACGTATGCAACCACCAAAAAAAAAAAAGACATTTATACACATCTGATTTTAATATAGAATTTCCATAGCAACATATTACTCAGTTGTTTAATGTTCACTAACTTAGAGGCCGACCTGCCCATAAAACAATTGGGTAATGTTCAGATTTAGATGATAGGAACCTCGTTCGTATATAAAATATTATGATGTTGGAGTCTTTCAATCTACCATGAGTTAATGCCTACTCTGGGAATTGATGTCATATTTCCTAGCTAGAATCACTCCTGGAGAGCAAAAATAATTTAGTGAGAAAAGAAAATCATAAAAGAAATTGAGTGAACTAATCCATGGATTAAAATATAATTTAGAAAACTCTTTCTGACTTAGAGTTCATGGGTGAAGTGAGTTTATTGAGTCTCGTCCTCTGTGAGGACCTGCTCTGCCCGAAACCAGAATCTCTTCCCTTTCAATTTAAAAATGTATCTCAGGGGCCCCTGGGTGGCTCAGTCGGTTGAGTATCCAACTCTTAATTTTGGCTCAGGTCATAATCCCAGGGTCATGGGATCAAGCCCCACATTGGGCTCCTCACGGAGCATGGATCCTGCTTGGGATTCTCTTTCTCTCTGTTCCCTGGCTTGTGCACAATGTCTCCCTCTAAAATTAAAAAATTAAAAAAAAAAAGTGCAGGGTACCTGGGTGGCTCAGTCGGTTAAGCATCTGCCTTTGGCTCACGTCATGATCTCGTGAGTCTGAGCCCCATGATGAGCTCTGTGCTGACGACTCGGAGCCTGAGGCCTGCTTCAGATTCTGTGTCTCCCACTCTCTCTTTCTGTCCTGTCCCCGCTTTCTCTCTGTCTCTCTCTCTCAAAAATAAATAAACATTAAAATAATTAAAAAAAAAAAAAGTATCGTTAGGCCCAAAGTCAGCCCAATAGCATCTTGAGATCGTTGAAGTGCTCGCTTTCTAAAGTCAAGCGTGCTGGTTTAGCACGTGTCCAGAGGTTCACGGACTCTTGGGTTCTGAGAGGCTCAGAGTTCATTGACACGCAGAAAGCAGACTCTGAATTCTTATAGGGCCCTTAGACCAGGCCTGGAAAAGCCAGCCCGGGCCCGAGGAAAGGAGGCCGGAGTGACTATGTAAGCAGAGAAAGTTGACATGATCTCATTCACGGACCTTTCTTCTCTTTGTGCCAGGGGAATCTGCCTCTGCAGGGTAGCAAGCCACACATGGTTGTCTGCTTAATTGTACTCATTCTTAACCTTTGCCCCCTTCTTGGAACCAAGTATGACCTACCGCCGGGATTCCACCTTCTTGCTGCGTAGCTTCCTCACCATAGTCAGGAGGAGCGGGGTGAAAGATGCGTGTGCGCCCAGAAAATCACTCCGGTACACGGGATCAGGTCTGCAGAGCCACCTCCAGTGGGAAGAGAGAGGTTCGACAGAGAAATGGGTTCAGAGGAGAACGTTGGTTTCTGCTCTGGGCGACACGCGCAGGGGCAACCTCGTTAAAATGTTGTCTGATTTACAGTAATGATAAACATATCTCGTAAATAATAAAAGTCCCCAAAGCAAAACTTTCATTTAGCGGTACTAATTGGCTTTGAATCAGTCCTTCCTTTTCAAACTGTTTTAATCCAAGCAGCACGTTAATCATTGAGTAATATTTCTATCCTTGTGAAGCAGTAATTTAATTTGCTACATTTTATATGATGGTGCTTTGTTTTCCTCTCCGTTGCTGTACCTATTAGAGAATTAATGAATAATTCTATAGATTATTCATTCTTAGGTCATTCTGAGAGATGTAGAGACAGTACTTTCACTGTTTGTAGCTAACAATTAAGTACACATTCTATTCTGCTACTCATAATTTAAGGTCTTTTTTTTTTAAATTTTTTTTTTCAACGTTTATTTATTTTTGGGACAGAGAGACACAGAGCATGAACGGGGGAGGGGCAGAGAGAGAGGGAGACACAGAATTGGAAACAGGCTCCAGGCTCTGAGCCATCAGCCCAGAGCCCGATGCGGGGCTCGAACTCACGGACCGCGAGATCGTGACCTGGCTGAAGTCGGACGCTTAACCGACTGCGCCACCCAGGCGCCCCTAAGAAGGTCTTTATTGTGGTCTCAGTTGTGATCAAAACCATTTTATTTTTACTGGTTTGCTCAAAGGGAGAATGAAATTGGGGTGCCCGGGTGGCTCAGTCGGTTAAGCGTCCGACTTCAGCTCAGGTCACGATCTCGGGGTTCGTGGGTTCGAGCCCCACGTCGGGCTCTGTGCTGACAGCTCGGAGCCTGGAGCCTGCTTCGGATTCTGTGTCTCCCTCTCTCTCTGCTCCTCCCTGACTCGCACTCTGTCTCTCAAAAATGAATAAATGTTGGGGCGCCTGGGTGGCGCAGTCGGTTGGGCGTCCGACTTCAGCCAGGTCACGATCTCGCGGTCCGTGAGTTCGAGCCCCGTGTCGGGCTCTCGGCTGATGGCTCAGAGCCTGGAGCCTGTTTCCGATTCTGTGTCTCCCTCTCTCTCTGCCCCTCCCCCGTTCAAGCTCTGTCTCTCTCTGTCCCCAAAATAAATAAAAAACGTTGAAAAAAAAAAATTTAAAAAAAAAATGAATAAATGTTAAAAAATAAATACATAAAAAAGAATGAAATACCTCCGTTTCTAAGTGGGTGTTGCTAGTATCAGCTTGTATTACAATATCAGTGATTGTATTCAAGTGTTCAATTTCTGAACCTCCTATGGGTCTTTCCCAAGGGAGGAAGGAGAAAGAAACCATACTGTCTGTAAACATTTGGGACCAGAAGGTGGAGGGTGTGGTTTGATCATCTGTATATGAGAACTACAACTCAGTGAAATGTCACACATCCTTCTTTCTGCCCATTCTCTGCTCTCTTCTTACTGAACCGTTGTTCAGGAACCAAACAGGACACATTCATCATGGGACCCATTTCTCATTCTCTGCCATGTGCTTCTGGTGGCTTCAAGTCTTCTAGGAATCCCCCAACCCCCTAGCACTGTGAACCCACATGGGATCTATCAGGGAAGAAACCACTCCAGGCCAATAACTTCTTCTTCCATAGGCCATCTTAAGGGGACCGCTAGCTTCCTTTCAGAGCTCTATTCTTAACCCTTTTCTTCCTTTACTCTTTGGTCATTATAACAACACAACATTTTGGAAGACAAAACAGAGGAAAATGCATCTCCTTTAATAAACTTCCTAACACGATTGGTGTTATCCAATCCTAACACAAGGATTGGTGTTATCCTTCCTAACACGATTGGTGTCGTGTGTGTGTGTGTGTGTGTGTGTGTGTGTAATATATATATGTATATATATAATATACGTATACACAATCTATTGTGCAGTCTGTTTTATAGGAAGTTTTTTTTTGTTTTACATAATTTTCCTCCTGGTGTATGTTTTGGGTCTGATTTTCTTTTTACAGTTAACTCAGAAACATTGTTGCACATGCCTACACAGTCTTTGTAACTATGATTTAAAATAGCTGTATAGGAGCACCTGGGTAGCTCAGTTAGTTGGCGTCTGACTCTTGATTTCAGCTCAGATCATGATCCCAGGATCGTGGGATTGAGCCCCACGTTGGGCCCTGTGCGGAGCGTGGAGTCTGCTTAAGGTTCTCTCTTTCTCCCTCTAACACTTGCAGACACACTCAAATATAAAATAAAATAAAATAAAATAAAATAAAATAAAATAAAAAATAGAATAGAATAAAACAAAATAAATAAAATAAAATATCTGTCTAATAGTCTGTGAAGTGTAGGGTCTTTCGTTCATTTTAAGAATTCCTCCTACTCATTAAAAAAATTAAGTTTCTCTTTATTTTCTTTCACAAGTATAACAAACCCACTGATAACCATATTAATCCACACCACTTTCTCTTTATTTTTTTTTTTAATTTTTTTTTTCAACGTTTATTTATTTTTGGGACAGAGAGAGACAGAGCATGAACGGGGGAGGGGCAGAGAGAGAGGGAGACACAGAATCGGAAACAGGCTCCAGGCTCTGAGCCATCAGCCCAGAGCCCGACGCGGGGCTCGAACTCCCAGACTGCGAGATCGTGACCTGGCTGAAGTCGGACGCTCAACCGACTGCGCCACCCAGGCGCCCCTCTCTTTATTTTTAAAAACATTCTAAGACTAGAGACCCAGGAGTGGGTAGACTGGGTCAACGGATATGAACGTCCCATGGCTCTTAATACACGTGCCACATTGCTCGTCAAGAGGGCTGTGCCAATTTCTCCTGCAGCAGTTATGGATGAAAATTTCCATTTCTGCGGGCTAGCTCACGTTCTTTCTGTCTGCCTCGTGTTGCAGCCTCGGGAGGGAGCCCGACAGATAGTCCCAGCCTGTTGAATGCTCTACGAAAAACAGAATATTGGTTGCAGGAGTCAGCTTGGAGTGATGATTAGGCGAGAAAATGGACATCTCTCTTTGATAAGGCAAATTGGAGACTCCATTATGCTCGGATGTTAGACTATTTAAATTCTTAGTCTCTGTCGTGTTTCCATTGCTTATTCGCATCTTATAGGTATGCGCTCTTTTATTCATAAAGATATTTTGATAAAGTCATATTTTTATGGAGAAGTTATTCAAGTGTGGAAGCATGTGTCAGACTCCGGGTCAGCTGATTATATCACTCCCTGCTCTAAAACCTCTCTAGACGGCATTACTTACCAAATAAATTCTGAGCGCTTTATCCTGACGTTTCAATGCCTTCATTCCCTGGCCCCAAGTTTCCTTTTGTCTTTACATCTTACTACAAGTTCTCTCCACACCAGTCGCTCTGCGATACATGCTGTTCCCCAAGCAAGCCTTCACCATCCTTGTTCACACTCTGCCCCGTTCCCATCATGGCTTCGTCTTCCCATCAGAATTATACTTGGATTTCAAGGTGTTGGGCATCTTGCTTTCCCTCAGTGTTCCCTGAATCCTGGAGTGCTTCCCCTCCTAAGTGCCTTTCGTTTCTTCCAACTCGACCAATGTCAAACTTACATTGCTGTTGTTGCTTTTAAAAATTTATTTTACGGGCGCCTGGATGGCTCAGTCGTTAAGTGTCTGAGTCTTGATCTCGGCCCAGGTCATGATTTCAGGGTCTGAGTTCAAGTCCCACTCTGGGCTCCACACTGGGCGTGAAGCCTACTTAGAAAAAAGATTTTTAATGAAAAAAAATTAAAAATAAAAAAAATAAGGTGTACGATGTGATGATTTGGTATTCACGTACGTGATGAAATGATTACCACCGTCAAGTGAAGCAAAGCATCCATCACCTTACATCGTTCCCTGGACCATCGTAAAAGTGTTACTCTCCTAAAGCACGTATCCTATTCTATCTCGTAATATTTGTGAACTTGTCGAATCCCATGAGGTTCTAGTATTTTCGAGGACAGGAAAACTTCTTACTCATTTGTAGGTTGCTTGCAAAGTTTAGCCATGTTTTATGTTTAGACCTCTAGCATTACATTTAGCATTAATATTTGTTTAATGAAGCCATGTAGGCTGAACCTACTAGACTCTAATTAGTGTCACCCACCATGTAATAGCAGCTCTCAGAATATAGACGCAAAATCCCAAGAGGAAGTAACTAGACATCTGTGCTCCTACGGGAACTAATGTGAGTAATTGTGACCCTCAAGTGTTTTGACATCTTTCGGTGCCTCCTGACTCATCAGAGATAAAATGACACACTGAAGACTCGAGTCTCAAGGCAGCCAGTATATATTCCAGATGCCTCCATTAGGATGTTGTAAGGATTCGTGAAGAAATAAAGGATGATTTAAAAAATGTCCTTCACACCTGGCCAGGGCTGGTGGAGAGCCAGAATTTTCAAGTCTGTTGGCTTCGTCTTCTCGTGTTCTCCGCAAAGGCCTCTGTTGCTCCCCAAGTTCAGGATGTTTCCATCGCGGTCAAATAACTTTAGTCGGCTTCTATCGGTCTTTGATACCACTGTTCTCGTGGACGCTGACTTTGTCGTTCAAGGGGAAGACACCATAGGGTCGGCTGATCCCAACCTTCTAGTTTCCTCCAGCCATCTATGGGTCAGACCATAGTCTGCAAGATGACCCCATGCCAGAGCTTAGAGACGGGGTCCCACCCGTGTCCAGGGAACGTGGCCCAGCCAGCTGTGCTGGGATGGCTCTGACAACTGTTGCAAATTCCGGCCACTTTCTCCATAAGGAGTTGAACATGGGGTCGACACTCAGAGCATGGTATTTCTTACACAGGTTTATAGTTTCTGAGTTAAATTATTTTGAAATTTTGTGAAGCTGGACATGCTCATGTTATATGGAAGGTCTGTTAACTTGAATTATATGCCAGTCAGAACATTATCCCATAATGGTTGGTGTTAGCGGATGCTTCACTTAACAATTGCTAACTTTATTGGGGCGCTTGGGTGGCTCAGTGGGTTCAGCATCCGACTTTTGATTCTGGCTCAAGTCACGATCTCATAGTTCCTGAGATCAAGCGCCGCATCGGGCTCTGGGCTGATGGTGTGGAACCTTCTTGGGATTCTCTCTCTCCCTCTCTTTCTCTCCCCTCCCCCCACTCATTTTCTATCTCTCTCTCAAAGTAAATAAACATTAAAAAAAAAACAATTGCTAAATTTATTAAGCACTTACTATTGCAAATCTCTTTTAATCTTCACAAGTACTCTCTAAGCTATTTTTATCCCCATGTGACAGGTAAAAAAACCAAAACCAAAACAAAACACAACCAAGGCTCCAAGAGGGTTATCAACTCATTCGAGATCATGCAATTATGCCACCGAACCAGAATGTGAACCCCAGATCTCCCAGCTTGCACTTGAACTACACTCAAGCACGGCCCTCGTAGGGTTTGGGTGACCACCATTTTTGTCTAAGTAGGAAGCGTATCAGCATTTTGTGTAAGTTTTATCTTCCTCCCATTTCAGAGTGAGTTTTGGATATCTTGCAAATGAAATCGCGAGTCGTGAGGCTGAAGCACATTTTGAACATCAGCCTTGTCAAAATTCTCCCTCATTCCACCGTGAAGGTCCCTTCCCCCCCCCCCCCCCCCCGCCTTCACGTTTCTAGTCTCAAATATTAGGAAATGACCTCGAACGCCTCCTCAAGGAAAAGAATGCACACTGTGTTGTGACAGAGCTTTCTACTCACGGGCTTTCAAGAGGGTTTGAGTCGATGGTGAAGCAACCTTGCTCCCGTTTAAACAGCTTTCCTGAGGACAGCATCCTGCTCAAGCATTACCGTTGTGTTTTTTTTTTTTTAATATTTGTTTATTTTTGAGAAGAGAGAGACAGAGCATGAGGGGGGGAGGAGAGAGACAGAGGGAGACACAGAATCCGAAGCGGGCTCCAGGCTCTGAGCTGTCAGCACAGAGCCCGACATGGGGCTCGAACTCACGAACCGTGAGATCGTGACCTGAGCCGAAGTCGGATGCTCAACCGACTGAGCCACCCAGGCGCCCCTACTGTTGTTTTTATAAATGTATACAGAGCAGTAGGAGCCATGCACTTACATTTGCTGAACTTGAGGCTTTTTGCAGAAGAAACACGAAAACCTGACCCGGTTTCTTTTTCTTGTTTCTTTTAGAAGCTGAACTGGGCTCGAGATTGCATTTCTAATTCAATTACCCTTTAAAAACTCACTATCCCTTCTCCTCTGATGCGATTCTTTTATCTGGATCTTCAGGTTTCTCCCTCCCATTTCCTGGGATGTGTAAAGCAGCAAAATCAGCCAGTTTACGTGTAAGATGTTTTGATTCTCTTCTCAGACCCTTGCCAGCGTCCTTAACACAGAATGATGAAAAGCTGTGTCTTCTGGTGGAACTGTTATGGTGTTTAAACAAGGAAGTCTGTGTTTGTTTAAGAGAATGGGGAAATGGTTATCTTGACAGATTAGACTGAAAACCAGGACGGCCGCAGTGTAGCACAGATGTCCACATTTGCCACTTGGCTGGCTTTTTGAGGTATCCTAAATAAAACATGCTTGTGTGCTGGTGACTGTGCCCTGCCTGACACCTGACCAAGCCTGTGACTAGGAGCCTGTGCCAGACCTGCGTGTCCCTGCGGGCGCATGTTCCCAGGTCTGAAATTTCTCAGAGTCTGTTTACTATATTTTTTAATGTTTGTTTATTTTTGAGAGAGAGAGACAGAGAGAGAGAGAGAGACGGAGTGTGAGTAGGGGAAGGACAGAGAGAGAGAGAGGGAGACACAGAATGGGAAGCAGGCTCCAGGCGCTGAGCTCTCAAGCACGGAGCCCGACACGGGCTTGAACTCACGAACCCTGAGATCATGACATGACCTGAGCCGCAGTCGGACGCTTAACCGACTGAGCCACCCGGGCGCCCCTCTCAGGGTCTGTTTAGCTGTGTCATAATCAAAGCAGTGGAACACAAGAGGACTTTCTCTCACGGGCTTAAGGACCCCATTCAAGTGCGACTGCATCTGACGTCACACACGGTTCCTGTGGCTTCTGGGCACGTTAATCAATCTCTTAGAAATGTGATTTCTAGGGGCGCCTGGGTGGCTCGGTCGGTTAAGCGTCCGACTTCAGCTCAGGTCATGATCTTGCGGTCCGTGAGTTGGAGCTCCGCGTCGGGCTCTGTGCTGACAGCTCAGAGCCTGGAGCCTGTTTCGGATTGTGTGTCTCCCTCTCTCTCTCTGCCCCTCCCCTGTTCATGCTCTGTCTCTCTCTGTCTCAAAAATAAATAAACATTAAAAAAAATTAAAAAAAAAAAAAAGAAATGTGATCTCTAAAACAAGATGATACATTAGGGGCAGTCGTGGTTAAGTGGTAAGAGCCCTGGATGAAAACTCAGGAAACCTGAGGGAAGCCCTGACTCCCTGGCTTATTAACTGCTCGAAGTCGGTCAAGTCTTTTTACCCTCCGGGGCTAAACGCAGCTGTTGTTAGTAAGGCTGCTGAGGGTGGCCCGTGCTCTGTGCCGGGCACGGTGCAGGCTCCCCACACCCGAAAGCTTCTCTCTTCCGAAGGGCCCTAGAAGGTGGCCACGGTCAGCTGTGCTGTCTCTTACGGAAGCTGGGGACAGCTGAGGACTGTGTCCAAAGTCATGTGCTAGTGAACCTGGAGCCTACGGCTGGGATGTTTGAACCCAAACTTCCTTGGATCCTGGCTTTTCCGGGCAGTGGCGTCGTCAAGGTAACTTCCGGCTGTGAAATCAACAATTGTGAAATCAACAATTGTGAAATCAACAATTGTGAAATCTAAACACGATCCGTGTTGTTTTAAACGTGTCTGCAAATACGTAAAAAATGTCGGAGGCTCAGCCTCGGTTGGTTATGATTATGGGTACGCATGGACGTCCGTGTCTGTCGTCTGGGCGTGTAGTTTGCCATCACTATTAATAGAAAGTTCTTTATTATACACTTTATGAAAATACTTAAGTGGTATTGGCTGACTCATATCTTGGGAGCTTAGGACTCTGCCCTGTGTGACCTTGTTTACCAAAGAGGGATTTTGAAATACAGTGCGTATCTTAAGATCTGGGATATACTTGGTAAGTCATTGTGAGCGACTGCTGATATAACTCTTTATTGTATTTATTATTAGGAGCATGTACTCGATTTTCTACTACGGGTGGTATTTCAGAGCAATGAGTCTGAATTTAGAAGTTGTAACGCAGCTGTCTTGGTGACAGAGAAAGTTTTCCGTTGCCTTATTTTAAGTAAGTAAGATTTTGATTTATCCCTAACATATTCACATGTGGTATGTGAATATTGTTTCCAAAAGACACGCGTGCACAGTTTTTACTGAAAATACAAAATGAAAAATGTCAAAGTAGCTGGTTACTTCGCTTCCACCCTGGCTGTTTGCCAGCGTCAATGTGGTGACCCAGGTCTTTGGGAGACCACGCCAGACAGGCTTACGACCCTGGAGTCTCCCGCCCTTATTCTTAGGGGCCACCTGGATTCTTGCAAAGTGGAAGAAGTCGTTTCGAAGAATTAAATGTGTGCTAATTTTGATACAGCTGTACATATTTATAAGACCATCAGAAATGCTTTACATAATCAACTTGTTGTGCAATCGTTTAAGTGATATATGGTGTTTTTGTCTTAGCGCCTGTCGTCTTGACTGAAGGCAATTAGCGTGGGTGGCTTCATTCCAGGTCTTCTTGCCATAATTCTCCTCATTGACTTCTGGACTTCACCTTGCTCCCTTGCGGATGCCATTACTAACATTTGGAACCGTCTTTCACTCTTGTTTCTGTTATTTTTTTTCTCCTACCACTTCTGTTTGGAATCAATCTCTTGGAATTCGAACCTCAACCCTTAATCCCTCCTGGATCCCTATTGAGCGATAACAGGACTTAGTGCAGTATGTTGTTGACCACAAAGACAAGAGCCGGCGTCTGCCCAAATGGGAATCCATTGTTTTATCTTATCTCTTTTAGCACGTAACAATTGACAGATCGGGGTCACTTGTTTATCCCCAAGCTGATAGAGTGCCTGGCAATTGATATTGATAGATAACAAAGGAATTTCGGTGTAATTATTTCTTTGGTGCATTCCCGTTAACGTGTCCTGGGATTTCCCTGGTCTGAATTCCTCAGGAATTCCTAAGACCAGGAATTTACATGCGTTTCTGCTAACATTCAAGAGTGCCGGATTGCAGCAGTGGCCTGTCCGTTTTATATGGAGCTCAATGATAAGTGGAAATAATGAGCTTGGTGATGTTGAGGTGTGTTTAGATAAAGTGAGGTGCCAGGGCATTGGATGTGGGTGGGTCTGGAATGAAGTTCGTGGTCTGCCTCTTCTGCAGCTACTCCGTGTTCTTACTTGGGGTGGGGGGTGGAATCAGGAACTGGAGGCAAGTCCCAGAATGGCAGTCAGTGAGGCTACTGCACGGGAGCCTTGTTTCGATCTTGGAGGAGGTTTATGACGGACTTGTGTATTGATGAAGGTTTGGTGCATTGTCCAGACCATCTCCTTCCTGTTCCCCCCTTGCCTCCAGAGCTAGTGCTAACCTGCCCACCTTTGCATCACTGATTGCGTGCACAGGTCTGGGCCAAAGGGGATCACCAGGTTTAGAGATAAAGAATTTTAGCCAGGGTATCTTTTAGAGCATTATTTCCGATACGTCAGTCATCTGTGAATCCAAAATTCTCAAATTTGGAAAACCTTTTCAAAATTTGCTAAATGGAAAAACAACAACAAAAAAAGGGAGAGTGATTCCCTTTTAGGTTTATC
This sequence comes from Prionailurus bengalensis, assembly GCF_016509475.1. Classification (NCBI taxonomy): domain Eukaryota; kingdom Metazoa; phylum Chordata; class Mammalia; order Carnivora; family Felidae; genus Prionailurus; species Prionailurus bengalensis. The sequence goes on along the minus strand of NC_057343.1, from coordinate 103,106,695 downwards.
TGAATTTTTATCCCCAACAGTTTTATCTGAATAAAACGATTTATCCCCAATGGTTTTATCTGAATAAAACTGTTACAACGGGAAACAGGACATCCTGTGTCCCAAGTAGGAGAGTCAACACAAAAACTGTGATGACCAGACTATGGTTTTTTTTAGCCACTCGGGGCTAAAAAGGATCTGAGAGCGGGAGGCCTGTTCCTTTTTCTCTCAAAAAGGAGATGTTAGTTTGAGAAAAGCAGGAAGGGCTTTCTGGTGCCGAATTAAAATGTTCTCTTTGATTGCTTTGGAAGGACTGAGAGACCATCGAAAGAGGAATAAGTTTCTCACTATGTGAGTTAGTGTTAACAGTACGTGTGTGAGTGCGCGTTTCGTAATTTGAGATTTGAGGCGGGGGCTGAATTTATGAACAGCGGGATACGTGACACGTGGTTAGCCTCAAGGGTTGTAGGGAAGAGGAAACCTTGTGAGATGCGGTTGCTTTGCAAAAGATTCTTGAGAAAGTGGTGCTGGAGGAACGTAAACGTGTGGGCTCGAGAGATAGAAGGAGGGCGTTCCCAGAGAGATGAGGGTAAGCCCAAGCTGTAGGGGTTAAGCTTTGGGCCCCTTAGAGCCCTGGCCAGATTTAGGGGCATGGAAAATTACGCAGGACAGATTAGGAGCGACCACTGTAAAAGCTGGGAGTGGGGTTTACGGTTACTGGCAGGAGGGAGACATTTCTGGCCCTTGAGCTGCTGTCATTTTAAAAAAAAATTTTTTTTTTCAACGTTTATTTATTTTTGGGACAGAGAGAGACAGAGCATGAACGGGGGAGGGGCAGAGAGAGAGGGAGACACAGAATCGGAAACAGGCTCCAGGCTCTGAGCCATCAGCCCAGAGCCTGACGCGGGGCTCGAACTCACGGGCCGTGAGATCGTGACCTGGCTGAAGTCGGACGCTTAACCGACTGCGCCACCCAGGCGCCCCGAGCTGCTGTCATTTTGACTGAGGGTGTGAAGAAGTTCTACCTGGCAGTTGGGTAACAGAAACAGGTAGCCCTCAACAGCGTGTGGTGGTCCATCGGTGGCCAAGAGATCTAAGTTAATGTTAAGGAGACACAGACAGATGAGTCCATGCCGGATGTACCGAAAGTAATCACTGGGGCTTGGGGAGGCAAGCCAGAAATGAAATAAGACGTCACCTCTTGAGGCTTGGGGCCAAGGGGTGTCTTGAGAGAGTGGGGAGATTTTTGTGCTATTGTTTAAGCGTGGGTTTGAAGGGATGTGTTCAGTTTTAGCGGAAGGCAGCTGAGGTTAGTCGTGGCCCTCCTATGGAAAGCCAGAGCTGTAAGTCTCCATTCTTTAGGAGGGTGACTCGTGAGGGAAGGAACCTCTCGCTCCCTCAGTATATGGGGAGGAAAAGGAATAGGGAAGAGAAAAGGTAGCAGGGATCCCACTCACTCTTGCCCATTGGGTTGTGCGGGAGATCCATATACACATTGGGGCATTTACTTAGCATCGCATTCCTGAGGGTCAGAAGCTGTACAGATAGTAAATCCAAGATTCCGAAGTCTTAAGGGATGGATATACCTAAGGTGAAGGAAAACAGAGAACAGAAGGAGTCCAGAAAGAGTGAGAAAAGAATGAGGGAAGCCTTAGTGAAGCTGTTGGAGTATCTCAAGGAGGCACTTTCCTTCTGTGTCTTACCATCTAATTTTTATACGTGGTTCTGTTCCCCACCCCCCCCCCCCCCCCCCCCCCCCGCTGCAAATCCCTTAGGGAATTAGATATTGATTGAGACAAGGGAGTGCCCACTTAGTTGGACTTGGTGATCTTTGACAGTAAAATAATACAAATTTGGTGACATGACTGGTTTTTTTTTTTTTTTTTTTGCTTTTATTCCCCCACCCCCACCCCCCATAAGAAACAAAAAATGTGGACTTTCTTTTGGAACTTCGAAGTGCTCTGAATGAAAATCCGTGTCAGTAAGGGGGTGCCAGGTGGCTCACAAGAGTGGTCCAGCGACTGATTTCAACTCAATTTCAGGCAGGTTGCGACCTGGGCTTGGTCACAAAATCAGCTTTCTCGCGGATGGAAAAAAGTCACCCCAACTGGAAACCAGAATGGGCAGACGTTCTAAAGAACACTTCTTAGTACACACTGAGAGGTGCCAGGACCTTAGTGGGAAGGGCTTCAATCATGGAAGCCAGCAGTGTTCATCCATTCTAATGAGGGTGTGCCCCTTCCAGGAGGAAGGTTCTAGAAAACAGGACACATACAAACATTTCAGAGGCCTCAGAGGTATGGCTCTCCTGGGCTGTGCAGGACGCTCAGGACACAAAACAAATGAGGCAGATATGGATCTCTTGCACCAATCCAGGGAATGTGGGACATGGTGAGTCCTACGGGCAGCTGCCCCCCAGCCTGCCCTACGGAAAGTGAAGGGGTCACTTAGGCAGCTGGGCTTCCCATTTATGTCTGATCTGCTTTTACTCCATACGGGTTAGCACCTGAGCCTTCAATATTATACTGAGAGTTTAAAACTCAGCTTAATCTGTCTTTGGGACAGGTATGTTTGTATGTGGATATTTCACCAGGGTGGCTTCTGGATCCCAACTCTTGTGGTTCGATACACGATAATCAGCAATTCTTTTCTTTTCTTTTCTTTTCTTTTCTTTTCTTTTCTTTTCTTTTCTTTTCTTTTCTTTTCTTTTCTTTTCTTTTCTTCTTCTTCTTCTTCTTCTTCTTCTTCTTCTTCTTTTTAAAGTTTATTTTGAGAGAGAGAGAGAGAGAGCGTGAATCTGGGAGGGGAAGAGAGAAGGAGAGAGAATCCCAAGGAGGCGCTGTGCTGTCAGCACAGACCCCAATGCAGGGCTTGAACTCACAAACTGTGAGATCATGACCTGAGCCAAAACCGAGAGTCGGACGCTTAACTGACTGAGCCGCCCAGGTGCCCCAGGAATCAGCATTCTTTTGCTTTGTTTCCCCTTTCCTGCTCCCCTGACTTCTTCCCCGATTCTCTCTGTGCTGTACTTGGGAACTTCCGATACAGCACATCTGAGCACAATTTCTCCTTCCCAAGCAAGTACCAAACAGAATATCGTATTTTCACGAATGTGTCTTAGCTGGAACCGTTCGAGTTATTCCTCAGAGGACCCCACTGGACAGAACTGTTTCCCTTTTCAGGACTGGGGAATCCTAATCTTAAAAGGTTTATTCAACAAATGTTTATCGAGTGCTTAGCGGTGCTGGTTCCTGTACTAGGTAAGTCCCTAAATAAGTAATGCATGTTCAGCCCTCTTAAGAATCTTGGAATTTGGTGGGAAGAGACAGGCAAGTAAATGGATGATTACCTTATCTAGCAGAATAAGAGCTGTGATAAATGCACCTGGGGGCTCAGTTGGTTAAACATCTGACTTCATCTCAGGTCACCATCCCACGGTGACTGGGTTTGAGCCCTGTGTCGGGCTCTGTGCTCAGCCTGCTTCCGATTGCCTGTCTCCCTCTCTCTCTCTCTCTCTCTCTGCCCCTCCCCTGCTTGCTCTCTCCCTTTCTCCAAAATAAATAAATACACTTTTTTTTTTTACAAAAAAAAAAAGAACTGTGATATGTGTCCTCACATGAATCTATGGGAACAAGGAGAAGTGACATCTAAATGTTCAAGGATTTTACATCTCCCTTACTGTCTTTTCGTCACAGTGGCCACCCTGTGCAGTTATTACATCACTGTAAGAACAGGGCAGGGAAGCAGGGCTGAAATGCAGTGGGCACACACTGAGACAATTGTTCCAGTTATTGAAATTCTGAAATACTCCTGTTCCAGTGGGCGAATGGCCTCAGGATGTCCCTTCTGCCCCATATGCTCCGGGTTTTCTCATCAAACCAGCAACTAAAGGCAGAGGGTGAGGCCTCTAGACATGTTCCGGCACTTTGGACTCGGTCCATTCTGTATACACTTGACCCTTGCACGGTATCGGGGTTCGGGGCGCCTCCCCCACCCTGCCACTGCCTACTGTTGATCTGAAGTCTTATCAGTACCGTAAACAGTGGATTAACACCCATTCTGTGCCTTGTGTGCATTCTTACAAAAAAGTGAACTGGAGAAAAGAAAATATTCAGAAAATTATAAGGGAGAGAATACATTGGCAGTATTATACTGTAGAAAAAAATCCATTTATGCATGGAGTCATGCATTTCAAACCCGTGTTAGTCAAGAATCAACAGTAGTTGTTAACTGGGCTATAAAGCTGGTTACAGATTTTGAATCTGCTGTCTGTGCATGGAACAGACATCTAGCACAGAGACCGTCGTATAACTAGCGTTCATTAAATAGTAGTTGAATGCCTAATAAGTTAATTATGGGGGTTCTGTCAGGGAAAGTGAGCAGATGAGCTTTATGGGAGGAAGTAAGACTTCAGCCAAATTTTAGAGATCTTCGCTTCGATGATTTTTTCTTACTGTGGAAGGAATAAATACACAACATCGAGTTTTACAAAAATTCCAGAAAGGATAAAGACAATAATCAGCTATAATCTTCCCATCTAGAGAGGATCTCAATTGATACTTGAGTGTGTTTTCTTGAGGCATTTTCCGTATGTGTATTTGCTCCTTTGTGTGTGCATGCATAGCTGGGCAAATATTTTAATATGAGAGAGTGCTCAGAGTTACCTTTAAACACTTTGAAACCCAGATATGGGGGAGGGGGAGGGGAGGTCTGAGAATGGAGCTGTGCTGTGATGGGCTTTGAGGGGGGGAGTAAGAAGGGTAGGCTTGTTCAGACTGTGTGTATGAATGTGAGGAGGGGAGGGGAGGGGTCTAGACGGGGGTGAGATGGTGGTAGGGGTTAAAAACATCTTGATGTGGTTTCTTTTGTTCCTCTAAGTGCTTGACCTTGGTCCTACATGGAGGCATCCACCTCTCCATCTGCCATTAACGCAGACAGAAAAAACTGAGAAAATACCCAACTTGCGACATTCGAAAGTAGGATTTTGCTGCAAGTGACGGTCTGGGAAACCACGATAATGCTTAGAGAAACGAATTTCTACATTCCTTTGTCTCCTTGCTTGAGTATATCAAAGTCCACGCTCACTGGGTCGGGCCATAGGGAGTTGCTGGTGGAGGACCACAGAAGAAGATTGCTTTCTTCCAGCCCTACCTGGTTTAGGGGAGAGGAGAAGGAAGGAGAAGCAGGACACAGGAGTGATCAGATGTGTGCCTTGAGGTGAGTTAGAGAAGTGAAATTAACAACCGCAGGGCTCTGGCCCACCTCTTCCTTCCGATGGTCATTTGGGG